>NC_143401.1:80981956-81348623 GCF_052110815.1 Crocodylus siamensis
AGAATGAAATTCTTTAAATAAAGAATTTAATCTATGAGAAGGTTTTAAGACCACTGAAACTGCTTGTAAATTAATTAATAGTTTTGGGTAAATATATATAAACTAATCAAAACATTTTGTTTTGGATTAAAGTAGCGCTCCCCCCAGTCCAGTTATTTCCACAGTTCTGGTTGCTACCTTGACCATTTTCTTCCCTGTTTATCATTTGTCTGTTCTCAATAAGGCTTCCTTTTGTGTTTGATTTAATTCTTAATTATTACAACTGTCTTTTATTTGTGTGTAACTGATATTAAAATTGTGGTCAAAAAACCAAATGTATTGAAGCAAGAAATATATTTATAACAGTTTGAGTAATAATTTAATGTGGATATCAGTGAAGTCAATAAAATAAATTTCTGATTAGTGATATTCCAGTTATTACATAATTTAATTTATATTGCAGGGGGTTTGTACTTGACAGTTAATTTTAAATTAAGATCAAGTCTTATTTTAATACAGGACTTTCATTTCTGAGGACCTCAAAGTACTTTGTAAAGTTTACCTCCTCTATGTGAGCTGTTGTGTATTTGAATACATGTGTTGCTTTACCATAGCATGCCTTTCATAGGTCACAGTGTGCTTCTTAAGTGTCACCAAAAAATCCTTAACCAAGTTCTGGAACAGCTGATGAGGATTTCCCCAATATTAGTATTACTTTCTCTGGCACAAAGGACTTGGATGGGACAGGAGAACACTAGTATTGAATGGACAGCTTCAACTTGTGGGATCATCCCTATGCAGCCTCCAGCCTCCATTACTTACAATTGCCCATAAACCACCAGAGTAGGAATAAAATTACCCGAATAAAATTACTGAAGTACATACTTCACTGAATGAATGTACTGGGGACTAATATTCTGCATAGATAGCAACATTCCATAAAACTGTAAGCCAAGAACTAAAAAATACATTAATTTATCCAGCTGGAACTACAACAAAGAGATTTGGTAGACCAAACAAAATTGGCCATGTTGTAATTAGGCCAGCATCATAGGCGCCTTTAATACTAGAAATACTGTAGTGGGAACCTAGCCAACCACAGATATAAATTACCTTGAGTTTATGCCTTTACTGAAAGGTGTACAATATAACAAAAGTTTGATTGAAAATTTCTGTCACAGGGTTCAGAATTAGGAGGCTGGTCTTTAGGACGATGGACTCAAGATGGTATTGATATCAACAATAATTTCCCTGATTTAAACACCTTGCTGTGGGAAGCTGAAGATCGAAAGAAGGCTTCAAGGAAGGTCCCAAATCATTATATTCCAATTCCAGAATGGTACCTGTCGGAAAATGCTACAGTAAGTGGAAGTAGCTCGAGAGAGAAAGGGAAACACAGAAGATGGGGGGAGGTGCTTTAGGGATGAAACATCAGGAGATAGATTTAAAAATTTTTTAAAGAGCCTATTTCTTTTCCCCCAGAGAGACCATTAACAGTAGACCATTACTATTGCAAATAATAGTACACATGAAAACAATTTTTTCTCTCTCACCCTATGCAAAATTAATAGGCTTCTTTTTATATGTAATTACACTAAATTAATAAGTGTTTGTTTCTGTTTCTGGGAATCTTTCATTTATTTTGAAGAGACAAAATACTCTATCATTTTAATTAGACTTATCCAGAGCTTGCTGAGTTCTATAAAAAGGGCAGGATTTGTCAACAAGGTATATTTTTCCTAAGTTTTCTGTTGAGGTTATTATTTGGAAAAATAAAAATAAAAAACCTCTCTTAACTACCAAATCAAACAGCATGTCATATTCGAAATCATTAGAATTGCCTGTGTTAAATGCAACTATTTGCTAATACTGCAGTAAAAATAATTTCTGCATGGTCTTTCACAGGGGTTATTTCCAGTGGCCAAACATACCCATCAGGGGTGATCTGATGGCCACCTATAAGTTTATCAGGGGTGACCACCAGGATCTGGGGGAACGTCTGTTCACCAGAGCGCCCCAAGGGATGACGAGGTCGAACGGTCACAAACTCCTGCAAGACCGTTTCAGGCTGGACATAAGGAAGAATTTCTTTACTGTCCAAGCCCCCAAGGTCTGGAACAGTCTGCCAGCGGAGGTGGTTCAAGCACCTACATTGAACACCTTCAAGAGTAAATTGGATGCTTATCTTGCTGGGATCCTATGACCCCAGCTTACTTCCTGCCCTTTGGGCAGGGGGCTGGACTCAATGATCTCCCGAGGTCCCTTCCAGCCCTAATGTCTATCTATCTATGTATCCATTACACGTAATCCATAACTAAACATTTCCTGAGACAATCTCCAAATAAGTAGGGACTACTGAATTTCATGGCTCCAGATAAAGTTCTGTTTCTTTCCCATATAGGTAGCTGTTGAGACAAGGGCAATAATAGCATGGATGGAAAAAATCCCATTTGTTCTGGGTGGCAATTTACAAGGAGGAGAACTGGTGGTTGCATACCCTTATGACATGGTCCGTTCTATCCGGAAAACTCAGGAACACACACCTACCCCTGATGACCATGTCTTTAGGTGGTTAGCATATTCATATGCCTCCACTCACCGGATGATGACAGATGCCCGAAGGAGAGTGTGTCACACAGAGGATTTCCAGAAGGAAGATGGGACTGTTAATGGGGCCTCATGGCATACAGTTGCAGGAAGTAAGTGTTTAGAAACTTTGTCTATGATTCATTGTAGAGTCAATCTGTGAAATGCAATAACACCTTAAGTGCATAGCATAAGTCACAACGTTATTGGTAGTTAAACACCTATGCTGAAAAGTGTACAGCCTTAATGAAACCTGTCCTTTTGCATTCTATAAGGTTTCTATGGATTGACACACAGTTGTCAAAAAATGTCCTTGTAAATAGTTGGTTTACTGCTGATGTTTTCCAAAGCTGTACATTTCATATCTTATTTATTCAATACATCTAAAGGCTGCCTGCCACAAGTGAACTATAGCAGGTGTCATACAGTCCAGATCAACCTTAAAATTGATCCAGAAGATCTGGCCATCCCCAAACATCAGTAGGAAGGATTCTGTCAGTGATAAACATTTCATTCTACCAACAGAAGTTTCCGTTGCCGTACAAAAGATGGTGGAAACAAGCAGTAGCAATGCAAGAATTCAAAGAACTAGCTCCAAAAATGGCTATCACAGGGCTGTAAAGGATGCAAATGACCCTCAGCTAACAAAGTCCTGACTTCAAAGTGACCCTCACTGCATTTGCGATGTAATAAGGAGCCAACACAGTAATCTCTGTGTCTTATTTTAGAAAGGACTTTATATGTTTGTGCTAAAACTTTGACTTGCCCCTGAAGGCATTTCAGCAGCTAGAGTAAATCATAGACTAAACCCAAATCTCTCACTCTTATCTTTTACTGGATATTATCATCTACTATGGTTGCAACCAAAGGATCATTTGTAATAAAGCCCGATTGAGAGCACATTGCAATAGTAATTGACCTCAATTGCCCTTTGTAAATATTTTTAAATTCCCACCTAGATTCTTGTAAGGTCACACTACTGATATTCAGCCCCTTGTCCAAAATCTTCACTTGTTTTTACATTCCCAGTCTGTGAAGTTAATAAAAGGATCATAGATGGCTACTTGCCATCTCTTGAATGGTAATAAGTACATTAAATGGATACCAAGTAATTGTATCTCCCATTTTATTTATTATAGCTGTGTCTTGCTGGTTATTTGCAAGTAGTCTTACTTTATAAACATTTATAAATATTGGAAGCTGCTTTTATTGGTTTCACATTGGACTGTGCAAAATTAATGCTGTCTGGTTTCTAGGGACTGTAGCCAAACAAAAACTTTTCAGTTAAAAGGGGCGGAGGTGTAGCTCTCTATGTGAAGGAAAGCTACATGTCCCTGCAAGCTGATGTTGGCGACCGGCATGGATAGCTAGAGACCCTCTGGGTAAAAATTAATGGGGAATACGGCACGGGACACAACGGTGGGAGTCTACTACAGACCTCCCACTCAAAGTCCTGAGCTTGACCAGGAGTTTGCCCGGGAACTGACTGAGGCTGCTTGCTCCAGGACCTTGGTTGTCATGGGTGACTTCAATTACCCGGACATCTCGTGGGAAGATCACTCAGCAAAATCCGAGCAGTCGCAAAGCTTTCTCTCGTGCGTGGATGACCTCTACCTGACTCAAGAAGTCTGTGGGCCAATGAGAGGCAAAGCACTGCTTGACCTGGTACTGGCTACGGGGGACGACCTAATCGGCGACCTAGTGATTGATGGGAAGCTGGGTGACAGCGACCACGAGCTGATCACCTTCACCATCTGCCATAAAGCTGGCGAGTCAGTCAGCAACACAGAAGTCCTTGACTTCAGAAAAGCTGACTTTGACAAGCTCAAGAGGCTTGTCGGTCAGGCCCTCAGGGACCATGACCCCAGGGAGATGGGAGTTCAAGAAGAGTGGTTGCTTCTCAAGGAAGCGATCCTCAATGCACAAGCTAAATCTATTCCAACACGGAGGAAAGGCAGCAAGAAGGCACAGCAGCCCTCCTGGCTCTCTAGGGACCTAGCGGACCTCCTGCGGCTAAAAAGAAAAGCCTACAAAGGAGGGAGGACGGGATTCACCTCCAAAGAGGATTATTCTACGCTGGTCCGGTCCTGCAGGGAGCAAACCAGGAAAGCCAAGGCTGCAACTGAACTCCAACTAGCTTCAAGCATCAAGGACAACAAAAAGTCCTTTTTCAGATATGTGGGGAGCCGGAGGAAAAGCAAGGGCAATGTTGGACCCCTGCTAAACCAGATGTGGCAACTGACAACTGACGCCCAGGAAAAAGCCAACCTATTAAATAGGTACATTGCGTCAGTCTTTCATCAGTTCCGTGGGACGCCCATGCCTGCTATGGGACAGGGAGATCCGGGTGATGGGGATCCCCTACCCTCCATAAATGCTGACCTCGTGAAGGAACACCTTGAGAGGCTGGATACCTTCAAGTCAGCCGGCCCTGACAATCTGCACCCCAGGGTACTCAAGGAGCTGGCGAGCGTCATAACCCAGCCCCTGGCACGGATCTTTGAAAACTCCTGGCGCTCTGGTGTAGTGCCCGAAGACTGGAAGAAGGCCAACGTGGTGCCGATCTTCAAGAAAGGGAGGAGAGTGGATCCGCCTAACTACAGGCCCATTAGCCTGACTTCTATCCTGGGGAAGATCTTAGAAAAGTTTATTAAGGAGGCCATCCTTGATGGACTGGCCCAGGCTAACATCCTAAGGGATAGCCAGCACGGGTTTGTTGCGGGTAGGTCTTGTTTGACCAATCTCATTTCCTTCTATGACCAGGTGACCTATCACCTGGACAGGGGAGAAGAGATTTATGTCATATATCTTGACTTCAAAAAAGCCTTTGATCTGGTATCCCACGATCACCTCTTGGCCAAACTGGCCAGTTGTGGCCTTGGCTCCATCACGATCCGCTGGCTGGGAAATTGGCTCCGTGTTCAGGCCCAGAGGGTTGTAATTGATGGCAATCACTCATCGTGGTGCCCTGTGACCAGTGCGGTCCCTCAAGGCTCTGTCCTGGGACCCATACTGTTCAACATCTTCATTAATGATGCGGACATTGGAGTCAGGAGTGGACTGGCCAAGTTCGCCGATGACACCAAACTTTGGGGCAAAGCATCCACGTCAGAAGATAGGCGGGTGATCCAGGCTGACCTGGACAAGCTCAGCAAATGGGCAGACGAGAACCCGATGGTGTTTAACACCGAAAAATGCAAGGTTCTCCACCTTGGGAGGAAAAACCTGCAGCTTCCTTCTGGATCGGCAGTGCTACATTGGATAGCACTACAGAAGAAAGAGACTTGGGGGTCATCATTGACCACAAGATGAACATGAGCCTGCAATGCGATGCTGCGGCTAGTAAAGCGACCAAAATGCTGGCGTGCATCCATAGATGCTTCTCGAGCAAATCCCTGGACGTCATTCTCCACTTGTACTCGGCCTTGGTGAGGCCGCAGCTGGAGTACTGCGTCCAGTTTTGGGCTCCACAATTCAAAAAGGATGTGGAGAAGGTTGAGCGAGTCCAGAGGAGAGCCACGCGCATGATCAGAGGTCAGGAAAACAGATCTTACGATGACAGGCTGAGAGACATGGGACTCTTTAGTCTGGAACAGCGTAGGCTCAGGGGTGATCTGATGGCCACCTATAAGTTTATCAGGGGTGAGCACCAGGATCTGGGGGAACGTCTGTTCAGCAGAGCGCCCCAAGGGATGACAAGGTCGAACGGTCACAAACTCCTGCAAGACCGTTTCAGGCTGGACATAAGGAAGAATTTCTTTCCTGTCCGAGCCCCCAAGGTCTGGAACAGTCTGCCAGCGGAGGTGGTTCAAGCACCTACATTGAACACTTTCAAGAGTAAATTGGATGCTTATCTTGCTGGGATCCTATGACCCCAGCTGACTCCCTGCCCTTTGGGCTCCCTTCAAGCCCTAATGTCTATAAAATTATGAAATTTTTTCACTGTGTTAAAAATTAATGTGGGATTTGAGGGAGAAAAAAAGGATGGGCTGTTTGAATAATAACAAAGTTCCCACAAATAAGTGTTCATATTTTTTGCAGTTTCTAAAGAACTCAAAATCCAAAGTTGACTATTTAATGATTAAATTTATGAGTTTAATTTTCTGAAGTGCTGATTATGAATTGATCCAACAAAGATGAATTTGGCCATGCTGTTAACAGTTATACCATTCAGTAACTGGCTGCAGCATAGATGCTTACTATCTGACTTAGAACCAATAGATAATTGTTACTATTGGATTTGGTTTATCCAATTTGTTATATTCCTAGGTAGTGTGTCACACAATTTTTAATGTTCCTTTCCCAAAGATATTATCATGAACTTTCTACAATAATTTTCAGATTGTACTACAATATTACTATAATGTTACTTCTAGTTGCATTCCACAAACTCAGAGCACAGAACAAGGCTGTAGGGGACCAAAGCTTTATTCTGTCTCTACAATTGATTGCTGGGAGACTTTCTGCAAGTTCCTGACATTCTGACTCAGTTTTCTACCTTATGTATATGATGGTACTGACCTCCTTTGGAAAGTAATTTGAGATTTACTGATGAAAAACTATATGTAAGTGGTCAGTATTAATAAAATATCATTTATATTAATGATAAAATGTATACGTTTACTGATTATTATTATTAATGAAAATGAGAATAGTTCTCTAAAATATTCAGCGGAAGCCTTTACTGTGGATGCACAGGACTAGGCTATTCACACAGGCTGATCAGGATGCTCAGCTTTGAAAAACCAAAGAAGCTACATACATAAGCAGAGGATACAAGTTATGTACTGAGATTGCAGTGCCTATTGTCAGTGGTTGTTTAGTGTCAGCACAAAGGGAATTACTGGGCAAGGCATAGCCTGTCCTCCTTTGTAGCTATTACCATTGTCTTGTGAGAGATCAGAAATCTAGGGAGCATAAACTTGAAGCAGTTAAAGAACCACAGATATTGCTTCTCCATGCAATGAACAACTAGTAGAGAAAGAAAAAGAAAAGAACTCTAAGCCCTAAAGAGAGAATTAGAAAGAACCCTGGGAGCAATGGTTGTCAGAGATGCCTTGGGAGCTGTGCCTATGATCCTTAAGGCTACATTAATGACCTGGATATTTCTTTCAGGGTCTGGTCTTCAAAAAGCTGCTTTTTTAAAAGACAATGTCCATATTATGAGACTACCTTGCCTTCTAAGGAGCTGGCTAATCCCAAAACTGAAATAAAAAATTACTGACTCACTATTCTATGAGTTAAATGATAACAATAATGAATACCTCCATGAGAAAACTATTGCAAACAGTCTGAATTGATGAAGAGGGTTCATACATATAGTATTCATAAACATCTTGTATGAAATTATTTTCTATTTATGTACATGGAAAATCTTTTATATTCCATTTCTCAGAGTGCCATATCCAAAGCCTATTGAAATCTATGGAAATATGTCCACTGATTTCAGTGTTCTTGAATCAGGTCAGTAGCGTGACACTGTAGTGTGATTATAGTGACACTGTAGTTTCTGCTGCAATAAAAAAAAGGAATTGGGGATAACACTTGTGAGCATTAGGAAATATTGACTTTCATATCCTACATTCCTGTACATAGAATCGCAAATGCGAAAGGAAATCGCAAACCCTAAATATTTTTTTTCCAAATTAATAAAAGCAGATACCCTGAGTTAAATTCAGCTCTGAAACTGTGAATACTAATTTGTGCAAGTGACTGGCATGCATGTTTGTAATAGCAGCTCTTTAGAGTCACATATTTCTGCTCAGGTCATACACGCAACTCTGCCCCTTTTATCCCTGTTGTACAGCACTGATACTTTTCTTGCATGGCTGTTTAACTAACCTCTGTCCCCTGGGTGACATCCCAGCATATTATCTAGAGGCTGCTTCTCTTTAGCCCAAAATAGCTGAACTCAAAGTTGTTCATTCCTTCTCCCAATCCACCCTTGAAGCAGTCTGCTCATTCAAAACACCTTCTGCAGATATCCAATAACAAGGAGTTCCTTTACTATGTAACTACGGTAATCCCTGCCATATAGGCTGAAATGAAATGCTCTCTTCAGCTAGTCTCTATACAGCATCTAGACATCAGATGAGCCTTGTGTAAGCCAGACAGCATACGGATCTAATTTTTTTAGTTCCAGTGTTTTTAATGTTGGATTTGGGTTTTCAGACAATATATGAATAGTTGCTTTTGGCAACTTAAGCTATTATCTAAGTAGACTTGTTAAAACAGAGCAATTACTGTGTAATACAAAACATTTCACCATAGATTAGCCAGGATGAAATACAGTATGTGAGGAGAAAATATTTGTGACTGTTTCTCAAATGGAAAGGAAATAGGTTTATGCAGAGCAGCATATGCCATAGTCTCATATATTAATCTTTCCCCATCAACAAACAGATTAAAATTTAACATCTGTGTTATATAATCCTCCTACTCTGCATGCAGAAGGCACTGAGGGCTCATTAAATACTTGACTGCTGCTGTATGGTAATTGGATTGGACTAAATTTTTCTATTCTCTGCCATCAGATATATTGGATGATTATAATTCCTGCTAATCTCTGCCTTTAGAAAAGAAAGCAATTAATGATAATTAATAAGCAGTTTTGCTCTTAGGCATAAAACATTTTTAATGATAAATTTTACTGGATGATGAGAAATGCAACTTCATTCCTCCTATCCTGCTACACTCAGCCATTGCCTCATGGCATGTATATTAGTGTGGAGAACACAGATAAATGAAATTCCGTGGAGGGAGATGCTTGCAAGAATCAGTGGAGATGTGCAGAAAATGGAGAGAAATCAGAGATCTGGATTTAAATACAATTTTCTCTGGTGCTCAGGGTACTAGAATCTAGGGTTTTAGACTGGCTAGTTATGGAGATCAGAGCTAGCTTTGAAGTGTGGGCTTCAACAGGAGCTTCATCAAAGTTCAGAGGCAAGGAGTTCCTGAGTTTTGGTTAGGACATATCTCTAATAAAAATATTCCTCTTTTTTTTCCCTTTTTTCCTGCTGAGCCCGACATATAACACAGCACCAGATTCTTCCCCACTTAGTAGGTATGTGTGTGTGAACCTGCTCAAATCCCTGAACAACTAAACACAAAAAGATGATGGCTCTTGCTGTTCACTGCCTTTTGTCATGGGCTAGGTCTTCCCATGACTTACAGACTTATAGTCCACTACACAATTTGTCAAAATCTCTATTGCCTCAACTCTTATATATTCTATTTATCATTTACTGAATATATTCAAATGTAAAACAATTTTCCCCCTGCAGTCAGCATGTGAAGAAAAGCTCCTCACCTTACATTTGCATACAAGAAAACCTCATTAAACAGATTGTCTATCATTAAACTGCTGCCAGAAGCAGCATGCACTCAGTAATGGAAACTAACTATGAAGTTGATCAAATGCAGCCAACACAAAGTATGACTATAAAACACATGGCCCATATTTGGACAAACATACTGATAGGAGCCTATTTTTGTGGATGTGTGTGTTGCCCTTAAAAAAAAAAAAAAAAAAAAAAAAAAAGGGGAGTTGCTTCTCCAGGAGGGAACGGGCACTGGGCCTGGAGGTACTGCAAGACAAGGACAGCACTGGGAAGGTCAGAGCAAGACCCAACACCTTCCCCTTTGTGCCAGAAATGCAACATTACATTCTAATGGGAACCTTTCTTTTTTGACTGTGTGGCCCTGAAAAAAACTGGCAATTATTCTCCTGAGAGGACCTGGCACCAGACCTGGAGGTACTACAATGCCAGGCCAGCACCAGGAGGGCCAGAGCCAGACCTGATACCCACCCCTTTGTGCCAAAAATGATTGATCTTAGGCAAAGGGCCAAGACACTGATGGGACTCTGCCACAATGGTAGGGTAGTACAGCTCTTCTGAGTAAGATATATAGTAGTGCCCATTGTGCTCAGTCCGCCTCAGAGCTTTTTCACATCATGGTGAGCCTCATGGTGAGCCACTACATGGAATACTTTTCGACTTCCTCTACATTTCCACAGCTGAGCTATATGTTTCTTTCCCATTTCCAATGATTCCTGTTTCTTCACCAGCCTTAAATGTCTGGCAAACCAGATCAAGTTGCCTGGCACCTCATCTGCATATAGGTTTGTGAAGGATCCCAGGGTTTGTGACAAGAACACTTGGTTCCAGTCATGAATGGGGGCGCTAATTAGCACATGGATCTTTTCTGGACACACACACACACACGTGCGCACGTACACACACACACACTGAGAAGTGCTGAGCAATGGGGTCACCATAGCTTGAAATGCTGTTGACTCTGATGAGGCTTAGTCCAATGAACTATGTGGAAAAGCACTAGCCTTTTGGCTTTGACCTAATATTGTGCATCATTTATACCATGTATAAAGTAGATACAAAAGTGCTGCTTGAAAGTATGTTTATGAAGCACTTATGCTCAGACTTGCAGCAACTTCATGAAAAGTAAAATGCATCGATTCTGGATGATCTAAGTGTATGAGAACCCACAGTAATTTGCTTATATGCAAGTTACCACAGGCATATGTATTTTGAAGTCGGTGTTTTCAGCTTGGATCCTTACTTCCATGTAGTCAAGGAGAGGAGATTCTGACAGTAAGGATGAGGAATGGGCTGCAGAGGGAAGAAGCGAGGGGACACAGGTCAAGGGAACAACCTGGCCCCCCCCAGATTAATTTTCCCTACTCTAACAGTTGGAGGGGGATAAATTCAAGGTAAATCTCCAGTAATTAAATTATATGCCTGGAAAATTATAACAGATTTATAAATTTTCTGTATCTAAAATCTAATTACTAGGGGGGTCATCTCATAGTCAGGTTCATCTTATATTTGAGTAAGTGTGGTATTTCATATTTACTACCTGTGCAAAAAACATAAATTTGCACTACCACACATCTGCTTTTAATGTTAATACCTAAAAAGTTACTGAACGTGCTTAGGGGTATATCTTGCTTCACCTGTTAGGTGCCTAAATAGGTTTATATGCCTAAGTGTGATTCTATTCTGCCCTACTCAAGTCCTTGAAAATTTTTTAACTTGCCTACCTTTGGAACGTGCCATCATCTTACCTGTAAGAATAAGATGAATAAAAGCTGGCACAAGAAGAGGACCTATCCACTTTTTGCATTAACTGTTTTTTAGAGGCTTGAGCAGACTGGAATGGGATCACACTTAAGAGCCCAAGACATTTGAATTTTGGAACTGTGTAAAAATTAGTCAATTGTATCCCACCCACACTGATATTGAGGAATCCCACTTGTAATGCAGCAACTGGGTTGTCACAGTTCTAGGGCACTGGCTTTTCAAGCTTTTTTGGTTATATACCCCTTTACTTGCAAAATATTTTTATCAAGTTTCACCTACCTATTTGGAGCTGTTCTGGCTTTGCTTTGTTAGATACATAACTATGTTGTTATTTCAAGTCACACAGTTACATGAACCAATTGAAATAAAATACTGATGGTATTTTTGACAAAATTGTCCTCTTGACAAAATTCAAATATACACATGTTTGCTCTATAAGACTAAGCAGTTCTGCTCTTCGCTTAAAAATCCTCAAGTCTATTCAGCTTAAAGAGGGGGAAGATTTTATGCTTATAACATGGTGTCTATTCCTTTGCCTTGACAGGTATAAATGACTTTAGTTACCTGCACACAAACTGCTTTGAGTTATCAATCTATGTGGGCTGTGATAAGTATCCTCATGAAAGTGAATTACCTGAAGAATGGGAAAACAACCGTGAATCCCTGATTGTTTTTATGGAACAGGTATTAAAGAGAATAGTATCTTGCCATTTCAGACAATACTTTGCTTTGAATGTGGTCTAAATAAAAATATGGTTTTACCTGATGTTACTATGGCCCACTGTATTTTTCTCTACTAGGCTTACGGTCACAATTTGCAGAGGTACCTACTAAACTTCTAGATTGTTGCCGCTCCTTAGGTTATTAAAAAACCCCATCTACTGCATGATTCTGCTGAGGGAGGTGTGGTAACAAAGTTCCCCAGTGTCCCTGTCTTACAGCTTGCAACTGGTTATCCTCCAGTCGGTATACAAATATTTTCCGTTAATTTGATTATTTATATACATATTTCCAATTAATTTATTTATCCTCCTTCGGGTCTAGTGGAAAATACTCGTCTAAGCCCCCTTGACTGTTGTGAATATCTGCACTTTAGAATTATCTTCCTTTGTAATGACAATGTCCAGTTTTGACCTTTAATCTTGGGTGCTTCTGCTAATGAGAACATGAGCGACATCGCACATATACTTAGAGAACTAAGCATCATTTAGAACATTGAAAAACATGAATATATTTTCTTATCCAAAGTTTTCCAGTCCTCCACACAGCCCTTGTGATCTCACTGGACTAACATGTTTTATTTCAACCTGTGTGGTGGCTGATTCTTTCACAGAAAGGTTTCAATTATGATCTGTGTTTTAAATTATGAAAATGGTATGATTTTTTGGCATTAACGATAGAAACCCTACCCTTCAAAAAACACTGGCAGATTATTTAGAGCAGATTATTTTAGTTTTAGTGAACAAAATAATGAAGCTTGTTAAGATTTTACAAGAGTGCAAGACTTGATAAAAACAATTGGATGAAAAACCATTCTACTTGCTACTTTTAGTTATTGTATCTGGCTCTGTCTTAAATTCATAGCTACAGGCGTTCTAAAATTGTAAGTTGATTCAAAGGTGACTGATGGCTGGAAGGTTGATTTAGTGTTAATAGTGATATTTCAAAACTATGTTAGTTTTGACCAAGATACAGAAATGGCTGCCTTTAAATTGTCTCTGTACTGAACCTGATGCCACCACTGAGAAATGGGAGCAGCCAACTCACTGTCACCCCTTCCAAGCCTAAGCATAGTATTTAAGTGGAATAGACGATTTAGAAAGGTCCTACCCCAACACTGCTTTCAGGCTCCCCCAGAAACAAAGTCTGAGAATGGCACTGGGACATGCACTAATTATCCTTCTAAGCCAGTTTTGTTTAGTTGCTAGGTTTCAGCTCAAGAAGGACGGCAGTGTGTTGGCAGACCTTGTTCCTTGGTGAGAGCTCCAGAGTTGGCAGGAAGGTAGAATAGAGATGGCCAAAATAGCTGTCCCAGTCAACATACCTGTTTGAGAAAGTGCCTTTGTACCTTTTGTAGCATGCTCAAATCAGGAGAAGTATCTAACCCAAGATTTAACATTTTTTAGATAAATTAATTTCTTAAATATGGTGATAGATTTCATCCAAAATATTTAGGCAAATAGAAAGTTGGTCATGAATAAGTTAACAACTAATTTTTTTCTGCAAAAGTGGCATAATTTTAAGTCAAATTTGCTTTTCATTTTTATTCACTCCATTAATAGGTTCATCGGGGCATCAAAGGACTTGTAAGAGATTCACATGGGAAAGGAATTCCAAATGCCATTATTTCAGTGGAAGGTGTTAACCATGACATTCGCACAGGTAAAAAAAATGCATTTATACAAAGAAATGGATATATTTTAAACAAGCATAAGGCTAGATCATAATTTTACAAGCTTTTCTGAGTAAAGGACAGAAAGTACTGTGTGAACAAGCTAAAGAATTGTGGCTCCATTTCCTTGGTTTGGGAAGAGAAATATATTTCTAGGGCACATTTCATGGAGAAGCTTCTAGGACCTTTGTGGAGAAGCTTCTAGATTTGTATTCCAGAAAGAAAGTTTATGAATATGTCCTTTCAGTGTACAATATTGTTAGTGTAAAGGACTTGAGTAAAAGCTGTCACTATCTAGTCTATAATCATTATAGCCCCCATTAACAACATTATGATAATCCCTTGTTGCATAAACGGTCCTTCCATGGTCATTAATGTCTTGAGGAATATGAAAACTTGGTTTGAATAAACATCCAGAAAAGGAGGAATTCTGTACTTTTAGGAGTTTTACAGTTCCACATTTCATTCTTGATGGAAAATCCAGTGCATAAAGAAATTATAAAATAGTTCAGTGGGACCCAGTGGAAATGGGGTAAATTTTTATTGCTGTAGATTTATAATGATAAAAGAAAGTTCATGAAATTATACTAGCTGTTTTTATTGTGCATGTAATCAGATCTGGGCCAGCAGATGCTGAATACATGCAGAGCCATTCAGAGGCCTCCCAGAGGCCTAGAAATTATATCTAGGACATGGTGATACTAATGATGATGTTGAGACCACAGTCCTAGACACAGTCAAAGACACCTTTATGCTACATGCTGTACAAGAATTTATCAAAACGCCCCTCTATTTGGGAGGTTGCTGTCTGAGATGAGAGACTACTGAAGAATACACAAAGAGATGAAGAATCCCTAGGGATGAGATTCTCTAGGGATGGGAGATGAAGAACCTCTAATAAGCTACTTACTAGTGTGACAGGGGATGATCTCACCACAAGTACCCATCAGTTATTCAGGACTTCTATATTGCAACAGATGACAAATTTATCAAGAATTGAAAGAGGACAACAAAGTGCCTGTGTATATGCCTATGCAATGTGAGGGATTTTACTGGGAGAAATCAAAGAAGTGACTGGTCAAAAATTTAACAAGTGGATGAGGAAGGCTGTCAGAGCAGGGGTGGAAGGTGACATACTGATACTGTATAAAAGATAATAGGTTGGGTGGGCTAATGTAAGGGGCCTGAGGAAGAAGTTGTGAGGGTGGAAAAGATTGAGAGACATATTTTGGTTATGTTGAGATAAGTCTGATGGCTAATCACCCATGAAGAGATGTCAGAAGAGCAAGCTGCGATTTTGTTACCTATGAGCCATTTTTATAAAGAGGAAAGATCAATTTTAGATTTTAAATGGAAATAGTGTGCTGAAGCATGTACTGCTTACAAAGAACAACAGTAAACCAATATTTATAGGGTTCTATAAGGCTCAGAATTGCCAACTCTGGAGGTTGTAACTTATGATCAATGTAAACATAAGATGGCTACATATTCAAGGGCTGGTTTAATATCAGATTGTGGGAAAACAATTATTTTTTATGCTGGTTCTCCCATCAATGAATGTATGACCTGCTTTGACACAGTTAGCTAAGGTAGGGCTATAGAATGAACTCCAGGGCTATCTACAGACAGTCAAAAAGCCCAGAGGCTAAATTAATTCAGTCTTTGCAGGTTAGTCTAAAATGAACAAATTAAAATGAAACAGAAGTGAACAGACATTTATCTTTGATTCAGGAAATGCAGCCACATGCCTGCAGTGGCTCAGGCCAGAAGCTGGGGAACAACAGAGCATGGTTCTCTGGCTGTCCATTCACTTCCTCTTCCTGCTGCCTACAAAGCCTCTGGGATTTGCAGTCCAGAATTACAGTAGCAGGACTCTGCAGGGTTGCCCATAATTTCTTCTTCCTGATTACAGGTGCCTCTGGGATTTGTAGTCCACAGTTGCACCCAGCAGTAAGTTTGAGTAGGGGAAAGGGTGTTTAACCCCCCTCCCTGGCCCCAGATCCCAGCTGGGGTTTGCTGGGGGGGGCAGTTCCTCCCCCCACCCCCTTGTAGATTGGGTTGCATCCCCAGCCAGGCTTGTTTCCCCCCAACCCTGTCAGCCAGCTCTCACTGCTCTAGCTAGGGGCAGAGGGGTGGGGCCATCCTGCTCTCTGCACAGCGCAGCCAGGGTTGGAAAGCATGCTGGAATGCTGGGGGACTCTGATTTAACTTGAACCAGGAAGGGATCTGGGACAGAAGTTTCAAAAATTGGTTTGACCCAAATCAATTAAATCTGATACTACCTTCAACCAGGTTTATCTTAAACCAGTTTCAGCCATTTTGAAACCGGTTTATGTGCATTAAACTTCTGTTCTGTTACAGGTTTAAACCAGTTTCTGATCACTTAAACCGGTTTATGTGTAACTTATATCCCTAGCTCTGCAGTTCTAGATAAGTGAGTTCTGAATTTCAGATAACTACTACTTGAACTGATATAGAACTCATTAATAAATCTCAGAAAATGTAGCTTATTTATTATTAGTTTTAGTTCTTTTTTACTGTATCTCTGTTCTGAGAGAAAACATTGAATTACAAATGTTTAATAAGACAATTATAACTCTTTCTTAAATATTCCATAAATGGGGCCACTGGGAAATGAAAGTGGGAATGAAAATAATCAGCTGTTTTTTCAATATCCTGGAATGCTGCCATAAACTGTAGGTTGTATTTCTTTTGTAACTGAATTACTGAATTACTCTGGTGGGAACTGAATAAATGCAATGGATGATTAATCCTGTCTCTCACTATACTGGGTTACATTGGATGCCACACAAGAGAAAAATGGATGATTTAGGGAAACTGCGAATGTGCGTGCATGTGGAAAAAAGTCCACGTTGAATGCAAAATGATGGGACTGCAAAAGACCTTGGACTCCATCTTGTGAATATTCATGAAATTTTTTACATTTTCAGATCCAGTTCTAAATTAACTTTGTGGCTCAGGTTCATCTGTAATTATTAATAATAAAAACAGAAAGTTTTATTCTTTTTCATTTAATGTGAAATGTAAAAATTGATACTCTTTAGAGGATTTGCTTTATAGATGGGGACATAAAAGTTCTATCTTCCTTTATATTACATAGATAAAGGTGTGTTGGTCATTAGTCTTTGAAATTGGAAATTTTATGGTATAGCTACTAAGCTAGAAAAGACATAAAATTGAAGAGGAAAAGGCTAAAATATCACTATGGGAATGCATTTGTCTCTAATTTATATCTATTCAGAACAGGATATCTCCACTGAAACAAGGGAGTTGCATTGATTCAAACTTTGTGTAAATGTGAAAATAATGTAAGCAACCTTCATAATCTACCTAATTTTTGCTATTACCTATTTAAATTATCTGCTATTTCTGTCATGTAAGTGCAGACAAGTACTTGGTTATGCAGATCAGAATTGTGTCTACAGTACAGTAATGTCTTTCTATTAACATTTGCTTGTTTCAGAAATGTCCCTTTTTCCTTCAGTAGTATAGATAGTACTTTTGTTAGCTTTTACCTTCAGGGGAAAGTATTTAGTGGGAAACAGAAATTGGTGATACTCTGCTGATAGCACAAATAAGCTAATTGAAATTATTGATTTTGTGAGAGAGAGCTTGAGGAGATGGTCACATGTTCTTTTGATGCAGATGCAACTATTGATTGAGTTAGAATAATAACATAGTATTATGGTTACATGTGAAATATGTTTTCTAAGATGACCCTTGGAAATAAGTTCATAAATTGGATGAGCACACACATTTGGACACCTGTTTTTTCATTTGTCAAAGATGCTTATTAGGGCTATGTGAAACAGCTGTGTTTCAGTTTGGATTTGCCCATTTCAGAGGGACAGTGATTTGCTTTGGTGTTTTGGATTACTGTCCTGATTCAATTCGGCTGAATCTGTTTTGGAATTTCAACACTGATTTGGAGATTCAGCCATAGACTTAATGGGCTATCACTAAAATACCTTGTCATTGTGGGGCTGATTATGATGAAAACAGAAGATATGGTAGCCCCTTCTGAGTGCATGAAGCCTGGCAAGTTTCAAAGAAATAAGCGCAGGGGTTTCTGTGAGACTGAATCTCAAACTATACAAAGCAAAACTTGTGTCACGTGTGTGTGTGTGTTAAGGCAGAGCAGGATGAAAACTGCAGGGATGGTAGCCCCTTCTTAGGCCATGAAGCCTGGCAAGTTTCAAAGAAATAAGCACAGGGGTTTCTGTGAGACTGAACCTCAAACTGTTCAAAGCAAAACTTGTGACACTTGTGCGTATTACGAGGTGTGTGTAGATTGTAGTCGTGTTGGTCTAAGGACATCTGCAGACAAAGTAATTTGGGTCAGTCTGATATCTTTTATTAAACCAACTGAGTAGTTGGAGACATGTATCTTAGCAAGCTTTTGGGTTTAAAAACCCTTCCTCAGGCTGAGGAAGGATCTGCAGTTGGTGTGTGCTCTTCTTGGATGGAAGAACACCCCACAACAGAACCATTACCATTCCTGGATCTTACACCTGCACCTCCAGAAACATTATATAACTCATCCAGTGCTCCAGGTGCCCTGATGGAAAATACACCAGAGACACCCAAAAGCAACTGCACACCAGAATGAATACACAAAGGAAATCTATTACAAACAAGAATACCCAACTACCTATGGGGACAAATTTCTCACAAGAAAACCACTCTCTCTCCAATCTCTCAGTCTTGATCCTCAAAAGGAATTTACAAAACACTTTTCACAGATGGGCCTAAGAACTTCACTTCCTCAGCCTCCTAGATACAGAAACTCATGGATTCAATATAGACACTGAATTTATGACACACAATAAACTGCCTGACATCTGACTCTCCAGGTACCTCTCCACTTTTACCTGCTACATCCCCCTCCCACCACTCCTCCAGCCTGTCTCTCACCCCCTGATGCCTCCATTTACATTTCCGTGGCCATTTACATTTCCATAGACTGGCTTTCTTGCCTGCATGCCAGCCTCTGGTTTCTTTATTATTCCTTTCATCCAAAAACAGCACACACAATAACTGCAGATGCTTCCTCAGCCTGATGAAGGGTTTTTCAACCTGAAAGCTTGCTAAGATATATTTCTGCAACTATTTAGTAGACTATTCAGTTGCTCTACTAAAAGATATAATATTGACCCAAAGAACCCTGTCTTCCTTGTGTGTGTTAAGGCAGAGCAGGATGAATGCAGCAGGGATGTTAGCCTGTAACAGGGGACCTTCCCAGTGCTGGTAAGATCTTGGCCCACCCACTTGTTTCTGGGCCAACCACTTACCCCTCTTTTTTCTGCCATGCCTTGATGAAAAACCAATTTAGATGTTACCTAGGCAGGAGGCTGCCCATCTAGGTCCCTGATGTCTAGGAGTGACATCTGTTCTGCAGCTCCATACCTTCCCTGCACTGAGTCCCATGCCTTGCAGATGGCATCCCAGACAGCTAAGCTTACCTGGAGCCTCACAACTCCACTGCAACCAGCAAGCCTCAGGCCTCTCAAAAAGCTTATAGGTCTGGGCTTTCCCTAGCCAGGACTGTACATGCATGTGGTGGCTGGAGGTTTTCAGGTGCCTCCCCTGCTTTTCACCAGGGAGGTTTGTGGTCTTGGCATTTCTTGGGGGCTGCTGTGCCACCGGCAGTCCCACCAGGCCTCCCAGCTCTGTAAGGGTGCAGTTCTAGGTCATGCCAAGGACTTGGGGCCTCCTTCCCATAGCCCCAGCCCATACCTCCAAGTTCTTCCTGGCATGGGAGCTCAGCAGGGAGATGCTCTTCCCCTGCTGGCTGGTGATGCAGAGTGCCACCTCCAGCTCTGAGAGTGGGGTATTAAATGGTTTTAAAAACAATTCAACAAGGAAAGGGTAGCATTCACTCGGTCTACAGGTGGAGCTTGGGGAACCCCAGCGGTGGGAGGTTCACCTTGTGGAACACCAGCTGCTCCACCAAAGCAGGATCCAAGCAGGTGTGGTAGGATGTCATTACATCCCCAGCAATGCTGAACACCATCTCGCTCAGAACACTGGTTGGTGGAGGACAGGTGTTCCTGGGCAACCGTGGCCAGATCCTATTACATCTGGTTGTAGCTTACCCAGTAGGCTAAGTGGGTCACAGAGTATTGGCTCCATGTCCTCAATGAGATAGGTAGCCACTGAGGCCTTGGCGCTACCTGCCCAATGTTGGGATCTGGTGCCTCTGGACCCCAACATGAAAGCCATGCCCTTGGCCCAAATTGGCAACACCTGTTGTGGGGGAGACTGGCTGGTGAATGTAGTACTGGCATGGGACAGCAGATCCCCCTCTTCCATGTCCCCCTGCTTCTACTCTTCTGCCTTCCTGACCTGGTTCACCAGCACCCCTGTCCAATGATCTAGGGTTTTGTTGGTGCACACATTCCCCTTCACCCTTGGGTTGCACACTGCACACTGCAATGGGTCCAGCCATTTCATGATGCCCTCCTTCAGCTGCTTCACCAGTGCCTGCACGTCTGGTGACAGCAGCTTGCCCCAGCCAGGAACATTGATCCCCTGGAACTTCTCCATTTGGTTCTGAAGCTCCTACACTAGGGGGATCACCTGGCTGAGGAAGGCATCGCCAGCACTAAGGGTCTTGGTGGCCTTGAGGAAGGGCTTGAGGACCACCAAGGTCTGGGAGAGGGTACCCCACTCAGCTCTGTTCAGGGGGCTGCTGATCCCAATCTCCCCAAGCAAGGCCATCTCATGGATGGCCTTCTGTTGCTCCACCAACATTTTGAGCAACAGGTATGTGGAGTTCCACCGAGTTTCCACATCCTGCATGATTTTGTGCTGTGGGATGCTCAGCTCTACCTGTTTGTCCTGCAGCATCTTGCCTCCCTTGATGCTCCAGTGGAAGTAGCCTGCTACCTTCCTGCATTTTGAAGTGAGCTGACTGGCTGTGACAGTGCCCTCACTGGCAGCTCTGTGCCCCTCCAAGCCATCCCTGACTATAAGATGGAACTTGTATGCCACACAGTAGATGCCAACAAACTTGGTATCATGGACTGCCTTGACCAGATTGGTCTCATTGTCAGTGACCATGAGCCTGTAGGTGAGCTCATCTTGCCCAACGAGCCACCCCTGCACCACCTGGTTACCACATGGCAATGGAGATCATGGAGGCCATGCTTTCTAAGCCATGTCAAATTGGGCAGCAGAAAATTATGTACATTTTTTGGTATTTATGAAATAACCTGATTAGGGGTGCCAGTTATACATCCTTTTACACTTGCACACAGCACACATCTACATGTTCATTAATGCACAGTGGTTACTGCGCATTTAAATGTAGTACTTATATAATCAAGTACTAAATAGACGTGCAATAACCAAAGTTACTGTGCAGTAATACCAGCAAACGTCTTTTTAGCAATGCTACTGTGCAGTAGCCTAATAATACTGTGCAGTAGCATATTAGCACTGTATGTGCTGTGATGTGCTACTGCACAGTATTATTAGGCTACTGTGCAGTTAGTGACTCGTGCAGATGCACCCTCAGAGGTTGTAACACCGGGGTATTAGTATCAGGGTTTTAGTGCTCTTTTTTTGCTAATCTGCTATTTTTAAGCATGAAACATTTCTTATTCAACCTCTAAACACATTTTTACTACAGAGATCTAAAAGTCAAAGTATGTAGTAGCCTGGCATCAGCACAGCCAATGTCATCATCTTTAAAATGCACCCTTTTCATCCAGATTTTCTTGTACTTTAGCAAAACTCACCCAGTAATTATAATGTGATTTGTCATTGGTGTTAGAATAACTTTTCATATAGGAGATGTTGTGCTGAAGTTATATATAAAATATTACAAACTAAGAATCCTAAAAAATTCATGTTTGCAATTCAGCAGTTTTTTCCAGGGTAAATTATAAAACAATATTAGCAGATTTTACACTATTCCATCCTCATCCCCTTCCATTCTTAAGAATATGATTTCTATGATATTTGCTTGTTAAAATACTATCACTCTAAAAGACTAAACATTGTCTTAATTATGTGTAAGCTGACATGATAAACATTTACCTGTGATATCATCTCTAAGGCAGGAGTGTAGGTATAGGGGCCAGTGGGGACAATTTTCCTGGACAATTATTTGCTTGTGGACCACTGAATATTTAAAGATTTCATTTTTTTAGGGTGCTGATGACAAGGGCCCGATAAGTAGGTCAAGCCAAGTCAAGATTTTGCTGTGCCTTTATGCAAATCTATCCACCCTTCAGGCATAACAAAAAACATTTAGGTCCCAATTCACTGAGGTACTGGAATTGCTTTACGCACATGGGCAATGGAATTGATTACAATGACACTAGTCACATGTTTAGAAGGTAGCCATGTGGTTAAATACCACCAAAATCTTGAAACATAGCTTTGATTATGTATGAAATTGCACCCTATTGATGAACTGATGTTCTCACAACTCTGCTATAATCACCACATGTTGATGGCAACAGTGAAAGGATCCTTGAGTAGCCTATGTGGCAAGCTACATTATTATTATTATTGGGTTGTTTTAATTTAACAAGATATCACAATATTTAAATCAAAGATACTCTGGTGCTTGGGAAACAGTTTATTCCAAATCTGTCTCACTCTGGTGGGTACTTGTCCAGGGAATTCTGTTTGGAAAGTACTATTATTTTTCCTTATAGTCACAGAAGTTTATGTTGAGAAGTAGAAGTTGTAATGGCTTTTCATGATTTTTTTTCATTTCTTAGCATATGGAAACATTTATATTTCCAGATTGATGGCTGTATTGCCACAGACAGAAGCAGCCAGGTCTACATTACCTTTCCAAATTGTGATCTAACTTGGAATTGAGTGTATTTTAATTTATTTTCCTGTTTTAAATAGGTTCTGAAATCAAAACATTATTGCTTAAAATGCCTTTTTCTTGAGAAGTAGGGCAGTGTCAGTCAAGTGATAGATTTGTCATGTGCCCCTGGCTCCCTCTATTCCTGTGTCTTGTGCTGCTGGTGCAAAGTAGCTGGAAAGCTACCAAAACTAGTTTGAATCAGGGGACTCCTTCATTATCATGAAATCAGACTGTCTAGCCTCATATATATCTCTTCTTACTGATCCCAATGTTGGGAAGAAGGCTGAAGGACAGAACACAGCTAGAGTGTGGAGGAGTCAACCAAGGGATCAGATTACCCAAAAACCGATTCCAGGAATGCTGGGCAATAGGTATACAGCCACATTTGGCATTCTAGATCAGAGGCCTTCAACCTTTTTAAGGAAGTATACCGCTTCTCATGATGGCGGCCAGATATAGAGCAGGGGTGGGGCGGGGGGGAAGAGGGGCCTACATGCGGCCACTGCCACCACTACCCCATGCCATTGCATGCTGCTTTTCCACGGCCGGTTGCACACGCAGCTCTGTGAGCACCCAGCCAATTGCTGGCCACCTGTCAACAGCAGAGGGAAGGTGCAGTGGGAGGTGGCGCAGGGTAGTGGATGGCGGTGGGGGCAGCCGCATGTGAGCGCCCCCCCCAGCCGGCTGGCCAGTGCCTGTGTGGCCCGCAAAGGGGTGCCCTCGCCCCCCTGGCACTGTTCCTGTAAGGTGGTGGCGCAGGGTGGTGGGTGGCGGTGCTCTGTTCCTGCCCACCTGTACATAGCCCCTAGAACCTTTCCAAGTATGCCTAGGGGTATGCATACCCCTGACTGGCAGCCCCTGTCCTAGATCAAGCATAGCCAAGTGGAATTCAGCTAGATAGAGGTTTTAGCTCTGCACATACAATCTTCTGGTCAAGATTATACAAGATGCTGTAGTAGATAAGCATGGACAGTTCTGTCAAAAGATCACTGTCTTGAAAATCATCTTTCTTTTTGGCTTTTCAACAGCAAGTGATGGGGATTACTGGCGTCTCCTGAACCCTGGAGAATATATCGTGACTGTAAGAGCCGAAGGCTACACCTCTTCCACCAAGAACTGTGAAGTAGGTTATGAAATGGGAGCTACTCAATGCGACTTCACAATCAGCAAAACCAACCTAACACGGATTAAAGAAATCATGAGGAAATTTGGAAAGCAACCCATTAGTCTACCAGTCCGGCGGCTCAGGCAAAGAGCTAGGCAGTGGCGCCAGCAGAGATAGACTGCTGCCTCCAGCATAACGCATGGCATTTTTGAGCTCTGCTTAAATCAAAGATGATTATAGTAATAGTAACACTTACATAGACAAACTTTACATACAGTTTTTCTGTTCATGGAGCCCATATGAGTAGAGCTGGTGAATATTTCTAAAACATGTTTGCTCAATTAAATAATTAGAAACAAATCTGAGTTCAAGTTGAGCCAAAACAGAATTGTTCAGGGGGTGTAAAACTAAAGGAATCAAACTAACTGTTTTCAGTCCAACCAAAAATCTTTCTTTTGACCTAAAATGAAATATTTGATTTTGGAGTTACTTTTGAAACTCTTTTTTCCTAAGGTCGATTATTAAATGAAAAATGGTGTTTTCAAACATTGTTTTTCTTAAAACCATTTGCTAAATTTGACCCAAATTCGCGAATAATTTTGTCTTTGCCTTAAAAAGCCCTATTTTGGTAAATTTAATATCTATCAAAATGATGTTGCCCAGCTCTATGGATATGCATACTTGTATTGAAGAATATCTAATAATTCCATAACTTTTCCTTTAGGATGTTTCTAAACCTCTAAATTTTAAAGCCACATTATTGTTCTGTGAACTAAATCCAACTGCAAGGGCATTAGCTGGGGGAGCACTGCAGGGATGTGGTATGGAAGATCCCTTCTCAGCTTAGAATGAGGTTGTTAAACACTGAATTATTAGTGGCTACAGAGATAGGAGGGTTGACTGTTGAACCTGTATAGTTTGCAGACCCAGTGAGCCCACCCTTGTCTTTTCCCTGGCCTGACTACCAATCTCTCTTCTATTCCTATACACACAGAGTGACTGTAGGCCACAGCATGTAAGGGATGCAGTGTCCTGGTCCTCTGCCCTGCCATGTCCCCAATACAATGCTGCTGCTTTTTCAGGCCTTAGTATGCTGTGGGAGGAGGGTTTGCGCTTTATTGACTTTTAAGTAATAAAACTGAACAGTTGTGTAGGATTGATTTTCAGGAATGATCTGGGTGAACTAGGGAGAGAACAAAGTGGAGGGAGATGGGCCAGATCCTCAGGTAGTGTTAACCAGTGCAGCTCCCAGGGGCTTCAAATATATTGAATTGATTTATACCAGCTAGGGGGAAGTCCTTCATTTTTAATCAGTCTCCTTTCAAACTTCTGAGAATAAACACAGCACCTCTTATATTCATGGTAGCGAGACTGCAATGTACACTTTCAAGAACAGCTCTGTTAAAACCATTATGATTGCTATTACAGTTCTTGCCTTACTTGATATGTTCTTATAATTCCTGGAAAAGGTGTTCACCAAAACTGAGGAAAATAAAGTGCAAGTAGAAAATTTACAGTGGAAAAACAATGTGCCTGTTGTATTCAATTTACTTCTTTTAATCAACAAAAAGTCTAGCACATAAAAATAGACAAAAGGTTATGGAATAAAGAGTATAAAATAATTAGCAACCTTTGCATAATAGTCAGTCTTATTGTCATCCACTGGAGGTGATTCCAGCATGGGCTTGTTCTGCAAATACCATTAAAAAGCAGTAAAGCTGCTGACAGCAAAGACACAAGGAAACAAAGACCTACACATAATTCTGCATTAGTGAGATGGGCACATTATTAGAGCATGGAATGTGTTCTCCTGCATTGGTGAAGTGGCTATGGTCAAGGATTTTTATTCCACTTCACGATGGACTTAAATGTGTTGGCAAAATTTCTGGATTCTGCAGCATGCTGGTTCAAAACCTAAGGCAGCTTCATTTAGTATAAAGGACAGAAGTTGTCTATAAGGTGAAGATGCAAGTGAATAATTCAGCCTCTTATATAGTTGCTCTGTCTTTTGTATTTTGATATTATATTTTAGTTACTGCACCCTGTTTCAATATGCCATGGACTTTTGTATCACGAATGTCTACTTGCAGCAAGGAACTGATCAGAACGAACCTGGGATTTTAGCAACTGAGCAGGGGACAGCTGAAGCTTTTCATGCATGGGGAAACCTGGGACGCAGTTTGGGAATGTTGATTAAAAAGGATAGCCAGGTGTTTCTGCTAAACTTCTCAAGTCTTCTAGCTGCAAACCAAAATCTTGACATGGCATAGAGTTTCTGAAGACATAGTTTTTGAGATTTGCGTGTTCCAGAATGAATACTGTATACAGATTTGTCTAGACAACCATAGAACAACTTAGACAAGCTAATAATTTGTCATTAGAACAGGGTCAGCAACATTTTTTGGGGAGAGTGCCAAAAACACCTGCAACCTCCTCTTGTAAGATGTTGCCATGCCAGGGACAGACATCAGGGGGGCCATGGAGTGCCCTCTCCTTGCTGTGGAAGTGTAGCCCTGGCTATATCCCCACTGTCCATCCTGAGGTGCACGTGTCAAGCAAAATGCCTTCATGTGCCATGCTCCGGCACCATTTCTGGGGGTTGCCTACATTGGAATATTTTGTAGATTAAATAATAAGCAAGAATTGAAGAAAATCAGAATTGATATCACCATTGGCTGTTGCCAGTGGAGAGTGAAGAGAAGGACAAGGAAGTGAAGATGGAAGAAGGAAGTGAAATGGTGTAAGTGAAAGCATCTCCTAAAGAAGGTAGGGCATAAGGATGGGGGTCCTCATATCTGGATAGAAGCATCTGGCAAGGAGACAATTTCCCTATTCCCGTAACTTTCATAGGAGGGGAGGATAATTGGATACCAGAGATGATGATGGGGCTATTTTAATGTGGTGCGGCTGATGAGAGAATTCTAATATTATAAAAACCTACATCTGTCTGGCTGTCATACTTTATTCACACTCTGACTGGCTAACGGAAACAGCCAATCAGAGTGCTCCAAGTCTGGGGGAGTGCTGAAATGATTCTGGAGCTGCACCGAGGACTGGACAGAGGGTCGGGGAAGTGAGGCCAGCACCGTTCCCCGCAAGAGGCAGAACAGTGGCAGCCTGGGGCATTAGGTGGCAGCACTCCATCTCAGCTCCCTCCTTCCCACCACCCATCATTCTGGGTGGGCAATTAGCTAGTAGATGATAAAGGAAAGGTGACTTGTACTGAACAAACTATTGGGAGGTAGTATCCTGATGCATTATGAATAATGTTGCCACCTCACAATAGGGTTGCTACATCACATTCCTAGTGTTTAGTTTTACTTCCTCTGGTATCTGTGAGAAATATATTTCTATAGATATAGAAAAATAGACACACACAAATTCCTTCAGAGCTGACCATCTGGTAAAAAAAATCCCTTAAAAACTCATCCAGTTTTGTGCTGTAATTTGGACAGTCCAAGGCACAAGTTGAAGTTGTTTGCTTGATGTTAACGAGGGCTGGCTAGAGAAAAAGAATTCTGCTCTGTGAAGAATGGGTCACTCAGAATACAGCAGACTCAGGCCCAAGGCTTGCCTACTTAGAACCAGAGACTTGACCTCCGCTCTCTCATACCCAGGTGCCCAATATCTCCGATTCTGATCAGACGTTGTGTTGTCAAAACGAGTCCTTTTCTATGGAAAGTCCTGGTTTTGATGAATCGTTATTTTCTGAAGGCATAAACATTATTGAGTTATTGCTGGCCAGGTCTAGTAGACAGGGACAGAAGCAGTGAAATTTAACTTCTTTATGCAAATTAAATAGTTTCTGATTCAGTGGTGGAATAGGATTCAGGTAATCCAGATTCCATTTCCAGTTTTGACATTAGCCTCTAGGTGACTGTGGGGCAAGTTCCTCTACTTAACTATTTCAGCTTTCAAGTCTGTAAAATGGGGACTGATATTTAGTCTCTTCTTAAAATACTTTGAGAACTGAAATTGGCCATAAATGAGCTAAGGATATTGTTATTAAAAATCCAAATATCTCTGTAGCCCAGGTGTACTCAGGTGTGTATTCCCCTCTCCAATTGAAGGGACTGTTAGCTGGCAAGAGTGCTGTGGGTGAAACTGCAGGCTGGGAACAGTTTCCCTCCATCCCTATAGAGTCAGGGCAGGATAGTCTGAACTTAACTATAAAAATTAATTTATACACACAAGTTAGTAAAAGATAAATATAAATATAAACATATGTACATTTATATATAACATACAGGTATATAATATGAACATCAACTTATAGACAAATTCTATATGACCCTCATGATGATGTTCCCACAGGGAAAATGATCCCCAGTACTCCCAGCCCGCTGTGGCCCCAGTGGGGATGCTTCCCAATAAAGCCTCTCTCCCTCCTCCAAAAAGCCTGCCCTGGGTGCTCCCTCTCCTATGCTTCCAGGGTCTAGCTCTGTGCACCAAGATGTGCACTGTTCACCGCACTCCTTGAGGCAGGACTGGGGACACAGCCACTCGCCACCCCCATCCAGTGATGGCATCTTTCAGGGTAATGGCTCTGCCCCACTGGCCAGCTCTTCTTCTGCCCACTGTCTTCTTCATCCCTTGATTCAGCCTCCTTTGTGCCAGACATGCTGCTCTTTTATTCCCTCTGGAGCTGTGGCCCTGGATTGCAAACAGACCAATGAGGTTGAAGCAAGGTGAAGGCTTCAGCTAGGTCTGGGTTCTCCACCTTGCCCTGAGTAGGGGTGCAGCAAGGCCCTCCCCAGCAATTGCCTGACTGGTGGAAGGTTTCCACCAATCACAATGAGAATTCTCTGAGCCCAGACATGCCGGGTTGCTATCGGTAAGCCCACCGCATCTCAGTATACCCTTTTAGTTGCACAACATTCTAAGTCAACACATTACAGTTGCCTTGTAGGGATCTCATGAAGTGCCCTGTGGCTCACAAAGGCTGCTCTGATTTAGTTAGTCTGTAAATACTTTTACTTTGCCTTCTTCCTGACTTCAGACTAACATAACTACTTGCCTCTTTCTCACCTGAAATTGTCAAGTTTAAATTTCTGACACAATCAAGTTTGTGTGTATCCAGTGATTTTCCATGATTGTTCCTAGGTTAGGGATAGGATTCTGGGCACAAACAGTGAATTGCCCAAATCTCATAAAGTCAACAGCAAGGCTGGGAAAAGAATCCAGGTTTTCAGAACTTCAGTTAGTGGGACTAATCAGTGCACTATTCTACCTCCCAAACCTGAAACACTACAGGCCTTGTTACACATTAATTTTAGATGGCTTCTGGAGCGCTTAATCCCTGGATTGTCCACACATTAAGACCTGAAACTAGTTTGAAGCACCTTTTAGGCAACTCTGGATTAAAATCCGTGGGGAACATGGCACAGGGGATACGATGGTGGGAGTCTACTACAGACCCCCTACCCTGGGTAAAGACCTTGATCAGGAGTTTTCCAGGGAACTGGCTGAAGCCGCGCGCTCCCTATGTATGGTTGTCATGGGAGAATTAACTAAAACGACATCTTGTGGAAGGAGTGCTCAGCCAAATCGGAGCAGTCGCAAAGCTCTCTCTTGTGTGTGGATGACCTCTATCTGACACAAGAATTCTACGGGCCAATGAGAGGTAAAGCGATGCTCGACCTTGTGCTGGCAACCAGGCATGACCTAATCAGTGACCTAACAATCGAAGGGAAGCTGGGTGACAGTGCCCACGAGCTGATCACCTTCACCATCTGCTGTAAAGCTGGCAAGTCAGTTAGTAATACTGAAGTCCTCAACCTCAGGAAAGCTGACTTTGACAAGCTAAGAAGGCTTGTCAGTGAGGCCCTAAAGGGCCACAACCCAAAAGGGAGGGGAGTTCAGGATGAGTGGTTGCTCTTCAAAGGTGCAATCCTGGATGCACAAGCAAAGTCTATCCCGTCTCGGAGGAAAGGCAGCAAAAGGGCACAGCAGCCCCCTTGGCTCTGCAGGGAACTGGTGGACCTCCTGTGTCTTAAAAGGAAGACCTACAAAGGATGGAGGACTGGAACTACCACCAAGGAGGAATACTCTGCTCTGCTCCACACCTGCAGAGAGCAAACCAGGAAAGCCAAGGCTCCAATGGAACTCCAGCTAGCTACAAATATCAAGGACAATAAAAAGTCCGGGAGCCGGAGGAAAAGCAAGGGCAACGTTGTACCCCCTGCTAAACCAGATGGGACAACTGACAACCACTGCCCATGAAAAAGCAAACTTGCTAAATGGGTACTTTGCATCAGTTTTTCCACCAGTCCCATGGGACTACGCGACAGGGAGGCCCAAGTGAGGGGGATTCTTTACCTTCCATCAAATCTGACCTCATGAAGAAACACCTTGACAGGCTAGATACCTTCAAGTCAGCTGGCTAGCATCATAGCTCAGCCCCTGGCATGGATCTTTGAGAACCCTTGGTGCTCTGGTGAAGTGCCCAAAGATTGGAAGAAGGCCAATGTGGTGCCTATCTTCAAGAAAGGGAAGAAAGTAGATCTGGCAAACTACAGGCCCATCAACCTGACCTCTATCCTGGGGAAGGTTTTGGAAAACATTATCAAAGAGGCCATCCTTAACAGACTAGCTGATGGCAATATCCAGAGGGCTACCTAGCATGGGTTTGTTGTGGGCAGGTCTTGCTTGACCAATCTCATTTCCTTTTATGACCAGGTGACCTATATGTTGTATATCTTGATTTTAAAAAAGCCTTCAATCTGGTATTCCATGATCATCTCTTGGCAAAGCTGGCTAACTGCGGCCTTGACCTCACCATGATCCACTGGCTGGGGAATTGGCTCCATGGTAGAACCCAGAGGGTGGTGGTTGACAGGAGTCAATCATCTTGGTGCACAGTCACCAGCGGGGTCCCTCACGGGTCTGTCCTTGGGCCTATACTGTTTAACATCTTCATCAAAGATGTGGACATTGGTGTCAGAAGCAGAATGGCCAAGTTTGTCGACGACATCAAACTCTGGGGTAAAGCATCCACACCTGAGGACAGGAGGGTGATCCAGGCAGATCTTGACAGTCTCATGAAATGGGCAGATGAGAACCTGATGGTGTTCAACACCAAAAAATGCAAGGTTCTCCACCTTGGGAGGAAAAACCTGCACCATGCATATAGGCTCTGTAGTGCCACGCTGGTTAGCACTACAGATGAAAGGGACTTGAGGGTCATGATTGACCACAAGATGAACATGAGCCTTCAGTGTGATGCTGCAGCTAGTAAAGTGAGAAAAATGTTGGTTTGCATCCATAGGTGCTTCTCAAAGAAATCCCGGAATGTCATTCTGTCACTGTACTCGGTCTTGGTGAGGCCACAGCTGGAGTACTGCGTCCAGTTTTGGGCTCCGCAATTTAAACAGGATGTGGAGAACCCTGGGAAAATGTAGAGAAGAGCCACATGCACGATCAGAGGTCAGGAAAACAGACCTTATGAGAGCCTGAGAGCCATGGGACTCTTTAGTCTGGAAAAGCGTAGGCTCAGGGGTGATCTGATGGCCACCTATAAGTTTATCAGGGGTGCACATCAGGATGTGGGGGAATATGTGTTCACCAGGGTACCCCAAGGGATGACAAGATCAAACGGTCACAAACTCCACTGCAGGCTGGACATAAGGAAGAACTTTACTGTCCAAACCCCCAAGGTTTGGAATAGACTGCCACTGGCAGCGGTTCAAGCACCCACTTTGAACACCTTCAAGACACATTTAGATGGTTATCTTGCTGGGATCCTGTGATCCCTCCTGACTTCCTGCTCCTGGGGCAGGGGCTGGACTCAGTGATCCTCTGGGGTCCCTTCCAGCCCAAATGTCTATGAAACTTAAGGTTTCACCACTCCAGGGCAGGTTTATCTCTGATTATGTTCCATTAACATTTGGCCAGTCCCCACAGATGAGCTGCCTAAGTTGCAATCCTCTAGAATCCCAGGATGCAATGTCCCTTCCTCCACCCTCCTGTTCTGTGTGGACACATTTTCCATCCCCTGAACTCTGCTGCCCAGGGGGTGGTTTGGGTACCAAAGCAACTGACCCTCATGCCCCCCAGGAGTGTGACCTTTCTGCCCCAGGGGATGCAACCACACTTACAGCCTGTAAAGCACATGCCAGCCAGCTAGCTAGTTGTTCCCCCATTACTGGAACCATCCATACCCTACAAGTTAGGGGTGTGGATCATATCCCCATACTCTAGGGCTTCCTTCTCATGACAGGTGCAATAGCTCCCCCAAAAGTGCCTTCCTTCACCACTTCCACCTCCCAGCCACCTTGAGAAGCATAGCCAGCACCCCCTCTACTTTTTATTTTACTCTACAGTGGATGATTTCCTTCATTTCACCACACCTCCCCCACCCCCTTTTCATTACCCACCCTAAACCCATTAACTCTCTGCCTACCAACTTCATGTTTTCACTCCCTGCTCCTCAAACCATCTCTCACCCCCACTCTCCCAGAGCAGGGACAGAAACCTGTTCTGGCTCACCAGCCCTATAGCAATAATACACAGTGCAACATGTAACAATGCTCTAATATTCCTTCTCATGTACAGCCGTACTCTACCCTTCAAATACTCCATTGGTCTCCAGGTGACTGTTCATAGAATAAGGCACCCAATGACACAAATATGAACAGAGGAGACTTCCCATGAAGAGTTAACTAAACAGTTCCCAGATGCAGAGCTACTTCGGCCTCTGGAACAAGAAAAAATAAGTTTGTGTCCTGGAACTGAACTTTTTACCCTTGCAGTTCTGTTGCTACAGTCTAATAACACAGAGATTTTCACATGGTTAGAAAAGTTAAGTCATTTAGCTAAAATTAAATGTACCGGATGGTTTCTCAGACTGGTGAAAACCTCACTCATACTGGAAAGCCAGGAGTAGTGCCTTCTACATTTTTCTCTTGGCCTTCCTTACTGCACACATGTACCAGCACACAGCAAAATTCTGATTAATGCAAGTGACCTTATGCCAATTTATTGAGTGCTGCAAAATGTCTACTGACCATGAAGCCTGCCAGTCTGCACTCCTGACTTTGTGCAGCTTTGTTCTTTGAGGTTGTTCCTAGTTTGGGGGCTAGAAAACATTCAAGTCTAAGCAGGTTTTGCCACCACACCATTATAAGATGATCCAGTTTGCAGCTGTCCAACTTCTAAGCAGTTGAGGGCTGCATGTATGATGCACCAGTCAGAGCTGTACTAGCAGGGACCCAGGGCACTCCAGGATGTTTGCCAGACACAGACATGGGTGAGCACTCCCCACCCTGCTGCACTACGCGTGGGCAGGTGCAGCAGTGCCCTGCCTCACTCGTAACTCCCCGCAGGCTCTCCCATGACACCACACTACTCAGGAGCTCTGGCTTGTTCATACAGCACTGAAAGCTGAGCTGTCCTGTCTCATCCCCTGGGACTGGGTGAAGCAGTGAAAGCCAGGGGGAGACCCAGAACTGCTGCTGCTTCTGAAGCAAGAAGAGGCGGTGGCCAGGTGGGAGCCCAGGGGCTGCATGTTAACCCATTAACTCTTCTTTAGATACAGTAATAATGATACTCCTAAGCTAGGGCATATCCTATAGCTATTATTTATATAGTAAGAGAAGAAGAAAAATGATGACTGGACATCAGTCACATCTTGACATAAATGGTATTTGAGCTGTATTGGCCAGAGCAAGAACGCATGCTGTTACCTCTTTTAACATTAAATTCTGCTCTATTAACCCAGTCTATGCACTGTATTAAAACTAACTGATATAAAACCCTATTAAGTAGACCTTCCATGTTACTACTATATATCCCATGTGCCAGAAATAAGGAAAAGCTCTTGACCCTCCTTGACTTTTTGTTAAAATGTCATCTATTCCAAATAATAAGACATTCAGTCACAGAACTTCATGCACACAGCAAAGGCTTACCAAGCAAAAGGTTAAAACTGGATGTACTCCATTCTCTCATAAAATACCAACTTTCAGTCATGTCCACCTTCCCGGAGCAATGACAATGACAAAATATGTGCACACTGGTTTTCTCCATGGATATTCAGGCATAAGTGTGATTTAGAAAAGTATTCACATTAGCTCTTGAAGTCTAAGTCTCTTATTTATCATCAGCCTTGCCCTTGTATATACAAACTGTGTGTGTTTATTTGCCATTAATGTAATCCAAATCCAGGTTAGTAAAAATACACATTTCTAAATGATCCTTGTTGTTTACTAATTTCTTAGGGCCAGATCTCAACATAGATTTTGTTTTACTGGCTTCAGTAAAGCTAGTTACACTAGCCTATTTTCATATACTTTCCCCTTTTCAGTGCAGTGTTGCTAGTCTTTACCCTGGTATCCATTATACTGATGAGTGCTGTTCAAGAAGTACACCTTCGTGATAAAAGCAAACCTTATTCATTATCTTCGTGAAAAGAATCTATCAGTGTTTTGCAGACAACTAGCAGCACTCTCTGCTCCCAACCAGATCCCGAAACAACATGTGCTCTTGTTTCAATTTCCAGCAATCTCTCTTAAAGAGACAGTGTACTATTCCCACATCTCTCCTTTTTAAACATCTAGCTTTCTAACTATAACACAACTTTAATAAACCATCTTTTCTTTATGATAAAGAAACTACATTATAACACTAATGTTCACATTGTTCAATAAGTCATCGTAGTGCTCAGCGTATCCTGTTTGATCTACATGGTGCTGCTTCAGCCTCCTCAGCAGCTGAAACGGGTGTCTGTTCTTGTAGGGCCTGTGTCATCTCCTCTGAGCGACTTTCCTGAGTCTGCTTGTGCATCGTCTCCAGCTGTTCACTCCTCCTGTCCTCCTCCCCGTGCTCAGGAATGTGTTGCAAGTGTCTCCTGTTATGTCAAAAAGACTGTCCATCCTGAGTCCATATGCTGTACGATTGTGGAGCAACCTTACAAACAACCCATGCTTTCTGTTCCCAGCTTTCACCAGTATAAAGATGAACTACATCACTGGGCTTCAGTGCCTCCAATGCCCGTAACCATTTGTCATAGTCAAGTTTTGTTTAGCTCTGGCCTTTAGCTTGTAGCTGTGCAAGTCAGTGTCAGGCCTGTGATTTGTTAATGTCAGTTTGGGTAGTTCTCACTTTTGTTAAATAAAATCTCAGCAGGTAACAGGTCACATGCTAGAGGAGCCAATCTGTAATTCAAAATCACTAAATATGGATCATCACCTGAATCATTGGCTTTCTTTAATAGTCTCTTTATTATCTTAACACCATTTTTCATAAGTCCATTAGGCTTTGGGTAGCTCAGGCTCGATGAAACATGCTGAAAACCATAGTCCCGTGTTTTTTTTAAATTAGCCTCCAGAAAACTAATGGCCATCGCCAGACATAAGCCTAATGTGGAATTCCACATCTGGAAAAGATTGACTTAAGGCTCAGTATGGTCTGCTGTGCAGTCATATAGGCCAATAAAGCAACTTCAGGATAGTGAGAAAAATAATCTAAAGCCAACAGGTAATCTTTGCCAGTTAGAGTAAACAAATCAATTCCCCCTTCAGGGGTGACGTACAGGGGGTGCACATGGGTGCACGTGCAACCCCATGCGCGTGGCGGTGCATCCCCTACAAAAAGGCACTGCTGACAGCCGGCAGCACCTGTGGGCAGTTGCCATTCACCACCCCACTGTCAGCACAACTGGCGGCATCTGCAGGCAGTCCCTGATCGCCCATGGCTGCTGCCGACACTGCCTGCAGGTTGTCACCAACCTGTGGTTAGTGCTTGCCACCCTCCCCACCGTTGACAGTGCCAGTAGCATCTGTGGGAGCTCCCCACTCACCGCCACTGGGCTCCCGCTGCTGCTGCACTTCTGTTGCCGCTGGTCCAGCTGTGCCCCACCAGTCACCAGGGTCATGCACCATTCAGGTCTCACTCTGTACCATGCCTTTTGAATATCATCGTCTATCTGCTTTGGTTCTTTCTTATTCTTAGGCTAATATTTCTGGCACATGTAACATTCATGCACAGTATTTTCTATCTGACTATTCATAAGTGGCCAATATAATACCTCCCTGGCCCTCCTTTTACATTTTTCAATGCCCAGATGGCCCTTATGTATTCTTTTAATCATTTCTGCTTGTAGTGCTATAGATACTACCATCCTGTGACCGTTGAACAAAACACCATCAATTACCGTGAGCCCTGCTTTAAACTAAAAATATGGACTTGGTATATAATGACCCAGTGGTGATGGCTTTGCTAATCTTCTGCAATGTGCCATCCTGTGTGGTAGCCTCTACAAAGTTTTGCCATGTCTCCTCTGATACTGGGTAATATTTTCTTATCCCATTGACATGCATAATGCCAGATTCCTTTTTAGTAGGGTGGTACAAAGCTTTGGTAGCTGATTCAATTTGGAGGAGATTCGGCCTGATTCAGAGGCTGAATCTTTGAATATGAATCGAATTGAGAGACCCATTAATCTCTTCAAATTGAATCAGAAGCCTCTGAATTGATTCAGAGAGATTCGGCCATAGACTATATAGACAGGCACTAGGTGGTACCGGCAGGAGCAGCTGGACGAGCCCCGGCTTGAGTCGGCAGATCCAGAAGCTGCAGCTTGTCTAGCTGCTCCCCCAGCTGCCCCTACACTGGGGCAAGGCAGGTAGTGCTGGCAGCCCCGGGAGAAGTTGTGGGGGCTGGGGAAATGATTGGGAGCTGGGGCAAATGATCAGGGAGCTGGGGGGAAGCCCCTGTTCATTTCCCCAGCCTCTGATCACTCACCCAGTTCCTCAATCATTCCCTCCAGCCCCCGCAGCTTCTCTCAGGGCTGCCAGCACTGCCTGCCTCACCCCAGTGGGGGGGCAGCCGGGGAAGCAGGTGGACGAGCCATGGCTTGAGCCAGCAGCCCTGGGAGAAGCTGGGGGAATGATTGGGGGCTGAGGGAACAAACAGCCCCCACTTTGCACAGGCCTACTTTTCAGCATCATCAATAGTGTTGTCAACTGTCCTAGACCAAGTATCTGCGATCACTAGTTCTTTGCCTGGCTTATAATCTAATCTCAAATCATATAATTGTAACTGAAAAAAAGTATCTGTAGTCTTGGAGATATATTAGCTTTCTTTCAATGGTGACCAGAAAGTTTGTGGTCAGTTTCTGCCACAACCAGTCTTCTTTATATACAAACATGATTTTTTTTTTTGCACACATGCACGAGAGCTAAAGCCTTCTTCTCTATCTGTGCATATACAGATTCCATTTCTGTGAGGGGTCTGGATGCATATGCCACTGGGGTCTAGTGATCATGATACTTTTGCAATAGGATTGCCCCAACGTCCTCTTTTGAGGCAGCTGTGGACAATTCTGATATTTGCTCCCAAGTAGGTGATTTCTTTAAATCTGCATTTCTGCTCATTTTCAGGCCTGCCACCCTTGTCGTGTTGAGGTCTTTCTTTAGCCTCAAATCATGTCCTCTTTGTTTTTGCCCCATGCAAGGAAGTCATCAATGTGCACCTTGACACCTGCTACTCCAGCAAAGATTTGCTGCACTTTCTTGTAAAAGACTTCAAGTGCTGATTTGAAGCCAGATAGATGCCTGCAAAAGCAGTATCTCCCAAAGGACATATAAGGAGTACATAGCCTTGAGCTTTTTTCGTTTGAAGGAACCTGCCAAAATCCTGAGGTTGTGTCCAGAATTGAAAAAATATTTAGCACCAGCCATTTCACTAAATATATTCTTTTTCATGGGCAATGGAAAGTGCTCTCTTTTTTCATATTTGCTGAGCTCTTTTGGATCTAAGCATAATCTTAGTGCCCCATCTTTCTTTTCTATAACTACCAAAGGAAGTATCCATTCAGTAGGTTCTTCTACTTTGTCAATTATTTTCATTGGCACCAATTGGTTCACCTCTTGTTTTAGTCTCCTTTTGCTGGCTAGAGGAACCTTTCTTGGGGCATGAATAACTGGATAATTGGGTTCTGCCAACTCAGTTTCACATTCAGTTTCTAATTTACCAATCTCCTCAAAAACATCAGAATATTGGTCTTCTATAAATGGGTCCTTGGCCTTTATTACCATATATACCAGAGGCGGCCAATTATTTTGGTTGAAGGGCCGCTTAACGAGTTTTGGTGAGCTGTTGAAGTCTGCATTTTAGTTGATACATTTTGAAGCTTTTTACCTACCCACTTATTTTCTCCCTTTATCTCAGTTCATTAAATTCTACTTCTTTGTGGCTGAGATGAACTGGAGACATCTACCTGCAGTCTGAGGATTTTATGAATCAGTAACAGAGTCAGGTAAAATCATTTCATTTTTGTCATTTATTTTTCTAGGGTTGTTCATAAACTTCCCTTTCACCTTATAGAACACCAGACTAAAGATAGACTAACTTCAAATACTATGCCATAATTTATAGCTACTTACAGTAATTGAGACCTTATTAACTAGGTAACCTGAAAAAAATTGCATGAAGTGTATGTTTCCTGGCTTCTTCAGTCCAAACAAATAACTGAGTTTCGACTCATAAGTGTCTTTTTACTTTTAGCCTACATCATCACTTCCAATCCTATTGTAAATTGGTAGAGGATGCAAACACAAACTGAAATAACAACAGGATTAGGTACAGACAGTCAGAAAGCTTGAGGCTGAATTGATTCAGTCTTTGTAGGTTAGTCTAAACTGCACAGATTAAATTGAAACCGAAGTGAACAGACATTTACCTTTGAATCAGGAAATGGAGCCACATGCCTGCAGTGGCTGAGGCCAGAAGCCAAGGGATGCTAGAGCACGGCTCTCTGGATGTGTTCATTTCCTCTTCCTACTGCCCCTGAGGTCTCTAGAATTACAACTGCAGGACTCTGCAGGATTTCTCATCATTTCCTCTTCCTGCTTCCAGGTGTCTCTGGGATCTGGAGTCTGCAATTGCAGCCAGCAGTAAGTTTGAGTGGGGGAATGGGTGTTTACTCTCACTTCTCTGACTCCAGACGGAGTTTGCCTGGGAGACACAGTCCCCTCTCCCCCTTGCGGATTGGGCTGCATCCTCAGCCAAACTTGCCCTCTCCACCCCCTTGTCACCCAGCCGTTGCTGGTCACTGCTCCAGTTAGGGAGCGGAGGGGCAGAGCCAGCCCTGCTCTGCTTTCTGAAGCAGATAGCACAATACAGCCCAGTACTGCAAAGCATGTTCAGTGCTGGGGGACTTGAACCACGAAAGGGTCTAAGGCAGAAATTTAATAAACTGGTCTGACCTAAATCAATTAAGTCTGATACTACATTCAACCAGGTTTATTTTAAACCAGTTTTAGCAATTTTGAAACTGATTTATGTGGACTGAACTTCTGTTCTCTTCCAGGTTTCAACCAGTTTCTGATCACTTAAACTGTTTTTTGTATAACTTCTGTTCTTAGCCCAGGGGAGCAGTTAGGAGAAAAAGGGTGTTTCAACTATATCATATGGATGCTTGTGTTTTTTTTTCTTCCACCTTTCTGGATTAGCCTGCTATACATGCTAATACAACTACACATCTTGTGCCAAGATGCTTGACTGTATTGACCAAAAGGCTGCAGGCTTATTGTGGCCTTCTGAACACTAACTGCATTTCTGTACATGGAGATGAAACAGCAGCTTATTTCTCAGATGACTTTTGAATCAATGGTATTTGGAGTTATACATGGTTATATGAAGCAAACACATTTCAGGGCTTAAAAGGATCATCACAATTATGGGGGAAAAAATCCTCTCTCAAATATGAAGCTGCGAAATAGGCCAGGTTTATTGGAGGACTTGCCAGATTTGGTAGACTGACAGACTGATCTGATATGGCAGATTTTTTCTTTCTGAATTCAATAAAATTCAGAGAAAGCACTCAAAGATAGTGATAGTATCACTTTTCCACAGATCATTAACCCATCAGTACATTTTATTAGGAGCAATCCTGTTTTTCTTCCTTTGGCAAATAAAGTCCTGATCTCAGGAAATGAAGTACACCTATGTAGTGACAAAATATCATGGGGGAGGGTGAAGATATTTGGTGCCGAATTTTTATACCCTCTGTGTATAACTCCGTCAGCATTTTCTTCATCCTTGCCCAGGAGGTCTTGTTTAGTGAGGAGCAGTCCAAAGTAGGGACAAGAAATTGGTGGGTTTATGATTTTAAAAAACCATACAAAATGTCTTGGTACCTTTGGTATTACTGCAGACATGAAACTGCAGAAGCAGATGCACCAGAGTTCTGCTCTTGGCCCATAGCTCCATACCTCACATTCCCAAACTGCCAGCCTCAAGCAATGTAGAAGTTTTACCTGCCACAAGCAAAAATCTCACAATTTCAGTGTGAGTAATGTTACAATCCAGCTACATACTAGTGCCAAAGCATAGTTTATATAGCACTATCAAGGTGTGTCCCTCTATACTCTATTTTGCATAAGGCTCTAATGCTATAAAATACATGCAAGCCCAGAAAATGCAAGTAAACTTTTAATCACAACAAATAGTAGAAGCACAGAGTTGGAAGGAACTTCAAGAGTCATCTAATCCAAGGCTCTGCACAACATGATTCACTGTTTCTAAAGAAATAATCTGGAAGTGTAGATTAGGACCCACACCTCTTCAGTAAATACCCAGACTACTGGGCTATAGTGGTTCTCCTACCACAAAAGCAAGCCATCAAAATAGCTTTTACCAAGTTCCCAGTCAAGGAAGATGTTTATATTTGTATATTATTAGTGCGCTTGTAATGCTGCGCTACCCAGAACACTCCAGTGACTATACAGAAAAGTAAAGTGAGGGCTTAAAAGGGCTCACCATATAGGATTATGTGGACCCACAACAAGAGAAAGAAAGACACGAAGAAGGTGACAATATAGACTATGCACCATTCTGCATAATAAACAGCTGTGTCAATCTGCCCCTTGACCAACCATTATCAGCTGTCTCTAGGGAGCGCTCTATAGCTATCCAGGTAGAGGCAAGACTTAAAGAAGCATGCGAGTGAAAGGAAGGTGACAGGTTTGTAGATTTCCTGTTGTCACTACTGCTAATGTGGGATTTTATGGTCTGGTCATTAAGATCATTATTAACGGGAGAACTTATAAACATGCAATTCCTTCCTACTAAAATATCATTTTCTTTTCTGTACTATATTTTCTCAAGTGCAAATTCTGCTACTTACATGAAAGAGCTGGCAACAATTTCATCTTTTCCCACGTGCAGTAATACTGGGCACTGCATACTTTAATTCAGGGGTGACAAACTTACCTGGTGCCTTGGGCTAGATCTGGATTCTGTGACTCCTTGTGGATCGGATCCAGCTTGGGGGTATGGGGGCGGTTGCCATAGCCACCAAGGCAGCAGTGGAGGGGTCTGGCCTAGAAAGAGGTCCATGGTGGCCCCATCCATGGTCTATGGGATCTTGTGGTGGCAGCGAATCTGGAGGCAATGGAAGTCTAGGGGGTGGGTCTGCCAATGGTAGGAGGTCCAAGGTCTGCAGGTGCTAGTCCAGCCTGCTGCCAATAGCCAGGGCCAGTGGGGTCAGAGAGCCCTAAATTCCACAGCAAGCCATGCCCCTCAACTTCTGGTGGTTTGCCAGTACCTTGCTGAGCTGGATACAACCTGGAGGCCATATGACATCCCTACTTTAATTAATTATGATTTTTAAATCTCACTTAATTTCCAGTGTTTTGGAGGACACAATTTAATCAATATACAATTAATTCAATAGCATCCCAACAGCAACAGAACATGGACTACTTTAGCATTATGAATAAATCTTCATTTACATAGATTTAAAAAATCTGAGTCAGACTTAGTGAGTACAAATATACAATATGGAATTAATTTTCATATCCTAGATGTGACAAAAGTTCAATAGCTGAGTTAATAAGGATCAATGACATCTATAATCTCACCTGAATAGACTTGAGTGACTTACATTCTAGATCCATTCCTCACTCCAGGGGTTCTTTATTTTTTAGATCACACAGTTTAGGTTTCTGTGGGTGCATCTACATGTGCACCTTAAGGCACAGTATCCTCTTTTACTGCACATTAAAGTGTCATGTAAAAAATTATGCAAATAAGCTAATAAGCAGTAAAGTAGGTTACTGTGCATGAAGTGTCACTATAAAAGTATGTGCTTTCACTACTGCGTATTAGGGCAGCCTAACATGCATTTATTTAGTATAGGCAGTCCTTGGACTTATGACACAATTGGTTCCTGAAAACCATGTCTTAAGTCAAAATGTTGTAACTCGGAAACAATTTTCCCATAAGCAACAATGTTATAAACGGGGGATTGGTTCCTGAACCAAGGCCTGATACCCTATTTTCACCTAAGATACCCCAGAATTTTGTACTCGATCGATTATAGATGAGTAATAGAGCTACATTAATGTTTTTATATTGTAAATAGCAATCATATTGATTTGGAAGGACTACTTTGAGGTGACTTTGATGGACTTTTTGAAGGGCTCTTAGCTGGAGTCTTCTCAGGAGTCTTAGCTGCAGGTTTTTCTGGAGTCTTGTCTGCTTTCTTAAAGAAAGTGTCCAAGGAAGTTTGGACAGATGTTCTCCAGGGAGATGGGTGACACAGCAACTTGTTTGCTAGTGTGGTGTCACATTGGATCAAGCATTGTGAAGTCAAAACTGACATTAGAAAGTTGAAACAGGGTGTCAATTTATAAGCATTGTAAGTGCGAAACATTGTAACTCGAAATGTTGTAAGTCGAGGACTGCCTGTACCTCACATTGGAGGTACTAAATGTATTAGGAAAAGCACATTACCACATGTATAGATGCACCCAGTATGTGCTTTAAAAATCACATTCTTGTTAAGTCAGCACAGTGAAAGATTTAACACACCAGAAAAAGTAATTATCTATCTGTTCATCTTTCAGGAACACAATACATCTGTCACTGCAGTCAGTATTCAGTTCCTATTGACTTCAGCATAGGTTGGATCAGATCCTAAGAACAGTTTACGAGGAATAAGCCAAGCCTGTAAGTTGCCAATATTTCCTGTATGGTGAAGTAGATAGAACTATCTGAGCATTACTTTTAGAGATTCTACTTTTTACATTTCATCTATATTTATCTGAACCTTATAGTTTAGAAATAATCACAAATTATGCTGAATTATTCCATCTTCCATAGCAACCTTCCAAATTAAAACAAACCTTCAATCACTACCAACTTGCCAAATGTAAGCAGATAAACTACAGTAGTAGTAGTAGTAGTACTGATTTTAGCATAAATTTGGTAAAAGTTTCAGAAAATCCTTAATAAAATAACAAATGCCACAAATGTTATGAAAGCCATCTCCCCAAAAAGGAGACTATAACCGCAATGGGCAGTGTCTTGACTTTACCATGGATATCTGTATTATTTATTCCCTAGTCACACGAGCTTTCAACTGAGATCAAAGACGAATTGGAGTAAACATGACATTTTGATACATGAACTACACTGAAATAACTCTTGATAATTTCATCATTAATCCCCTTATCTGCCATACATGAGTTTCCCAAGAAAGTTCAAACAAATATATGATTTATATGTGTTGTCCCAAACTTCTCATAGTGAGACACATCTTTATTTTTTTTAATCTGATTTTCCTGTTTCTAAAGCCAATGCATATCTATCTATTCCAGAGATGCTAGTCACCATCGAAGCTCAAATTTATCAACAAAAAACTGAAGGACTCAAAATCAATAGCCACCTTTGAAAATCTGGGTGTAGCTTTTAGTCTATTTGTTTTTGCTCCTGTTGTGAAATTCTGAAATCCTTTGCTTAAAGTGATGAACACCCCTGAGAAATTCAGTTAAGACTCTAGATTTGACTTTGAAATTTTTGCTATAAGAATTCATTACTCAACACTGTTTACTATCTCCTGCCCAGCTAACTTTGTCAGTTTAATGAGTGTGAGTCACTCTACATCTCAAGCAATAGTGATATTGTAATGTCAATAATCATGCCATCATCAGTATTAAATGATGTGCAGGATATATGCAGTTTGGAGAAAATCCAGCATAGTAAAGCCAGTTTCTGGGCTAATGAAAAACAGTCTTACAAATTAATTGATGAATTAGTGTCTTGGCTTCAAGAATAAGCTGTCATTCCTTAAAGCAATAAGACAGTCAGGAGAGTATTTTCCAGACTACTACATGAACCCTCGATTACTAGATGAGACTATTTACACATTGCAAAAAACCCTTAATTTTTACTTGGGAATACACAGAATTTTAGTTGACCCACTTGGTAGCACTGAGCTATAGAACTGGGATATGTAACTGAAAGTAGACTCTCACATTTTAAAACACCTGGCATAGGGAGTATTACTTCATTTATTTAACACATCTTTATCTGTTGGTTGAGAAAACTATTGCGGGCCAGATCTTCAAGTGGAATAAATCAGCAAAACATCACTGAAATCTTGACCACTTATTGGAGAAGAATCTGTCAGCTTTCTCAGATGCGTTGTTCATTTGGTGATGCAAATGAATGTAGAAAAACAAAATTATTTTTAACCAGGGAATTACTGAAATGTGGCTTCTAATGCAAAGCTGAGACCCACCTTTTGTACTAAAAAATCTCCCCAGAACATGGTTCCTCATGAATTTTCCAATACTTCCCAATTTAAATAGGTTCATCACATTCATGAACACCACAAGAACAGCTGGGGTAGTGGCATTTCAAGACTCCTGACCAAAACTAGGAACAGACAACACACACAGTATAATACCCTTTCCCCAAATGTTACTTTAAACTTCTCAAATAGTAAAGAGAGAGTTTATCTGCATTTTGTACAAAAGTTAGTCTGGCCACACTCATTTAATTTTCCTGCCAGTGTTAATATAAATGGGGTTACTTGCATATTTACTTGCTTGCCAAAGTGACTAAGCTTTGTCAACATGACTAAGCTTTCAACCATCTAGCCCCTCCCTTGCATCAGAGCTGAATGCAAGGCCTGGAGTCTCTGCTTCTCTGTGGGGTGAGGAAATTCAGTGTGCACATTTGAAAATATTTTAGAAATCCAAATCCACCTATGCAGTGAGCTGCCGATCTAAGTGATGGGATGCTGGAAATCCTTATCCAAGCACTGTGATTTGGGCCCATCTAATTTTATAGTGAAGGTAGTGGGGAACAACATATGTATGTTTAACCTCTGAGGGAAAGTAGAACACTAGAAAATACAAAATACTATTGGCAGTCTATATAATATTAAGATAAAAAAGGATAAAGAACTCAGGATCAAAGTTGCTAGATCCAGTATTTGATCTGTCTTAGTGCCATATTCCTGGCTCTAATCCTGGCTTGTTGCATAAGCTTGGACAAGTCACTTTATCTCTTGATGCCTCCATTTCCCCATCTGTAATATAGGCCTAATGACACTGATCTTCTATGTAAAGTGCTTTGGAAGCCAGGGAGAAAATGCAAGATGTGAGAACTTGGCAGCATGATCATCAGAAGCCTAAAAAATGGGGGAGGGGCACAAAAATAGCAGGAGTTGTGCTGCTGACATGGCCACTGCCACAGTGCCAGCACCTGCCCATGTCACTCAAATACCTAGTTATTAGGCCTGTACAAAATGGCAAGTATTTACTTCGGATTCGGATTTGGATTTGGCCAATGCAGAGGACAGTGATTCAATTCAGAGATTTGGATCACTGTCCTGATTCAATTCGGCCAAATCAGATCCAAAAGATTTGGCACTGCTTTGGCAATTCTGCCATATATTAAACAGGCAGCTGACAGCTGCCTCCAGCTGGTAAGTCTGTTGGGGTTGGGGGAGGCAGGATGGAAGAGGAATGGGGGGGAGGGATTGGGGTTGGGGTTCAGGCAAACTGCCCAGCTGGGGTGGGGGTATGGGACTCAGGGAAGGGGTGAGGGGGCATGGGATGCGAGCACAGCAGCTCTTAGAGTGGGGGCTCTGCCCTGCTGCTGCTTGAACAGTTGAGGCAGGGGGGCATGGTAGGATGCATGCATGGCTTGCTACAGGTGGAAGGGGGCAAGCGGCAGCAGGGCATAGGCCCCACTCCCAGCGCTGCTGCACCCACATCTTGAACCCCCCCCCCCGGCTGGCAAATGGTGGCAGGGCAGAGCCCCCACTCCCAACACTGATGAGGGCGCAGAAGCGCTTGGAGCAGGGGCTATGACTTGCTGCTGCTTGCCCTCTTCTGCCCAGAGTGAGCTGTGTCTGCATCATGCCCTGCCCCGTACACCATGAGGTGCAGGCACATCAGCACTGGGAGCAGGGGCTCTGCCCTGCTCCCACTTGCCAGCCAGGGTCGGGGGAACGTGGGATGAGGGCATGGGAGCAGGGGCTCTGCCCTGCCACTGTTGTCCTGTGGGGTCAAGCCAACTCTCAGGATCTCAATATTGTGCAGTTAAACAGGAGGGTGTGACACAATTGCACATATACAAACACACAAATCAATTAGGTGCATACACACACACACATTACCAGCTCAGGCACATAGATATCCAAACCAGACTAGGCATGTACCTATCACCAATTCAAGCACATACACTATACACCTCAAAAGTTAGACATGGATCACTAATTCATATATCATGCACACAATGACATCTCTATATATAGATGACATCTCTATAGCTATATAGAGATGCCATTGTCTATATAGATAGATAGATAGATAGATGTCATATATATATATATTAGTGGAAGGGCTGGAGTCCAGGTAGGGAAGAGAAGCAGAGTCCAAGTCCTTGGTTGAAGACGGGGTGGGGGGTGATAGCTACCTATCCAGGCTGGAAAGGGGTCCTTGTCCAGTAGGTGTTGTCCAGAGGGGGTTGCCGGCAGGGCCTCTGGGTGGATAGGTGGTGTGGCATGGTGCTGGTCCAGATGGAGAGGGTGTCCCACTGGGTCTGTCTTCACTGCCCCTTTTTATAGGGGCAGACCTTGTGTGACACTAGTGACAGGAGGCATCCCCAGGCAAAGGTCAGCCCCTGGTGTACTGAGCATGTGTGCTCCATGCAGAGATATGCAGTTTTGGTTGTCTGTAATGGTGGGGTACAATGGTAGAGTTGCTGGTTCTGCAGGGTCTTTTGCCTTTCAAATGCTGGGTTCTTGTCTCTGTTCCTGGGTGAGGTCCATGGTTCCTGGATGAATCAATGCGAGGTGATGGCCTGGTCTTTACAGGCCATTCAGTAGAGGCCTGCTACCATTGTATTTCAGTCATTCCCAATCACCGTCATTCATCCGGGAACCAAGTTACATGCGAGGGGTACAATGAATCATACAGTTGTAACACAGGGGATGCCCAGGCAGAGGACACAAGATGGAGGCTTGACATATAAAATGGAAACTTGACATGACTTTGGTTCACTTACAAACACAGGTCTAAATCATACAATATCCATATGAAACAATAAAAAAGATATGAAAATGATAATAATACAATATACAACAGTAAAAATCAATACAAGCCTAATAATTATACAGTATAAAACAGTGGATATCCAAAACCAAAAGCTTGCTACCAAAATAAAAATGTTAAAACTTATCCTAAGTCTGAGCTCACTTATACTTTTCCATAGGGAATAGAGAGGGAGAGGAAAAGTCAGAAATAGTTGGGGGAGAGGAGGGAATGCATACCTATCATATGTATGTATGTATTAAAAAAGAAAAACTGGGGGTTTTGCTACACCACCACGTGGCAGCTGGGGTGGGGGGTGGGGTGCAGCAGTGCTGGAAGCAGGGGCTATGCCCTGGTGCTGCTTGCCCCCTTTTGCCTGGAGCGAGATGTGCCTGCATCCTGCCCCACCTCACCTGCTCTGGCTGGGCAGCGGCATCAGGGCAGAGCCCACGTTCCCAGTGCTGCTGGGCTCCATCCTGCACCCCCTGCTCCAGCTGGACAGCTGGTCCCAGCCCCAATCCCTCCCTCCTCCCTTCCCCAACCCCAACAGACTTACCAGCTGGAGGTCTTCTGAGTCGATTCTGATTCGGAGATTTGGTCCCCAAATTGGGCCGTATCTCCTCCGAATCTAATTGCCTACCAAAGTTTTGCACAGCCTTACTATTTCTGCCTTTGATTATTATTAAAGGTACAAACATTTTCTATACATCCTCTTGATTGCTTTGGGGCTTGTATTATTGCTGTACTTATTCTGGAGTTGCATTTCAGTTCATCCGCTTAAGGACAGTGCTAAGGAGTAGGCACAGAAATGCTCATTGACACTCCTTTATTGGCAGAAACCACAAGACAAATGTGCAGAACAAGGGCAGAAGGTGGACATGCTCCAGAACTGAGGATATGAGTTCACACTCATGAGTTCACACTCTATGAAGAGAGACTGAGAGAGAAATGATTGGGGTAACATGACTAAAATCTTACAACATGAGGTTCTGTGTTATAACAAGGAATACATATGAAGGCTAGAGCGAGCACAGGAAAAGGAACGCCCAAATTCCAATCCCGACTTTGCTAGTGGTGGTTGTATAGCCTTCAACCAAGCAATAGAATGGTGATAATATTTACCTACCTACCTAAGAAGGATTTTTTGAGGATTCATTAATTAATTTTTTGTGACGCTTGTAAACTCTCTGAAAATAAGCTTTATAGAAATGCCAGTTATTAATATCATGTTCACTTTATAGAATAAAAAGGGTTTTCTGCTTTTTTTTTTGTAGGTTTGGTTATGAAATAGATGTACTAAATTCTCATATAAAATATTTATGAACCATCATACTGCACTGAGCATCCTATTAGAAATGTATATTGCTAATTTCTATTTCTCTTGAAAAGGTGCTGGAACTAAACTGACAAGTTATGTCTTCCCCTTGGCTATTTTTACCTCTGATTAAACCTAAGTATATGGGATGCAGGTGTAATCTACAAAAACTAACTTTAAAAGAATTCTTGAGAACTGCTTTTTTATTCAGAAAGAGGGGCATGTGCTAAGCTACAGACCTGACAATCGAAGGAAATTCATGAAACATTTACATACTCTTTTCAGATGTCCAAAAGCAATTTCACGGGACTGAATGGCTTTATTCTTTTAAACTATTTCCTGTAGTTCCATTTTTCATTATATCAGACATCATTCATTTTCCAGCCCATGTGCACATTTGATTGATAGAGTCAAACCTCCTTGCATAACTGTATCATGTTCAGTTTTGATTAAGTGAGCTTTAATCCAGGAACAAATAATTAATGCTCTTCTAGTGTAGTTCAAGCAAGCATTGGTTTTGCTACAAATAGATGTTGATACTTTTGGTAGCAGAAACACATAACTGCCGAAATTCTGTTTCTGAAAGGTATAGCACAGACTTTATGGCCCAGGAAAAGCTATGCTATCTTCACCCATATGGTGCTCTCCTCTTCCTGGCTTGCTATCTAATTGACAACCTTAGCTGGCTATGAGTCCTTGCAGTACTCTGCCTCTCCAAGAAGCTTTTCTATTCACCTCATTAATGCTTCAGAATGACTGGAAAAGCATCTCTTCTCTTTCTAGTGCTGGTCCTTGTAGAAGATGACAACCAACTGCTGCTATCAGTTACTCAAGTAGTCAAGTAGTGGATCCAACCCTGCTGCAGAATCATGTGCATGCCAATATGATGCCATATGACGGAAGTTTCTCTCTCTCTCTCTTACTTTTGCTTTTACAATGTACCGTATTTAAAAAATAACAAGGAAATGGCACACCCATAGACACGCACACACAAACCTACACCAAACGACCATTTTTAAGGCTGTAGTCAGGTACTCAAAAGCCAGGAAATACCAGCTCTGCAGTTGTTCTGGAAACCTAAATTGTGTCCCTTTGTACATGTGTATTATGATGCAGTCATCGGTTCCAAGGTCATACACTTACTTGATCTCTGACTTATTCTGTCCCCAGGATAGACTGCTCATTTAGCGGACAGCTCTTGACCATTTTGTTTTCTCCTCAGTCTATGGCTTCATGATTTATTTACTATACACTATGCTTAATTCTGCTCTGCAGACAGAATTACTGGTTTTCCCTAGGATTTCTATGATGCTCTTGACGGGAAATGCTACACAAACATTCGTGATTTTTTTTTCTTCCACAAACCATGTAAAATAAAGTGATGGCATTACAAATGGAGAAGGATTGGCAGAGAAAGAGAAAAAGGTATAACTATCCATAAAATGTGGTGCTTCATTTTAAGATACTTAATACTTTGTGTCAGGGTCTCTAGAAGACAGCCAAGCCTGGGATAATTACCTAGGCAGACATATCTGCCTTGGGTCTCAGGCTGACAAGCTCTGCCCCAGCTAGTTAATTGGCTAGGTCCCTGACTGGCTGCTGAGAACTTAGTCTCCACATTTCTTCCCATGTATGGCACCTGCCTCCAGGCTAGCCAATAGTTTTGATCCTGGTCTGCTTGGGCAAGCCCCCTGATGCCTGTGGTCTTTGGCTTTCCTGGTTCCTGATCCTAGTTTGGCTCTCTCCTTGGACTCTGGCTTTGCATTTCCCCTTGCTTTGGTTTCCTGGTTTCTGGATCTTCCTTGCTTGGTTCCTGGGTTCTAGCTTGTGGTTTGCCCCCTTGGTTCTAGTAACTCCATTGCAGCTTCCTGAAGTGTGAACCTCTCAACTCTGTGTTTGCCTCTAGATTGCTCATTGGATCCAGTAACTTGGTCCCTGATTCTTTCCCCCTCTTAGGGCCTGTTGGAAGTAACCACTAGGCCAGGCTGCCTACACCCTGGCCCCTTACACTATGAGATACTTAATTTGAAGGATCTGGTCTTTTAAAATATTTATCCTGATGGAACAGGTATGTTCAAACTGTATGTCCTGCTGAATTCAGCTGTAGCTCACTTCAACAACAAATCAGACAGCAGCATATCAAACTGAGCACCCAGAAAATACAAAATACACAATTAGTGTACAGATGTGAAGTACACAGAGGAATACTATGTCAGAGGGTAGCAGTATAATCCATTGGCAATGCATACGGGGTGCATGCATCGCCAAGACTGCCAGCGGCGCCTGTGGGTGGTAGCCACTTGCCACCTCCCCCCACACTGCTGACACCACTGGCAGCATCTGCAGGAGTTTCCCAATCACCGCTGGCTGCCGCTGTTGGCATCGCTTGCAGGTAGTAGCTGTTTGCCACCTCTTTCCCCCCTGCCACTGACAGCTCCGCAGCTGCCTGCGGGAGGTCAATGCTTGTTGCTGCCATGCTCCCAATGCCGACAGCACCGCTGCCTGTGAGAGCTTGCCATGCCCCCCCCACCTCAGAGGGCACGCGGCATTCATGGTATAATCCAGGGGTGGGCAAAATGCGGCCCAGGGGCAACATGTGGCCCACCAGGCCATCCCATCCAGCCTGCGGGGCTGCTAAAAAATTTAGAAAATTAATATTAATCTGCCCTGGGCTGCCTGTCATGTGGCCCTTGATGGCTTGCTGAAACTCAGTAAATGGCCCTCTGCCCAAAAGAATTGCCCGCCCTGGTATAATCTGTTTTTTCAAAGGCAGCACTCGGGTGCCTCCATTATAAGAGCATCTATTCTTCTTCCTGCAGTCTCAATCTTCGTCCACATCATGCCTTGTTACTTCTGTACTTAGAACAAGGCCCCTATCAGCAACAGTCTCCTTCACTGCTCAGTTCTGATTTAGCCTGAAAGCACCTGAAAAGGGCTGAGGTCTTATGGGGGAAAAAAATTTCATAGATTTCATAGACATCAGGGCTGGAAGGGACCTCAGGAGATCATTGAGTCCAGCCCCCTGCCCAAAGGGCAGGAAGTAAGCTGGGGTCATAGGATCCCAGCAAGATAAGCATCCAATTTACTCTTGAAGGTGTTCAATGTAGGTGCTTGAACCACCTCCGCTGGCAGACTGTTCCAGACCTTGGGGGCTCGGACAGGAAAGAAATTCTTCCTTATGTCCAGCCTGAAACGGTCTTGCAGGAGTTTGTGACCGTTCGACCTCGTCATCCCTTGGGGCGTTCTGGTGAACAAACGTTCCCCCAGATCCTGGTGGTCACCCTTGATAAACTTATAGGCGGCCATCAGATCACCCCTGAGCCTACGCTTTTCCAGGCTAAAGAGTCCCATGTCTCTCAGCCTATCATCGTAAGATCTGTTTTCCTGACCTCTGATCATGCGTGTGGCTCTCCTCTGGACTCTCTCAAGCTTCTCCACATCCTTTTTGAATTGTGGAGCCCAAAACTGGACACAGTACTCCAGCTGCGGCCTCACCAAGGCCGAGTACAAGGGGAGAATGACATCCCGGGATTTGCTCAAGAAGCATCTATGCATGCAAGTCAGCGTTTTGGTCGCTTTACTAGCTGCAGCATCGCATTGCAGGCTCATGTTCATCTTGTGGTCAATGATGACCCCCAAGTCTCTTTCTTCTGTAGTGCTATCCAACGTAGCACTGCCGAGCCTATAAGGAAGCTGGAGGTTTTTCCTTCCAAGGTGGAGAACCTTGTATTTTTCGGTGTTAAACACCATCAGGTTCTCGTCTGCCCATTTGCTGATCTTGTCCAGGTCAGCCTGGATCACCCGCCTATCTTCTGGCGTCTTTGCCCCAAAGTTTTGTGTCATCGGCAAACTTGGCCAGTCCACTCCTGACTCCAATGTCCACATCATTAATGAAGATGTTGAACAGGATGGGTCCCAGGACAGAGCCTTGAGGGACCCCACTGGTCACAGGGCACCACGATGAGTGACTGCCATCAATTACAACCCTCTGGGTCCGACCACGGAGCCAATTTCCCAGCCAGCGGATCGTGGTGGAGCCAAGGCCACAACTGGCCAGTTTGGCCAAGAGGTGATCATGGGATACCAGATCAAAAGCTTTTTTGAAGTCAAGATATATGACATCAATCTCTTCTCCCTTGTCCAGGTGATAGGTCACCTGGTCATAGAAGGAAATGAGATTGGTCAAACAAGACCTACCCGCAACAAACCCGTGCTGGCTATCCCTTAGAATGTTAGCCTGGGCCAGTCCCTCAAGGATGGCCTCCTTAATAAACTTTTCTAAGATCTTCCCCAGGATAGAAGTCAGGCTAATGGGCCTGTAGTTAGGCGGATCCACTCTCCTCCCTTTCTTGAATATTGGCACCACATTGGCCTTCTTCCAGTCTTCGGGCACTACACCAGAGCACCAGGAGTTTTCAAAGATCCGTGCCAGGGGCTGGCCTATGACGCTCGCCAGCTCCTTGAGTACCCTGGGGTGCAGATTGTCAGGGCCGGCTGACTTGAAGGTGTCCAGCTTCTCAAGGTGTTCCTTCACGAGGTCAGCATTTATGGAGGGTAGGGGATCCCCATCACCTGGATCTCCTTGTCCCATAGCAGGCATGGGCATCCCATGGGACTGAAGAAAGACTGACGCAAAGTATCTATTTAATAGGTTGGCTTTTTCCTGGGCGTCAGTTGTCAGTTGCCCCATCTGGTTTAGCAGGGGTCCAATGTTGCCCTTGCTTTTCCTCCGGCTCCCCACATATCTGAAAAAGGACTTTTTGTTGTCCTTGATGCTTGAAGGTAGTTGGAGTTCAGTTGCAGCCTTGGCTTTCCTGGTTTGCTCCCTGCAGGACCGGACCAGCGCAGAATAATCCTCCTTGGAAGTGAATCCTGTCCTCCATCCTTTGTAGGCTTTCCTTTTTAGCCGTGTGTGTGATCACTTAATTAATGGCTGTATTATAATCTACACACTAAGAAGACTACATTAATGTTGCACAAACAACCCTAGTCCTGGTATTTCCTGGCTTCTGAGTGCTTCACATTACAGTGGGTGTTCTTTAAATTTAATTTTCAATGTTTATGTATATATACATGTACATGTATATGTGTATATACATATGACTTGTGTATGTGTAACAAAAATTATATACATATGTATACGTATATATACATATGTCTTGTGTATATGTAACAAAAATTTCAGAACTGTTATTTATATGCATTTAAAGATGCAATGGCTCAATTCCAAGACAGCCCCATATGTATATTTCTATAAGTGTAAATGTATTTGTACATACACACACACACATCTGTATACAGGACAGTCCTGGAATTGAGCCATTGCATCTTTAGATGTATATTAATAACAGTTCTGTACTTCTTTTTGACATATACATAAGTCATACACACATGCGTGTGCACACACTTAGAATTAGTTCCAGGATGTATCAAAGAGCCCTATTTCCCTTGATATAGGGAGTGAAAGAAACATTTGGGACTTCCCATAGCTTATTAGACAAGAATATTTAGGGAACACAGAATGCCTGATCCTTATTTCACTTAACTTGGAATTTCACTAGAGTTCATTGGAATTGTTCCTAATTTACACCAGTATTAGTGAAAGTAAAGTCAAGCTCTTGAATGATGTTTTATGGGTGATTGCTCTCTAGGGCTTCCAACTGTTTTAAACAAGCAAAGACAACATCTCTGGTATATTTGTATGAGAAACAGACATCATCTGACTTGCTTCTGTCATGTTAGCACAAGACCTGCCCTATCTCATATATGCTGACAGTGATACCACGTCATTACTTTGAGTCCTGTCCTATTTCTATACTTTAGAGCCTGACCACATCAAAACACAGAAATGACTGAACAAAGCAGGTCTGCCTAAACACCCTCAAGCAAGTTTTACATACATATATCTGCAGAATTTATATGTGGGATTATCCTGGAATGCAGCTATTGGAAATTTTTCATAGAAGCAGATCCAATGGATTCAGCCATTTAAACAATCATTTGGATCCTGCTGAAAGCTCTCAAAATGTCTGGAGAATATTTTGTTGCAATTATATAGTTACAGAATTTCTAGTCTTGGTGCTTAACGGATTCTGATCAATAAGCGTAATACCTTGACGGCAGTATATATAGAAATGGGTCACAATGCAGACATCTCATAAACTGTTTAAACAACTTTGTGATTATATTCAGAGGGAATTGGAGACTAATAGAATAGAATATATTCTGTTCTAATAATATAAATTCTATGCCAACAAAATGCAGTGCATTTAAGATAAATCATAGCTTTCCTTAGAAACATGAGGACTCCTTGTCACAACGCTGTCATTCTATTTTTATTAATTCTTCTACTGTAACACTTATTCAGGGATGAGGACCTACTCATCCAAAAACCTCTGTTAATAGAACATAAAAGTTGCAAAATGAAACACTGTGAATGCAGCCAGAAGTTACATTTGTCGCATGATCAGCCCCTTGAAAATGCTCTACAGCCATGCCCTGACAGAAGGGCATGGCTTTAGCATACTTTAAAAGTCCCTGATCACATGACATATTAACCCTCATTATATAAGGTTTGAGATGAAGGCATTCCAAAGTGAGTGCCTTCATTAACTTCTGTCTGCTCTGGTGGCTGGGCTAATTTAGCCCAGCCCCACCCCAGCTTGGGCTGGGGTTTGCTCAGCCTGTACTAGAGGGGAGGCTAGTGTATTGGAGCCCCCCCACTTTGGGAGGACTCCACCCACCCTCACTCCAACACAGGCTGAGCCAAACCCCAGGATCCCTCCCCTCCTATCATGCAGACGGCACTTAAGTTGAGGAATGCTGGGCTAGGGGGAAGAAGCTGCAGACATGCAGCTCCTTGGCTGGATTGGTTCCAGAATGGAGCTCAGTCCCCCACTCTCCACCCAACAGCAAATGTCTGTTGGGCCAGGAGCATCCATCTAACTCATGGCACTTTCTGTGAGGTGCTATGAGTTAGACTAGGGAGCCGCACATTTGTCAGAGCCCTGCAGTAGCCAAAATCTAACAAGACTCTGCTGAGAACATATCAAATTAAAAATATCAGAGGCTTACAACTTGTTCAAATATAAATTTCCTTTTGCATAAAGCAAGGAGGCACTAGATCTTCTCAAGTAAGTATTTGTAAGGTTCATTTTGTAGGCCTGTGTGACTAGGGAAGTATTCGATTCAGATTCAGCCAATTTGGAGGACAGTGATTCAATTCAGAGATTTGGATCACTGTCCCGAACTGATTCAGCCGAATCGATTTTGGAAGATTTGGTGCTGACTCGGAGAGATTTGGCCATAGACTATAATGGGGAATCACTGAAATACCTATAACCTTGTCATGTTTTGGCTAATTCAGACAAAGATTTCAGAGATGGCAGCCCCTTCTGAGGGCATGGGGCCTGTCAAGTTTCAAGGAGATAGGTGTAGGGGTTTCTGGGAAACAGCACCTCAAGCTGCTGACAAGCAAAACTCATGTCGCGTGTATGTGTTAAGGCACAGCAGGGTGAAAACTGCAGGTATGCTAGCCCTTGCTGAGGCCATAAAGCCTCCTAGGTTTCAAGGAGATAGATTCAGGGGTTTCTGGGAAACTGCACCTTAAGCTGAGGACAAGCAAAACTTGTGACGTGTGACACTGTGTGTGTGTTAAGGCATGCCCTCATTGGCACTGGGATACACAACATGGTATGGTGCCCCAATGAGGTCTCCTTCTCCCCTACAGCCTCAGTCCAGTCCATCACTTTAAATAACAACAGGTAAGCAGTACACTGTAGCACAGTAGCACCAGTAGCATCTCTGTCAGCCAAACTGGCACAGGCTAGAGCCTTTTTTTTCTTTCCTGCAGGAGCTTCTTCTCCAGCAGCTGCCAGAGACCTCTCCCTGCCCACCCCAGCCCTGGAGTTTATATGTGCCCAGGGCCCTGCCTCCTTCCGGTCAGTTGGCTGGGGACAGGAGCTAGGGGTGTTGGTCTGAGGACATGGCACTGCCAGACAAGGTTCTTTGGGTAAATCTGGTATCTTTTATTAAACCAACTTAAATAGTTGGAACAATTTTTCTTAGCAAGCTTTTGGGTTGAAAAACCCTTAGTCAGGCTGAGGAAGCACCTGCAGTTGGTGTGTGTACGCACTTTTCCTGGATAGAAGAAATAGTAAAGAAGCCAGAGGCTGGCATGCAATGCAGGCAAGAAAGCCAGGCAGTGGAAATGGAAATGGAGGTGTCAGGGGGTAAGAGAGACAAGCTGGGGTAGGAGGGGAAGGGTAGAAGGTAAAAGTAGAGAGGTACCTGGGGAGTCCCTCTCCTTCTTCTCAATTTTCTATTCCCCTGAAAGAATGTCTTCTGAATTTTTTCTAAATCTATTCAGAGCCTCCAAATTGATTCAAAGGGTTTTTTTCTTCTTTCAATTCAATTCAGTGATTCAGTCTCCAAATTGGGCTGAATCTTCTCTGAATTGAATTGCAGACCAAAGCTTCGGACACCCCTAGTATTCTGCCTGGTCTATATGCTTAGCTACCATTGCCTCCAATGGATGCACTAGTCGTAGAAGATACTTGCTTCCTAGATTCCCAAACTGAATTCAGGAATCCAGAAAACCAGCATTCTGTTGCTGCCTAGAAAATAATTATGTATCATTCATCCTTTGGAGTATGTGTCATTCATCACTGTCCAGGTATCATAGCTGGTCCACAGAGATTATACTGCAGAGATTCTATTAGATTAAGTAAAAAAGGACAGCAGTGGGTGGATATATAATCCAGGGTTCATGCTTTTCTGATGACCAACAGAAGGATTGTCATTTTCCCTGTCTTTCTTTTATATAGTGAAAGAATATCCTCAGATACAGATATGCTAGACTGACAGTTATAGTGAGGTGTGCAACAAAATGCAGGTGTTCCAAATTTTGATGTTTGTCTCACATTTCAGTGTCATGTGTCACATGCCAGCTGGTGCGAATGTTGAGAAAGATGGACTGGCCACACTAAAAGAGGGCATCCTTGCAGGGTTGCCATATAATGTCTTTTTGCCTACGTAGTGCCTATCCTTCCCTGAACCAATACCTAGTTGTATGCTAACATATAAATTGACAAATGTAACCATGATAAGATCAAAAAAATGTATTTGGCAAGGTAAACAGTCATGGCACCTAAATGTCCTGGTAATTATGATTGCTTTTTTAATGGTTACTTCCCCAGAAAGTTTAAATTCACATGAGTGGGAGGAGAGGTATATTTTCAAAGAGACTTTGATTTTTGCAATAATGTACTGGGAGGTTGGGGTTTTTTTTTTTTGTCTGTTTCTTTACAAAGGCTGAACAGCAGTTAGTCTCAGGTTAGTTGTATGGATTTAGGATCACAGACTTGCTACACATGAGGTCTCTGTACCAAAGAGGCAACTCTAAACCTGCTATACTCCTTTAAAATGTATATTGGCTCCAGTGTAGGGCATTTGAGGAGACAGGATCTTTTTTTTTCATTAGAGTGGCAGTGAGGCCTTTCATACTTTGTGTGTGTGTGTAAGTGTGCAGTTTTTCTTACTTGCCATTGATAAAGAAGCAGGACATATTTTCAAATGACAACATCCCCAGATGATGGGAGCAGATATGAGAGAGATACAGCTTTAACTGCCAGTAGCCTGCACCTGTTACTGCATTCGTTAAGACTGCTGTACATCATTAGGAATAGGACAGTTGGTGATTCAGATAAAACAACTCACTTGTTCTGGCAAACAGCAGCCAACTCAGTTTTGCTGCAAGGCAGTTTTTTTAAATGGTCAGGTGGTTGTTGTTGTTATCTTCAAGTAAAGTTAAAAAAAAAAAAAAACAAGACTAACCCTCTTAATGCTATTTTGCAAAGATCTAAGTTTGAGTTTCTTTTTTTCTCATATGGATACCAAACTGAAGGCTTATATTGGAAATCCTTGAATTTTGGTGTGTTCTCAAAAGCCAGACTGATCTGAAATGTTCATTTCAGGCTCTAGGTACACCCATATTTCTTCTGCTTTGACTTTTGCAGGACAGATTCACATTAAGATGCATATTGTTCTACAAATAAAGAGGCAGAAAGTATTTTTGGCAATCCCTCATAGTCAAGGAGGTCACTCCCATGGGTCAAGTAAAGGGTTGTAAATGAATCTGTTGATGGCTAAGAAGGCCAGTCCTAGAGCCACAGAGTCTCTGGCAAATGCCACAGGTGGTGGTTAAAGGGAGGGTCAGACCACGGATTTCTCAATCTTGTTTCCTTTTGTTCCATTTCTATCATTTTCCTGCCTCCAGGGCAAGATGGTTTTCCTCAAAGCCAAATGTGCCTTCTCTCACAAGGTGTCAGCATGGTACCCTCTCCTGAACTAGTTTTTCCTGATTTGTGGTGTCAATGCCACACTTCTTAATGTTTGTCTTGAGGGTATACCGAAAGCATTTCCTCTGGGCCTCATATGTTTTTTGGCCTTGGCTGAGCTGGAAGCATAGCACATGTTTTGGTATATGAATGCAGCAGGGCACTAAGATGTGCCTGCTTCTTTAAGGGCAGAAGCAGCCTGGCCAGAGAGCCCTGCAGGCTAAGCAGAGCTCCACGGTTGCCTGAGCAGCAACCAAAGGGAGTAGCTGACTGCACCTGTAGGTGGTCAGATGACCAGAAGGAGGCAGGGTCCTGGGGATATATAAGCTCAGGGCTGGGGATATATAAGCAGGGTTGGGGTTCATTCTCTCTCTGGCAACTGCCAGGAGAAGGAGTTCCTGCACAAGGGAGCTACCTGAGACCTGGTGTTACCTGCTTTGCTACCCAAGTGGAGTAAGACTCCAGGAGCTCCCCAGATACCCAGGACTAAGGGGTATGCTATCCTAAGGGTGGAAGTTGGCCCTCTTAAAGAGGCAGAGTACTGCCTTCATTGGTAGTGTTACATTATAGTCCAGGAGCTTATATTTGTGTTGTTATTTGCACACGTGGTTTGGGATATAGCTATAAGGGGAGGAGGAGGCCTCATTAGTGCCCAGCAGGCAGGGCACTGTACTGCGTAAAGCCCAGTGCTAGAAGAGCACAGCTACAGGGGCCGGAGGGCCCAGTGCTAGAGGGGCACAGAGACACTGGGGCTGGAGGGCCTTGTACCAGAGGGGCGTGACAAACAGGGATGTGAAAGAGGCCCAGCATAAGAGCAGAGGTGGGCCCCAAGAAAGGGTTAAGTGAGTCAGCTGTTCCTATTACATCTGCGAGGCATGGGGCATGGTAAAGGGGAGGATTTGGAGCCAAGCAATTAGCCATAAGGCCATAAGGCTCGAGATGTCCTGTGAGGCACTGTCTGGGAGAGGGGCCCAATGAGGGGTCCAAAGACCAGTATGGTCTAGCAGGGTTTAGTGGGACTGGGAGCCATGTAAAGACTCATTTTATCATTTTACCAATAAAATGCAGGTGAAATAAGAAGATGCCTTCTGCCGTGTCTTGATGTATAAAAGAAGATGGAAAATTGCAGGAGGCTGCCCATTTAATGCCCTGATGCCTAGGGCATTTAACTGTGTCCCATGCCTCACAGATGGTATCCAAAATCCACTGTTACTCCCCCAGCCTCTTAAGTGGGCCGTCCTTGGCCTCTGGCCCAACTTCTACTCCAGCTACTCCGGTCGGCCCACATGCAGTCCTTCGGGCCCCCTAAGGCCCCACTCTACATGGCCACTGGCTCTCACTATGCCCCCTCACTGGGGCCACTACTCTGCCCCCTCACTGGGACTTTTGGGCCTTATGCCCCTCGGGCCTCTGGTGTTTGTCAACATACCTGGGCCCCTAACTCAGCTTACAGTCCACTCGGGCCTCAGGTGTCTGTCAATGTACCTGGACCCTGCCTCAGGCCCCACTTAATGGGCCTGAGACCCTGTGCTTTTCTGTCAGGGCACGTCCCCTAGCCTTTTCCCTCCATGGGGTACCCACAAGGCAGTGGGGGCTGAGGCTTTCTGGTGTCCCATACTTGCCCTTCACTGGGGAGGCACAGGTGTGGTATTTCCTGAAAGCTGCTCTGCCACAAGCCCAACCCCAGCAGGGTGTGGTTTCAGGTCATGCCCCAGGACCAGGAACCTCATCCATCCCCATAGTTCCTACCCTTTATCTCCAGGTGTTCTAGGAGAAGCAGTACTCTGGCCAGGAGGTGTTGTTCCTTTGGCTCCCTGGAGCGCAATTGCCAGCTTTACTGCTCAGGCCTGTTCTTATTCTCCACCAGCCAGGCCCTCCTCCAATCAGGTGGTTTCCTGATGGCTCTGTGGCTCCCCTGCAGGCTGCTCTGCTGCCTGATCAAGCTCTTAAAGTGGTAAGCAGCAAAGATGCCCTGCAACAAGGACACTGACACTTGTGCAATGATCCTCCCATTTTATGCCAAGGATCTTCCGGAGGTAGCACTGGTGATGGCATTTCAGGCTTTTCAGGTGGTCACCCAAGCTTCACAGTTGTAGAGAAGAGTTAGGATTACCACAATCTTGTATAATAGGAGCATTGTTCAAGTCCTGATATGATCATTGAACACATAAAATTCAGTTTTATGAAGGCAGAGCTGGCACATCAGATTCTATACTGGATCTCTTTGTCAGTGTTGGCCTTCTCTGAGAGATGGTTGACAAGGTATGCAAAGTGTTCAACACTTTGCAGCTCTTGTTTGTCAATGAGGATCTTTGCCCAGGGTGGGGCATTGATTGGCTTGGAGCAGGCTGGTGAAGCACCTTTGTTTTCCCGATGTTAAGGGCCCATCCCAGGCACTGGCATTCTTGAGAGTAGTTAAGGACCATTTGTAGGTTCTTCTCCATATGTGCAACAATAGCAGTCATCAGTGTACTGAAGTTCTACAATTGAGGCCAAAGTAATTTTGGTTTTGGCATGGAGTGGGAGAGATTGGAAAGGATTCCATAAGGGGTGTGCGAAGTGGCTCCTATTTCATTCAGATTCAGCCCAAATCAGGGACAGTGATTCAATTAATTGATTCAGATCACTGTCCCTGATTCGATTCAGCCAAATCCAAATCTGAAGATTTGATGCTGATTCAGAGAATCAGCGATTTGGACATAGACACAGCTTTAAATGTTTTTTCTACATACCTTGAGGTAGCAGGTGTGGCTTCTGAACACTGCAATGCTGGGACACATGAAATGTCCCACAGGACTGTAAGGTGGGCCCTCCATGTACTTAGCGGTGAACCCGGAAGTACTTGCGGTCCACTTCCAGGTCTGCTGGGGATCGCACTGGGAGGCCTGCCATGCTTCACCCCCCAGCTCAGCAATTGGCCTCAGGAGGACCCCAGGTGCTCTCCCCAGACCCAGGAGTCACCAGTCGCCAAGCTGGGAGGCACAGGAGCGGGGCCCTGCACGCTGCCCAGCAGAACCAGAAGAGGACTGGAAGTGCTTCTGGTCTACTTCCAGGTCTGCTGCTGAGCGCACTGGGGAGCCTCTGTGCTCCCGTGGCACGCTCCATGTGCCCCAGCACTGCAGCATTCGTGAGCCCCTGCTACCTAGAGGTATGTAGACAAAAACGTTTAAAGCTGTGTCTATGTCCAAATCTCTGAATCTTTCCAAATGCCCTCAGGACAGACTCACAGCCTTATTTCCAGGTTTGTTGTATGAAGAGTGGGTATGTGTAGGTGGGACATTAGTCTTGCTGGTGCTCACTGAAGTGCTCTGCAAGCAATATAGACATGTCCTTAGACTACATTCTGACAAGGAAGCTATCTAGACTTGCCCCATCCATGACCCTATTGAAGCCAGTGGGAGTTTGTTGTTTCATGCTTTGTTTCTAGGCATGTAGGTGATGAGCAGGGCACCCTGCGTGTTATTTCTTTCCCTGAACAGGAGGCAGAAGTTAATGGCTAGTCAGTGAAATGAGCAGAACCATGGTTCTGTTGCCTCAGCCAGAAGGGAGAAGGTATGAATTGCCACAGCAAGGCTGCGATTAGTGTGACATGGGTCTCTAAAAAAGTACATATGCCACAGTAGGGGCTAAAAAAAACACGACAAAAGAAAGCCTGGAGAAAAAGCAAAAATTAAAATAAAAGGAAGAAAGAACACTATAAAAAATAAACCTGTCAGGGCCTTCAGCAATGTAGTAGCATGTGCAGACCCTTGTGTGGGCCCACTGGAGTATACTCTTCCAGTGTTTACTTCCGTAGACAGAAGCAATTATGGACATGTGGCCCTCAGGGAGCATCAACACTGCAAGGCTGCCAGTTGTAAAACAAACTGTACAAATGTAGCCTTATTAGAGTGACAATCTGAGCAAAGTGTGGGAGGCTGTAGTATTTATCAAGTTTCCTAACTATTTGTTATTTAGGTTGTTCTACTGAGACAAGGCTACAGCCTGAAACATGGCCAGGGATATGAAATGGTGGTTTCAAACTCCCCCAAAACTCCCGAAAAAATAAAACAAGAACTTTCTTCTGTGTTCAGTATGTCGCCTTGAAATCTATTTTGTACTTTGTGGGTGATTCTAAAAGTGCTGGAACCCTACCATGCCCCCTTATTTCAATACAAAATCACTACAGACAGCTCACAATATCATCTCAGTGGAGGTACCTACTTTCCAGGAGCATAAAACTGTGGGCAAGATTTATAAACAGTTTGTCTGATCTCTAAATATTACAGTTTTCTACATTAAAAGAATAGGAACTCCCCGGAACATGAGTCATCCATGTCTGAACATTAAAAAAATGTCATGGTGAATGCTGCTTTAAATACATTGATAAAACAGGATCATAGGAAAGTAGGGCTGGATGGGACCTCAGGAGTAGTTCATCTAGTCTTGCTCTAGGCAGGATTATCCAGGGATTAAATGAGTGGTGCCCAGAATCGGCTCAGTCCCACAGTGGAAGGGGCTGTAGCTTGGCCAGTGAATGGAGTTGGGGGATTTAATATTAATGGCCATCACTCCCTCATAGCCAAATTTCCAGGCTTGTGGGGGGTCCTACGGGCCAGATGTGATGGCTCTGAAGGCTGCGTTGACCTGCAGGCCAGAGGTTGAGCAGCCCTGTACTAAACCACCCAAGTCAAGTATCTGTCTCCAGGGATGAGATTCCATCATCTCCTTGAGAAGCCTGTCCCTGTGCTTAACTGCTAATAAATCAATGGAGGTATCTTAGAGTTTGTTGCCTGCTTTAGCAGCTTTATTTGGGTTTCCTGTGTGAACCTCAGCTTGTGCTTAGTTTTTTAAAAACTCACTTTTTTTAAAAATAACTCTCACAATATTTGGAGGAGCCTGATGATTTTTGAACTTTTGAGGTTGGCACTAGGAAATATGGTTATCAGTTTGTTTGTGTTTTGGGGGGGATTTTTTGCTGAGGTTTTGAAGATAGAGATTCTATTTTATACTTACTATTGTGGGCAAAGGCAGATTTTCAGCTCTGAAAGACTGCTATTTCACTTTCAGGCACAGCTGTACACCACAGATTTCATTGTTAGAACTTTGTATCTCGCAGAAAATAATAAGATACTCGTCTCCCTCTCATCAGGCCTGTATATGTACATACATGTGCCTGTGCATATATGTATATTATATATAATCATTTTAAGTAATATATGTGAACTATTTATGGGTAGGCCCAGCTTCCAAACTGCTCCTCTGAACACCAGTACATTTTGGAGATACAAAGATTGGTCATGTTGTGATGCAGGCAGGAAGGATGAGTATAGGGAAGCACATGTGGTCACAATACATGCAGGGGGTGTGGATCCAGAGGGGGTAAGCACCTTCCCCTCCTCCCCCCCATCACCTCCCTGCACCTCGTCCCTTCTTCTCTGTCCTCGGTGACACTTTTCTTCTCCCCTCCCCTTCCTTTCCCCACCTGCTGCTGCCAGCTCCTGACTGACCTGGGAGTGCTCAAGAGCCACTCTTGTCTCAGCCAGGCTGGGCAGGGAGCCAGGACAGTAGCAGCACTGGTGGGTAGGTTACCTCCCCCTGTTCTGTCCCCACTGCTGTTCCTCACCAGCCTGGAAGCAGGCCCAGGAAAGGAGAACTTCCCTATTGCTGCTGCCACTATTCCCGGCTCTCCATGCAGCTGCTTCCCAAAACCCTGTCTGAAGTAGAGAAGAAACCGCCAGGACAGTGGTGCTGGCAGCAGGCAAGTCTTCCCTTTTCCATCCAGAGGCATATGTATAGAGGGCAAAGAGAGGGGAGGGAAGAAGGGGAGTTGCTGTCAGCACAGATGGGAAGGGAGGATTGCTGAGAGCAAGAAGGGGAGATTCAGGGTTGGGGGATGGGTGGGAGCAGGGGTGGAGCCATGGCTGCAGCATCATTTGCTGCTTCTCTCATCCCCCTTTTAAAATCCTGGATCGACCTCTGGGTGTAGGTGTCATATCAAAAGATAATCTGGAAATGATGTTAAATCTGCACTACTTCTTGGTATATAAAGAGGTTCAGCATTATAGTACTATTATGGGTTGAGGTTAATCCTCTTTGAAACTGGGAGTTGTACCTCCTGCCCTTTGTTCAAGACCATTAAGCTCCTTTAGGTAACTGGATAGCTGAAATGTCCCAAGCACACATAACGCTCAAAGCAAAAGCTCAAAGCAAAGGGTGGAGGAGTTCTGCGGGCTACTGTTCGGTAAAGGCTTGCGTGTCTGGAGTATAAACCAGGGGTTGACAACCAGGCAGCTTTGGACCCAGCTTGTGACATAGCTTCAGTGGCATTTGGTAGCAAGGGGCTTCAGCTGGGAACACTCATTGTTCTGCTTCAGAGATGAGCAGAAGCAGCAGCGAAGTCCCAGTGCCCACCTTCTTGCCTGCCTTTGACTCAAGGTGGGTCATTTTGGCCTGCAGTAGTTATAAACTGCTGAAGGGTCAGAGAAGCTGAAAGAGAAGGGAGCAAGGAAGAATAGCTACAAAAGTACTGGTAGCACCAGCCTGAGAAAAAGCCAAGACAGCAAGCCTTGGGTTTAGTGCTGGCTAGAGCACACTTGGAGAAGTGAGGAAGGAAACCATGTCCTGTTTGATTTTCCCTGAGTTCATGCAAACATGACCTTGTATACTCTTTGTAGAGAAACAGAATAGCCTCAGATATAATTGGCTCCACATCAGTTTTTTTGTGTTACCAAAAACCACCTGTAGGGCTGCCAGCTTCAGATTCTTAGCATATCAGGTCACAAAGTAGTAATGTTACTGTGATTTATTTTGTCATCTGTCTGAACCTGTGTGAGATGTATGTTTATAGGTGACTTTTTAATTTAAAATAAATCAATATTGACTTAGGAAGTATCTGCTGGAATTGGTTTTGGAGTGGGAAAAGTAATTTAGGGCTTGTGATTGGCTCTAGAAACATCTGATTTTTCTATGGACAGATATAGGAAAGTTTTGAATCTCAGTAATGCATAGTTGTAGAATATCCACACTTTCCCTCTTAGAAGATTAGATGATGCATGAAAAAGGGTGCATCTACACATGCATCAATGTGATTTTGCCACTGTGCACAAAGTTTAGTACCTCTAATGTGAGGTACTACATAAATATTCATTAGGCTGCCCTAATGCGCAGTAATGGAAGTGCACACTTTTTAGTGATGCTTAATGTGCAGTAGCCCAGTCTCCTGTGCATTAGCTTGTTTTTTTTATGCACCAGTTTAACCTGCAGTAGAATAGGCTACTGCACATTAAAGCGCACGTGTAAGTGTGCCCAAAGAAAATATCATGGAAATCTGTTTTACTCTTCCTAGAATAAACACTCAGCCTTAGGGATCCAGTCTGATATTCTAAAAGGCTGTTTCCATTGCTGGGATTGGTACTTTAATTCCTCATTTGTGCTGATTAAAGTTTACATTGGAAGTGATTTTTTTAATTTTTCAAAGGGAGGAAAGAACGTCACACAGTGCTAAGTGTCATTCAGCTACGGGTAAAGCTGGCAGGGGTGCTAGTTAGAGGTAGCATCAATTTGGCTGACCTGCATTGGCATTGAAGTGTTTAAAGAAACTACCTTTTCTGTTTATCTGAGTAGAAAGTTTCTTGTTTTATGGACATGAATTTAATAAACATTCAGACATGGAGACACAAAAATAAGAGAGATACCCAAAGCATTTCCTTTTCTGAAATCAAAACAGTAAGTTTTACTTGCTTGTTTCTACATCAGTGGAAGCTATAAGCCCTAAATAGTAACTCATTATCTTATGTGATGTACTCACATACCATGAAAAGAGTCTCTACCACGCAAAAATCTACACTCTATACAGAGAAGAAAGGGACTGATCAGACAATTTCCTCATAGGTACTCCTATGGAATTGCTAATACTTATGGACAAATTGGGCTTTAGACTGTTTTCCTCTTTAAATATTTTTTAGGAGTTATAAACCTATATATAAGAAGGATAGAATACAGAAAATAAGCAGCCTCAAGACAACAGCTAAAATACACACCAAACTCACTGCAGAGGTTCATTAGTTTTCAGTAAGATGAGGCTGGACAGAGGTAGATAAAAACCACTTTTAGTGTAAAATGGCCAAAAGTGTTTAATGGCCAAAATAAAGAAAAATAAGTTGCCCCTTGCAATCTTAAAGATCTATTTCAAAGATTTGCAATACAAAGAAGCCTTGACTATATTGGCCTATGTAAGCTGCTATTAATAAAAAAGGTTGCTTGCTATTCATAGCTTTTCCTGAACCACTGAGGCTACAACACTACTATCTCTAGTAGAACCCAAACCCTATTACAGAAGACCCAGACCAGTGCTCAGCCCTTTTTATAATCAGAATTTACCCTGAATCCTCCACCCCCGAAAACATAAACCTGTATCTTTGTTCAAAATAAACCCAGTTAACCCATATGTGCAGCAAACAGACCTGCTAAGTCAGTGCTACAGTGTAATATAAAAGCTAGTTTAATAAAATTGCATTCTTTAATTTGACTAATCACAAACAGTAGTTTCTGACGCAGAGTATCTGTCCAGTTACTGAACTACCTTTTCCAATAAGGGACAAGCCAAAGGTCAGAGTTTCATAGATTTCCTAGACATTAGGGCTGGAAGGGACCTTGGGAGATCATCCAGTCCAGCCCCCAGCCCAAAGGGCAGGAAGTCAGCTGGGGTCATAGGATCCCAGCAAAATAAGCATCCAATTTACTCTTGAAAGTGTTCAGGGTAGGTGCTTGAACCACCTCCGCTGGCAGACTGTTCCAGACCTTGGGGGCTCGGACAGGAAAGAAATTCTTCCTTATGTCCAGCCTGAAACGGTCTTGCAGGAGTTTGTGACCATTCAACCTCATCATCCCTTGGGGCGCTCTGGTGAACAAACGTTCCCCCAGATCCTGGTGGTCACCCCTGATAAACTTATAGGTGGCCATCAGATCACCCCTGAGCCTACGTTTTTCCAGGCTAAAGAGTCCCATGGCTCTCAGCCTGTCATTGTAAGATCTGTTTTCCTGACCTCTGATCATGCGCGTGGCTCTCCTCTGGACTCTCTCAAGCTTCTCCACATCCTTTTTGAATTGTGGAGCCCAAAACTGGACGCAGTACTCCAGCTGCGGCCTCACCAAGGCCCAGTACAAGTGGAGAATGACGTCCCGGGATTTGCTCGAGAAGCATCTATGGATGCAAGCCAGCGTTTTGGTCGCTTTACTAGCCGCAGCATCGCATTGGAGGCTTATGTTCATCCTGTGGTCAATGATGACCCCCAAGTCTCTTTCTTCTGTAGTGCTATCCAACGTAGCACTGCCAAGCCTATAAGATGCTGCAGGTTTTTCCTCCCAAGGTGGAGAACCTTGCATTTTTCGGTGTTAAACACCATCAGGTTCTCGTCCGCCCATGTGCTGAGCTTGTCCAGGTCAGCCTGGATCACCCGCCTATCTTCTGACGTGGATGCTTTGCCCCAAAGTTTGGTGTCATCGGTGAACTTGGCCAGTCCACTCCTGACTCCAATGTCCACATCATTAATGAAGATGTTGAACAGGATGGGTCCCAGGACAGAGCCTTGAGGGACCCCACTGGTCACAGGGCACCATGATGAGTGACTGCCATCAATTACAACCCTCTGGGTCCGACCACGGAGCCAGTTTCCCAGCCAGCGGATCATGGTGGAGCCAGGGCCACAACTGGCCAGTTTGGCCAAGAGGTGTTCATGGGATACCAGATCAAAAGCTTTTTTGAAGTCAAGATATATGACATCAATCTCTTCTCCCTCGTCCAGGTGATAGGTCACCTGGTCATAGAAGGAAAGGAGATTGGTCAAACAAGACCTACCTGCAACAAACCCGTGCTGGCTGTCCCTTAGAATGTTAGCCTGGGCCAGTCCATCAAGGATGGCCTCCTTAATAAACTTTTCTAAGATCTTCCCCAGGATAGAAGTCAGGCTAATGGGCCTGTAGTTAGCCGGATCCACTCTCCTCCCTTTCTTGAAGATCGGCACCACATTGGCCTTCTTCCAGTCTTCGGGCACTACACCAGAGCGCCGGGAGTTTTCAAAGATCTGTGCCAGGGGCTGGGCTATGACGCTCACCAACTCCTTGAGTACCCTGGGGTGCAGATTGTCAGGGCCAGCTGACTTGAAGGTATCCAGCTTCTCAAGGTGTTCCTTCACGAGGTCAGCATTTATGGAGGGTAGGGGATCCTATCACCCGGATCTCCCTGTCCAATAGCAGGCATGGGCGTCCCATGGGACTGATGAAAGACTGATGCAAAGTACCTATTTAATATGTTGGCTTTTTTCTGGGCGTCAGTTGTCAGTTGCCACATCTGGTTTAGCAGGGGTCCAACATTGCCCTTGCTTTTCCTCCGGCTCCCCACATATCTGAAAAAGGACTTTTTGTTGTCCTTGATGCTTGAAGCTAGTTGGAGTTCAGTTGCAGCCTTGGCTTTCCTGGTTTGCTTCCTGCAGGACCGGACCAGTGCAGAATAATCCTCCTTGGAGGTGAATCCCGTCGTCCATCCTTTGTAGGCTTTCCTTTTTAGCCGCAGGAGGTCTGCTAGGTCCTTGGAGAGCCAGGAGGGCTGCTGTGCCTTCTTGCTGCCTTTCCTCCGTGTTGGAATAGATTTAGCTTGTGCATTGAGGATCGCTTCCTTGAGAAGCAGCCACTCCTCTTGAACTCCCATCTCCCTGGGGTCATGGTCCCTGAGGGCCTGACCGACAAGCCTCTTGAGCTTGTCAAAGTCGGCTTTTCTGAAGTCAAGGACTTCTGTGTTGCTGACTGACTTGACAGCTTTATGGTGGATAGTGAAGGTGATCAGCTCGTGGTCGCTGTCACCCAGCTTCCCATCGATCACTAGGTCACAGATTAGGTCGTCCCCCATAGCCAGTACCAGGTCGAGCAGCGCTTTGCCTCTCGTTGGCCCATAGACTTTTTGAGTCAGGTAGAGGTCATCCACGCACGAGAGAAAGCTTTGTGACCGCTCAGATTTTGCTGAGTGATCTTCCCAGGAGATGTCTGGGTAACTAAAGTCACCCATGACAACCAAGGTGCTGGAGCAAGCGGCCTCAGTCAGTTCCCGGGCGAACTCCTGGTCAAGCTCAGGACTTTGAGTGGGAGGTCTGTAGTAGACTCCCACCGTTGTGTCCCCTGTGCCATTTTTCCCACGAATTTTTACCCAGAGGGTGAAGATCTCTCCTGGGTATCAAGAGTCTCAACTTTCAGTTCTGCTTCTTTTACATAGTAAGCTATAAGAAGCTGCAAGTGGGGAACAGGAAAAAGCGAAGATTGGCTTATAGCAGAGTTTGTATCAGTTTGCCAGTGCTATAGATGTATTGGAACTAGATTGGTAGCTTTCCTCTTCAATGATGTATATACAAGCCCCAAATTTCAAGTCTTGTATGAGCTATAAGTTAGTTTCTGTAATCTCTGTGTGTTATAAACTAGCTCTTTTCGGATAACAAAGTGTGCTATGATTTTAACAGTAGTATCTTATTTCCTTATATCAAGTTCTCCAGAAACAAGAAACCAGGCCTAAATTGGAAAGGCCTCTCAAAGATATTTAAAGGCACTTTTAACATCCTTATTAGCTGCGAATACTACTTGGTAGAAGAAAATTATGGTTCTTGAAATCCTCAAACCAAGGAAACTCAAAACAGTTGGGCAATAACAATAATATCCCCCTCCTCCTGCCGCTCCCCTCCCCCCAACAAATGAACAAATCTGGAAGTGGAGATACTGTGACTGACCTATGTTTCTTGTCATTTCTGCTTGTCCCGTCCAAGAGCCTATCCCTTCCCCCCACTCTCCAAAGCAAGCTACTAAACCACATACAAGCAATGGTAATGACTTGGCTGAAAGCTGCTGTGCCCCGCATAAATCAGATGCACCAAACACAGGACTACAGAAAGTAACCATTTTTTAGCTTTATTTTGTTGTTGTAGTGGTAGTCTGTTCAGAAAGTGTATATTATATACTAGATGCTGTACCTTGTGCAGTCTGCTGCCTGCATAGACCAGTAAGGACAGCACAGCAGAAATGTTTGGTTTCTTGGTTACTTTTAGCAGTCTCTTATTCTCCTTATATCTTCATTTTCCCACCTATTCAGTTTGCAGTCTGAACTAGAAGCATCACTTTGGAAGTAACTGTAGATTATTAGTTGTTATTATTTCATAGTTATAATATTGGCAATTCTTGCATACGACACTGGGGTCAGGTATAGACATGTACCTGATTTCAAAGAATTTGACTAGTAGCTTCTAAAAAGTATATAAATACCCTCCCTGAGAAACCATTCTCATGCAAACCTTAGGCTGAAATAGCTTCATGTAAAAAAGTCTTTGACCAACTTCAGGTACAGAAGAAATTAATAAAAAGTGTGATTTAATGAAGGACAACTTGGAAAGAGAAAACAGATCTACATTCAATGAATTGTTCACAACAAATAATTGGCACAGCTCTGTGTATTTAATGAAATGAGTGTATTTTAATGTGAAAATTAGAGCAGATACACGATCATTTTAATTAGATGATTAAGAACTGCAGCCTCCTGGGGAAGAAGTTTGAATAATTTGTGCACCTGCATCTCTTAAAAGGAGCAAAATGTAGAGAATTGCACGCAATGCCTCATCAGTTCATTTAGAGGTCGTGGCATTTGTAATTTGGAATTGAAGTAGAGGAAAAAAATAATGGGGAATATACTGCAAGACAATCGGTGACCGTGTCATTAACATAAAGCGAGAAACCTGCAAGGTTAGCCAAATGAGGTGAAGCCTTGCACTGGGGTAGATGGCATTTCTTTTTCTATTGGTCTGTAAGATGATAAGGATTCAAGGTTCTTCTGATCAATTTCAAAGCTTCAGGGAATGTTGCAGGCGTGGAATGTGCAGAATCCTGTTGATTTTGGTGAAAATCAAAAATAATAAAAGAGAAAAAGTAGGCATGCAGATTCCCTAGCATATATTTAGCAAACATATACATTTCTCCTCTGTGATTGTGTCCAAATAAAAAAAAAAACAGCTTGAAAGCAGCGAGGAAAACTTCCTACTTAACACTGCTCTTTCTCTTAATCCTGTCCACCCTCCTACTTGACTTTAAAGCATTGACACCCCAAGTACCTTCTCTTCTAGATGAAAAGAAAAGAAATAATGGTGGAGGGAAAATGGAATGGAGGAGAGGAAAGGGGAACACATAGGAGTAATGGGCTTCAGAGTTACCCATATCCTCGGAGATGGTAGCTAAACAATTTGTTGAATCCTGTTTTATCCAATATTAGGACATTCTTTTAATAGGTGCTAGGCTGTCACGTGACAGAAAGAGGTTTCATATGCAAGAGAATAAAGTAAGATAAGAATCCAAATAAGTACTTTCATGTAAACGTTTTCAAGCAGACAATAGGTTTAGAAACTGTGTAAAGTTTCGGGTACTCAGCAAGTTGCCACCAAGAAGGAATGATAAAGCCAGGAAACTCTTTTCTTCACAAGCAGTCTCCTGTAAGCTATGTTATCTTTGTTTTTCCAAAAGATACATTACAAAGAAAAGAGAAACAAGGCATAGCTATACATATCTCTAGATCGTGGCCATCACCTTCCACAGAGGGGTCAGAATTCCAGAAATGTTGCAATATGAAAATAAAAGGACACTTAAACCTGTTAACTGTGCATAAACAACCTTACTTTATCATAGCTGTAGAAATCTCCTGGATGGCTGTTTGGTGCTTTAACTGGGAGGCCTGACACACAGGCTTCAGGAGACAAAGTGTTTGGACTCTCATGTTCTCATCACATATACTGCCTTATTTCCTTAGGAGATAATAGAGTTTCCTGGAATTGCAATTTAGGGTACAGACAGATGTGACAATTTTTGTCTGATCTCACCACGGGAAGCTGTCTATAGCGATCTATAGCCATGACCAAACACAAGTGCATGGCTGCAAGACAGCTTAAAAAATGGCCAGTCAGGTGCAAATCCGCATTGCATGAAGTATCAGATAAAGACGTTTCAAAAAGTAGCATCTTCTTTAACTTGTGTCTGCGGAGCTCCCAGCCTACCACTGTTTTCAGCATGGGAGGAGGGAAAGAGAGCAGAAAGAGTTCAGTCTGAGGACTTTTCAGCCCCCCCAGAAGATGGAGTGCATGGACTGGAGCTCCCCTGCCTGAGGTGCTCCAATTCACCCACCCCACCCTTCAGCGCCAGCTGAGGAGCCCCAGAAATGAGCTCTATCGGCTGCCTTTCCCCCTCTCCCATTCTGAAAACAGCGAGCACTGGCAGAGAGCCCTGGCCATTGCTATGGGAACCTGGTTGCAGGCTCCCAGCCCCAGGTAGATTTCCCTCCCTCATGGAACCAACAGAGAACTTCTCTTTGGTCCGGGGGTAGCCTTGTAACTCAGAACGCTTTGCAGAAATCGTTTTCAGTTACAGCTGGGAGCTGCACTTCTGTCTGCACCCTAAGAAGAGCTCCTAAGTTCTGGATGGGTCTATTCCAGAAACAGGATAGTATACAATAACGATATTTCTGTATCTGTGATAACGCACTCCCATTGCCCTGTCGCCTGGTGAATTAACATTTACTGGGGACCTGGGCAAAGAAAATTAGAGGTCCCCACCAAGCAAGGGCAAGTTCCCTTTATGCCTGCCACGGGGCTGCAGCTGGGCCTGCTTGGCCTCCTTGATATATCTAGGGTGAACCAGAAGGCACAAGTGCGGCTGAGGTGAAGGCAGCCCCAGCCTGGCCCCTCTGCCTGGCAGTTGTCATGTAGCTGGAGCTATGGTCCCCCAGTGTCACAGGACAGGCCAGGGCTGGAGCCAAGGCCGGCTTAGGGGGGCACGAGCTCCACCCCCCGGCTGTCTGTCTGCCCATCTGCCAGCCCAGGTGTGGCAGAGCTGTCCCGTTCTGTCCCAGTGGTGCTGGTGGCAGCCCTCCTGGCAGCAGATGGCCCTGGGAAGCTGTCACCATCTGCAGGGAGCCCCACACCTGCCCCTAGCCCTTGGCCCTGGACCTGGCCCTGCCAGAGGGGAGGATACAGAGACTGCCCACCCTGGACACCTGCTACCAGGATGCCTACATGGGCTGTGCGGCCCCTGGTGCCCCAGGGGGCCCCTGGGCCCAGGCCCCTAACCCCATGGATTAATCCATCCCTGCCCATTGTTATAGCATTCAAGGGTATCTCAGCAAAGTTGCTTCAGCCAGGCAATACCAGTGTCCAATTTTGTTTCATTTCAGTTTTATATATATTTTTGTCTGAATTAGGTGCTAGATACTTTTACTCAGGCTCTTACTTTGAAAATAGTCCCATTCAAATTACTAGCTCACAGAATAGGGTGGTACTTTGTGTGACTAAAGGTGGCAAAATCTGTCCCTAAGTAATGTTTTCAGAGATTGCAAAATTGCTTCTGGAGAAAAAAGTGATCACAAAAGTGTGATTAAAAAATTTACATAGCTCCTATGTATCCTTCACAATGTTCAGTGAAGTTGGGTGCTTGTCAATATGAACAGAAAGGCGCTATCCATTCTGTACAGAATGAATGCCCTAAGATTATCAGGTAACACTTCTATTTGTAATCTACCTGAGGTAGAACACCTCCTGAGCAGTTAGTACAGAAATATATACATTGACTTCTTTGTTCGTGAATTGTCTGTGTTCAGCCTCATTTACATTTTCCTTTAGATTTAGACACCATCTGTGGCTCTGTTTTCTTTTGCCTACTGTCATAGTCACAAGCATGTAATTATCATACTCCTACTCATTTTTTTTCTTGCTCCCTTTCACTACAAGCTTAATTTTTGTGAGAGTTGCTGTCTTTAGCTTGCCTAAAACCTGCAATTATTAGAAGACACTTAATGAGATCAGCACCAGTGTTCCATGCTGTGTGGATATTTTTGAAATGGGATAAACAAGGACAGATGACAAGCTAAAGCACTGAAAGCAATCTTTATATCAGACACATGAAATGAAAGGTCAGTCTTCTAAAAATGAACACACCAAAGCAAATTAGCATTTCATAATCCCACTAAACAATTTAAGCAGGTTATTTTTATTTGTTCCTTGAAATATATATTTGTGAAATAATGTGTCTATTATGATACATTTAAACTGCAAATACAGAATACTGTTGTCTTCTGTTCCTCATCCCTGACTTTAAAGGAAATTTGGATCAAATCATGAAATGCAGAATACTGTCATCTTTGTAACTAGTTTCTAATTTAAACCCACAGTAATATTTTTAGAAGGTCACAAGAGACTGGCTGCGTAACTCCAGGATGCAAAATTGTGCACTGACTAAAATGACCTCATGACCACCTGTAATGAAATACTGTGGTTCTGAAGCCATGGAGGATAGGTCTTGAGGATTCTTTTTCTCCTGAAGAACTTTGTAATAATGATTGTTGTAATTGTTACCATTCAAATCAGCATGATTTTCATAATTCATATTTTTATCTTTATCTTCAGAAAATCAAGGAACTTGTCTTTTAATGGAAAATCTTGAAAGGTTGGAAGTTGACTTACAAAGCTAGCATTAAAGCCATGATTCACTAATAGCAGCAATTAACTGAACTGGGTTTAAACACACAGAAATGGCTACTCAGAGGCTGATTAAATAAGAGCTATGTCTAGATTGTGTGGTACAGAGGTGGCTTTGAGTGAATAGGAGCCTAAATAATCAATAAAGTTGCAACAGGACACTGGGTGTAATGTTATAATCACATATCCATGCGGTAGAAGATTAACATGCGGTAGAAGAAAGTGGCTCCACCATTATTTGATTAATATGGTTATAATAACTTTATAATCTAAGTCCTGGAGAGTGCAATTACTCCTGTGTTTTTTTTAAAAGAACTTCAATGTTTTGAAACTTCATACTGAAGAAAAATTGTGATATTCTTTTTGGATATGTGTGCGTTGTTGTATGGGTATTTATATATCCACCAAGGAACAGCACACTTAAGGAAAACTTGAATAAAAAAACTAAATTTACAGTGTTTCAAGATTAAATATAAGCTCATTGGCCACAGCTGTTTCCTTGTTCCAGCCTTTTTGCATTACTCAGGTGGTACACAGCATTCTGGCCTCCCTAAATACCCGAGAAATTTACTGTCAGCAGTCCCAAAGTGACTGTTGTGTTAACTGTCCACTACAACTGGCATAAAGGGTGAAGGTATATGTTGGGAGTATGGTATGGGTATGTTGAAGTAGGAGCAGGAAGAGAGGAATGGACTTGTGCTTGTCAATTCATAATTGACATATATCTCATAAAGACATTATTCAGCTGGTATAAGCTGGGGTAGTCCACAAGCTGCTCTAATACCAATAAGCTACAGCCAATAAAACATACATCAAAAGAATCATGGAGACATAACAAAAATTTTCTAACAGCTTTCATTTACTTCCCAGTTAAGCAATTGTTCTGTTTTGTTTGTTCCCAGGTATGCTTAAAACACGTTTTGTAAGGTTTCCAACTAACAGTTTGAAAAATAAACCCTTTGCCTGAAGGTTGTTGCAAAGATTTTGTATCCCTAGTTTTTTGGAAGTCCCTTTTTAATCAGGGGTGGGTTTTTTTTTCAGTTTATAATCGCCAGACACCTTTCCAGAACATTGTGAGTAACACTAGATACTGGCATTTCATCAGTAGCTTGCACATAATACAACTTATTCATGTCAATATTTAGAGCTACCAGATAGTGTGCCAACCACTTGAGTATTTATCTACTTCAGAGGTCAACTGAGAAAAGAGTTTGAAAAGGATTTTTTTTTTCTTCTTAACATGTTACTTACAGCTTTGACTTTTAGGACATGTCCAACATGCAAGCATGTGCGCTCGCAGCAGCTCAAATAGAAGCAGTGCAAATTTGAGCCAGGGCTTTTTGCCTCAGCGCACATGCTCGGACATGCACTTTGGTGTGAAGCAAATTGTGCCACTTGGGGCAAAATAATCCTGCCTGGCTCCTCCAGGATCTTTAGCCAGGGGGAGCTAGAGCCTGGGGCCAGGACCTATGCTGTCCCCAGCAGTATAAAAAGCTGCCCTGGCAAGTAGCTCAGGGCTACTAGCTCTCAGGAGTTTCTGGGGCCCAGCCAATTGGTACCTGGGGACACTGCCCCTTGTGCCAGCTGGACTGCTGAAGCAGCCCTGAGAGTTCCCTGCACCCTCTACCCACTGCAGCAGTCTGGCAGTGGGGGCTGCTGCCTGGCTGTGACCTGCTGCGCACCTGCCAGACCCGGATGGGGACTGCACAGCCAGTAGTGGCATCTGCCCCTCTGGGCCAGCTGCCAGAGGGCTGTGGCTGCAGAGATGGCCTTTGTGCGGCACCACTGCCATATGTGCCCCCTGCCTGGGCCATGTAGGCAGCTATCACCCAGAAAATGTTCTGGGTGTGGTGGCCTGCTTTGAACTGTCAAAGCATGTTCTCTTGGCCCCATTTGGCTGGGAGGTCAGCCACAGCCAGCTGGTTGCAAGGTACCAGCTCTGAGCAGGCAGGGTCCTGCCAACTTGCACCTCAAGGTCACCCCTACAACCCCAGGCACCATCACTTAACCCGCCCCCCCCCCCAAAAAAGAACAGAAAAAAACCGGGGAAAAAAAGCCTCTGCTTACCTAAGAAGCGGGGGGTGGGGGGGCAGGCTGAGGCCTCCTGGCAGAGCCCCCCGGGCAGCACAGGACAGTGGAGGGGCTGGGGCTGCTGGGGCTGTCAGCCTGCCCCATACTGTGGGGGCGGGGCCCCAGGCAGCCACAGGGCGACTCCAGCTGCAGGTAAGTGCCAGGGTTTTCTGTTTGTTTTTTTTTAAGTATGCAGTGCGGGGGCAAGGATGGACAGGGTTGGGGGGGGTCATGGAACGTGTTGTGTAGGGAGCTTCTGGAGTCATTGTCTTGTTTTTTGTTTGGCTATTTTTGTTTTTTAAAGACACACATCGAGGGATTGTCTAATTATAATTAATCCTACCTCAGAACAGAGGGATGGATTAGATGACCTCTTGGGAGTCTCTCCCAACCCTACATTTCGATGATGCATTTTTATAACACATTGTTCCATGGGCTTCAATAACAGGTCATTCTATTATTCAGTATCTGAAACACTGCAGCTGGACTTGGTTTTGCTAACCATGTCCACTTGATCACAATTCTAAATCTTTGCATTGCTCATCATGGTAAAGCTGGTGTTTTGGCTTTCTTGATTGTTGGGAAAGAGTTTAATATTCCAAATCCTCTGCTGGAGCTGATCCAAGGCTCACTGAAGTCGATGGAAACTTTCTGGTTGATGTCAATGGTCTTTTAATCAGGCCTAAGGTTACTCTCTGATATCATGTTGTACCTTACCATTTCAGCAGTTAAGTACTAATCACATTTATAATAAAATCAGGTGTTAGAGCTTTATATTAGTGATTGCTGTGCTATGTTTCATGGGAAATTTTGCATTGAGTTCAGTGGGATCAGGCACTGTGTTTCCTCAGAATTCAACTAGAGAACCAGAGTGGAAGCAACTGTATCTTGAAAGACCTTTCTGTATAGTAATGTTTGCTCGGAAATAATCCAGAGCACGGAGGCAGAAGGGACCTTGGAGACATTATTGACTCCAAGATAAACATGGGCTGACAATACGAGGTCACAGTTGGTAGGGCTAACTGGACCTTGTTGTGCATTCACAGGTGAATCTCAAGTACAGCCAAGGAGGTGATCGTCCCCCTCTACGTGACACTGGTCAGGCCACAGCTGGAGTATTGTGTCCAGTTCTGTGCGCCCCACTTCAGGAGGGATGTGGACAACATTGAGAGGGTCCAGAGGAGGCCACTCGCATGATCCAGGGACAACAGGGCAGACCCTACAATGAGAGACTGCGGGACCTGAACCAGTTCAGCCTTCACAAGAGAAGGCTGAGGGGACCTGGTGACCGTCTATAAACTCACTAGGGGGGACCAGAAGGGTTTGGGAGAGACCTTGTTTCCCCGAGCGCCCCCGGCATAAGAAAGAATAACGGCCATAAGTTGTTGGACAGTAGGTTTAAATTAGACTTATGTAAGAACTACTTCACAGTCAGGGCAGCAAGGATCTGGAACCAACTTCCAAGAGAAGTGGTGCTGGCTCCTACCCTGGGGGTCTTTAAGAAGAGGCTTGATGCCTACCTGGCTGGAGTCATTTGAGCCCAGTTTTCTCCTGCCCAGGCAGGGGGTCAGACTTGAAGATCTACAAGGTCCCTTCTGACCCTGCTTCTATGATTCAGTATGGTAGATGCCTGTTTAAAGTTACTAAGATATGATTAGTATATCCACTGAATTTCTTAAAAGGTGTTGACATGAAATGTTTGTTTATTCAAAGGCCCTTCATGCTGAATCAAAACAAGCAAAAATATGCAATATATTCACTGTAACCCAAATAGAGTTGAGGAAGGAAATTCCCATCCATGGATCTAGGATTTAATAACATATAGTGTAATATAGACAGACTATATTTGTGTTTTAAAACCTGTGATGTCTAACAGTGGTAAAGGGACGTTCTGACCTGGGAGCACATCCTCGGAGCTGACAGCAATGCTGGTGCTGTAGATACACAAGATGTTCAGCAGAGACTGTGGGTATAGCATGATGAGTCATTAGACACTGAGAGAGACTGACAGCTTTGTGGGGACAAATTTAAGTGAACTTTTTAAAAACAAAGATTTTTGATTCCTGTTTAACTCATAGCTGCAAAATAAAGGGATTTGACACATCTAATTATCATGGTCTTAACATGGTTCATACTTACGATGCAAGTTGTGATTCTCCAATTTTTTTTCAAATAAGCCTGAATTGGCTAAATTGGCTGAGTAGGTAATGTATACCATCAGACTCCTTGAAAGAAGGGAAGCAGAAGCCATGAGTTAATAACTTGGATCCCTATGGGACTTATTCATAAAGCTCCACTGGCTTTTTATGGGTGCTGAGCAGCAATCTAAGTGAGAGCACTCAGGGCTCTAGCCAAAGTGAGCTGCAACCCTAGGAGCCCAGTTACCGGGGTGGGGTGCAAAAATAGCAGCTGCTGCACCTGCTGGCTGCCACTGTCACCAGCAACCCAGCAGCTACTGCTGCCCATGTGCCACTGATGCCCAGGGCACAGAGATGCCCTGCTAAACCTCTAGTGCTGACTCAAAGTGGGGGCTAATCCCCAAAATGGAATAGGAAAGTGGTGATAATCGTTTTGGACTGGGAACATGTAAAGAATGTAGGAGTACAAGTCTCAGCTACAGCACTTCAAAAACAGCCTTACACAGCAAGTTTCAGTGTGATACAGAAACTGCCTTTTAATGTATGTACTGGGCAAGAGTAGAGTGTACTGCTTTGTTGTACAACATATGGAGTTTCCAGAAATGATTATAGCATCCATAGGCAGAGATAGAAATATACTCTGCAATTGCAGTTTTAATTAGGCAGAAATGTCATCGATCCATAAACTAAGAGTGTGCAGCAGTAACTTCAAAAGTACTAAGTTGATATATGATGATGATATCTCTAAGAAGCTTCGTCAGAGAATTTCTTGTCATATGTGGCATTCTCATAAATAGTGATGGGTTCACTGACATTATTGCTACCACTCTTCCAGGAAGATGCTAATTCCCACCCCCAGCAAATAGCTTTGAAATGTAAAAACACAAAAACAGACACTGCCTCACAAGACCCTAATAAATATGATAGTATCTGAAATGTAAGAATCACACCTATAGTAAGAAGAGGTGCTGGGGTTGTGGGGTCTATTTTGATTTTGGAAAGAGAGAGTCCATAATCCGCTCAGTATTTGACATACATATTTCACATATAGGATTACTAATATCCATCCTCACCTGGAAGACCTTGAACTTCTAGAATAATTGCATTTAAAATGGTATACAGTGTGTTTACATTGCTTTACTGTTCCTTCAGCCATCATTCAGTGCCCTGTTACAAGTGTAGCTTCTGTATGATAGAATTAAATATATACCAGATATAACTATCAAACAGGTGCCTATGCATATTTGGAGTTGGAAAGGCTCATTTTGAGCAACTCACTGGAAAAAAGGTGTCTGTAAATGCACCTAAATTTCCAGTTTCATAAAATATGTGATTTATTAGAGCTGCAAGGTCAGCTCTCACTAAGATCATTTGCAATGAGCTATTTTGCTGTTTCTGAGGCAACTTATTGTCTTTGCAGCATAGGAATTACTGTGGCTACCAGTGTTTGTTCTTTTATTCTGTCTAATTGGGGAGGTCTTCCTGAGGTACTTCTTTGTCAAATGCACTTATCCCATGCTGAAGAGAACTATAGCAAGTATTTTAATCTCGTCCCCCTCCACAGCCCTTTTACCTTCTATTCACAAAAAGCTAGATGTGAATAGCTGCTTATTTACTGCCAGATAATTAAATTTGATTTTCTTTCTCTAATGTTATCTGTCATTGGAGTTTTTCTGCCAAGAAAAGTGAATAAATTGGAAGAGACATGTAAATGGCTTGAGCAAATGGTGCTGGCTACTGGCAATAGGATGAAAATCTCTAGGCATAGCAAAATAGTATCTACAAGGAACACATCGATGCAAGTGACCATATGATTCTTTGGCAAATAAGTATTTTGGTCCATGCAATCTTAAATGACTTTGAACCTTCCTAGGTGAGGGACCTGTTCTTTCTTTGTGCCACTTCTACAGGTAGAGTTACTGGAGCTTAATAGGTCTTGATTTAAAAGAAAGGACCCTTCAGTTCTCGAACAATTTCCCCTTCCCCCCACTTCCTTTGGTTCAAAATATCCTGGGCAACATTCAGAGTATACAACAAAATACATGTATTTGTGCAACCTTTTGCACAAGGTGAAGACAGGCAAGGAGCTTGTGTTTCATAGGGGCTGGAGATCTGTTGCCTGTTGATAAAGAAGCAAATTGTTATTTATTTTCATTGTTCTTAGAACTGGTGGCAGGGGCGCCAACAGCTTTGGATAACAACCTTTTTGTTTTGTATAAATGCCAAGAAGAAAATAAATCAATATTGATCTTGAGGGTAGCACATTTTCCCCTCAGAGATCAAACGTATATGGGGGGGGAGGGGGGAAATGTACTGTGCTTTTGCTAATGCAAGAAGCTTTAATTCCAATCACTGAGTAGCAGAGACAAGCAGGAGGTTTTAAACTAGAGTCCAACCAGAAGCTGGCAAAAGAAAAAGGTTTTTCAACCATGTGTATGCCAAGTTCCTTAAAATATAAGGTGCATTTATTCCTCAGCCTAATTATTCTGTTTCTGCTAAGTTTCCATGCAGAGCCTTCCAGTAGTTTGGTATCCTTCTGCATGGGCATTCATGACATGAAAGAAAATATTTGGTCTACCTTTAAGTTATGCAAAGAAGCAGCAGTAATGGAGATGAACTTAATAAAGGCCCCACAGATTCAGAGAAAAATACCTCCCAGAATCCCTCCCTATATCACCACCATCGTCGTCACTGTCACCATCACCAATTCCAGGTTGCAGATGGAGCATGTCAGCTATGCAATGGTTACTCAGCTCCAAGGCTAAGTACAGAAAGTCAGAAAGCCTGAGGTAGAATTGATTCAGTCTATGCAGCTTTATCTAAGCTGTGTAGATTGACCTGTTAATGAACAGAATACACGGTCACTCATGAGTTGGCCAAGGCAGGCAGATGCCTGCGTTGGCCACGGGGGAATTCTTGTGCACACCTCTCCGCTCTGCCAGGCTTTGAACACTCCCTCGCCAGCCCCTCTCCTGACAGCTCTTGGGCGGGAGTGGAGGAGTGTTGGCGGGGGGGGGAATGGGCATTCACTCTGGGCCCAACCTCCCAGCAGGTGGGGGGGAGCCCCCGAGGTAGGGTCTTTTTCCTCCACATGGTGTCTCTGCCAGGCTGCAAATGCCCCAGCCCTGCCCCCTCACCAGGTTCCTGCCCGTCAGCCAGAGGAGAGTGAGAAGGGGTGGAATGGATCCCTACTGCAGCCCCCAACTGGGATCCGCACAGTATGGGGGGGGGATCCCCCAAGGCTGACAGGTCAGGGGCTGGCAAGGGGGTGCGGCTGGAGCATTTGCAGCCCTGCAGAGCTGTGCTGTGGGGAAAAAAGTTACTGTGCAGACCTCTAGACACCCATTATGTAGACCTCAGCTGGGGACTGGGGCCAGAGCAGGGGTCCATTCCCTCCCTGCCCCTCTACAGCTGGCAGACAGAGCCTGGTGAGAGGTAGAGTTGGGGCATTTGCAGCCTGGTAGAGCTGCACTATGGGGGAGAAATCCCCCCACCTTGGTGGCTTCCCCTGCCCCATCTGCTGTGTAGACTCCAGATGGAGGGGCTAAAGCGAGGGTGTATTCCCTGCCCTGCACACCCCTGTGCTGCCACCAGCAGGGCTGAGGAGGCTTTCTTAGCTCTGTGACAGCCAGGGCCAGGGCCACACTTCTTGACTGGAGCAGACAAGCTGGGGCAGAGACTGTCCTATCTAACCTGTGAGGGGGAGGTTAGTGGGAGGCTGCAATGCATCCTGGGATGCCGAGGGGGCTGACACCTAACTTGTGTCTGGAGGGGATCTGGGACAGCAGTTTGATAAATCTAATCCATGCAAGTCTGATACAATATGCATTCAGGTCTATCTTAAACTGGTATGGGCCATTTTGAAACCGGTCTGTGTACTGAACTTCTGTTCTGTTACAGGTTCAAACTAGTTTCCAGTCACTTATACCAGTTTATGTGTAATGTTTGTCCTTAGCCTATGGGTCAGTGTTCTGAGGAAGAAAGTGATCTTGGTTGAAAACTGACTCTCATAGATGGTATGCAGCACATTAGGATCTAAAACTATAATGTATGTGCAGCATCAGTAGGGCCCATTGAAAATATTTAGGTCATAGAATCATACAATCATAGATTGTTAGGGTTGGAACCCCCTGCTCAAAGCAGGGGCATCTGCAACTAGATCATCCCAGCCAAAGCTTTGTCTAGCTGGGTCTCAAAACCTCCAAGGATGGAGATTCTCTGCGTAATCTGCTCCAGTGTTTTCCTACCTTCCTAATGATAAAGTTCTTTCTGATATCTAACCTAAACATCCCTTGCTGCAACTTGAGACTATTGCTCCTTATTCTGGCATCTGCCACCATTAAGAACAGTCTATCTCCATCCTCTTTCAACCCCCTTTTCAGGTAGTTGAAGGATCCTATTAAATCCCCTCTCAGTCTTTTTCTCTAGACTAAGTAAGCCCAGTTCCCTTAGCCTGTCCTCAAATGTCATGTCCCCCAGCCCCCTCATGATTTTTGTTGCCCTCTTCTGGACTCTCTCCAGTTTCTCCACATCCTTTCTGTAGTGGGGAGCGCAAAACTGAACTCAGTTCTCTAGATGTGGCCTCACTAGTGCTGAATAGAGGAGTATAATCATTTCCCTTGACCTGGTGGCAACACGCCTACCAATGCAGCCCAGGATACCATTAGCCTTCTAGGGCATACTGCTGGCTCATATTCAGCTTATTGTCCACTGTAACCCCCAGGTCCTTTTCTGCAGAGCTGCTGCCCAGCCAGCCAGCCCCCAGCCTGTACCAGTGCATGGGATTGTTCTGTCCTAAGTGCAGGACTTTGCATTTGCTCTTGTTGAACATGAGATTTATTTTGGCCTAATCCTCCAACTTGTCTAGGTCCTGCTGTTACAGAATTAGAAAGCTGGCAAGACATCCATCCCTGCAAAATCTTTCTTCTACAGTTTAAGTCTGGAAAATCCTTTCTTTGAAATCACTTTCTCTTGCATCTAGAAAAAATATGAAGAGAGCAGGCTACATTTTTAGATATGAATCCTAAACATATATCTACAAAAATCTGCATCGCTTCAGGAAGTTGGATAGCTCTGTATGAAAAATACATATTTTTTTGGTTTGATAAAGAAACGTGTATACAAACAGTTTTCATTTGTTTTGTGCAAATATATGTTCTACTGCATATGATGAGTGTATTCCATTATATGGGTTCTGCATATCCTCCCACATGTTAGCCTGCCCTTGATATCATTAGAGATGAGTTAACAATTAATGGAATTAGAAATGGTTTTTAATAACAGACAGGCCAAGACCAACATCTGGGTCCTTCCACAGTCCCTCAAAATTCTGGCCACTGCTCAAAATTTAAGTATAAACCCAGACATGCATTTTGTACTGTTTTTACAAAACATCAGGATATACTAAATGGCAAGGACACAATGATATTACTAGCAAGTGAATGATCATTGGAAGATGACGGGCTGGAAAGTGAGTCAGCCTGTTGTGCTAAAAGATGATTACAAGATGGCAAACATTAAAAGAGACACCAAATTGTCATGAAAATACTATCTTTTTATTGTTGGACTATAATGCCATCTTTTGCATAATATTGATCCTGTATGTTATGTAGCAATATATGAGAAACTATTTAGTTTATCACTACTACTGTTAAAGAGAGAATTTTTCAGGGTAAGAAAAAATCATTCCTTCATAAAGCACCATTTAAATGCTGACTTGTTTTCAAAGATGGTCTCTGTACTCCACTTCATCTAAGACGCCCCATGTACACTGTTGGCTCGTACCTCAGGATTCATACTCATGGGACTTCTGTTATTAATTTGAATTAAAGCCATATGTTTGTAATTATTTTAAGGCTTGTGATAATTATCAAAAACAGAAGCTGCTGCAATTCTCTTTCTCTCTGCAAAATGAAAATAAAAACTCAAAATAATATGGAATTGCCTTACGGAGGTGTTCATCCTAGAGCTGATGTACAACAACTACTGAAGTGATATCTGCCAATTTGACATTTGGTTTATTTTAAAATATGGGTAGAGGCAAAAAAGCAGTATCATGCTTCATTTCATTTGCTGTCAGCTACACAAAAACCAAATCTTCACTGGAGTAAGAAGGATGAATAATCTTTTAGTAGTGTCGCAGTCTCTCATAATTTCTCACACTATTTCCTTAACCTCTCATGTACTATAAAAGTGATGTTGTAACTGTGATGGTCCAGAAATTATGCAAGAGGATATCTTAGGGTGATATATTTTATTGGACCAACTGGGCGTGTCTACACGATCATGCACATGCCTGTTGCCACATCTCAAACCCCTTTGAGACGGAGCAACAGGCACATGCAGGAATGAAAAAAATTAAACCCCTGGATATACAGGGATCTAAAAAAATTGAAGTTTAAAAAAGTGAAGCAGGCAACCAGAGGCTGGATCGTCCATGGAGGTGCTCTGGCTGCTAGAGCAACTCTATGGTTGGCCACTCACCCTAGGGCTGAAACACGCGGCCGGGCAGGCCACATGTTTCAGCATCAGGGCTCTGCTGAGTAAGGCATTGGGGGGGTTGGAGGAGGGGAGAGGGGACCATGGGGGGGGACCACCAGTGGTGCCACCCACACCCCCAGACCCCTTCCGGAGCCAGCCCTTCCCCCCCACCAGCCTCCCCAAGGCCCCTGACCCCTGCCAGGCTGGCCCCTTCCCCTGCCAATCCCCCCAACATCCCCTTCCCCTGCCCTGGCTGGCCCCATCCCCCCAAACCCCCCCATCCCTGACCCCCCACCCTATAGCTTAAAAAACAAACAAACAAATAAACCCTGGTACTTACCAGCTGTTCAGCTGCATGTGGCTCACTTGGTCCCTGCCCGCACAGTGTGGGGCAGGGTGACAGCTGCAGTGGCCCCAGACTGAGCCCTACTGCCCCCCCCCCCCGCTGTCCTGTGCTGCCTGGGGGCCTCTGCTAGGAGGCGCTGGAGCCCCCCACCCCTGCCCTGGAGCCCCCCACCCTGGGCCTTGTGGGGGGGGGGTAGCCCCTGTAGGGACCATTTGGTCCCCATTGGGAGGTATACCCTTTGTGTGGGGGTTGAACACCCAGTTAGGGGGACAAACCCCTTCTGTGGGGGCTGAATCCCCTGTTGGGCTGAACCTCTTGTGTAGGGCTGAATCTCCTGTTGGGGGGTTTTACCTCTTTTTTGGGGGCCGGATCCCCTGTTGGGGGGCCAAATCTCTTGTGTGGGGGCCATCTCCTTGTGGGAGTGCAGCAAAACATGTATTAATGAATTCATGAAACATGTAATTAGAGTTCACTTTATTATTATGATAAGAGACTTGCTTTAATACTGTAGATATAGCAATAAAACATTGTCCAACTGGTCGCTGTCTCTGTCTTGTTCTCTCGCTCTCTCTTTATAGTGGTCTTTTGCTTTACTTGTGGAGGAACATGGATTTGGGGTTATTTTAGAGAGTGATTTTGGGATTTATTTTTATCAGGGATTTTTCAGTTTTCCAATAGTGAACACCAGAATTCCTGCTAGGGAGGCCAATGGCAGGACCCTGCCTGCTCAGAGCTGGCACCTTGGACCCACCTGGCTGTGGCTGACCTTCTGGCCAACTGGGGTCAGGAGGACATGCTTTGACAGTTCAAAGCAGGCCACCACACCTGGAACATCTTCCAGACAATAGCTTCCCAGATGGCTGGGCAGGGGAGCACATGGCAGTAGTGCCGTACAGAGGCCAACCCTGCAACCACAGTCCACTGGCAGCTGGCCCAGAGGGGCAGATACTTCTACTGGCTCTGCGGTCCCCATCCGGGTCTGGCAGGTGTGCAGCAGGTCACAGCCAGGCAGCAGCCCCCAATGCCAGACTGCTGCAGTGGGTAGAGAGTGCAGGGCTGCTTCAGCAGTCCAGCTGGCACAAGGGGTAGTATCCCCAGGTACCAATTGGCTGGGCCCCAGAAACTCCTGAGAGCTAGTAGCCCTGAGCTACTTGCCAGGGCAGCTTTTTATACTGCTGGAGCCAGGACACAGCAGCTTTTTATACTGATGGGACAGCACAGGTGTTGGCCCTGGGCTCTAGCTCCCCCTGGCTGCAGGTCCAGGAGGAGCCAGGCAGGGTTATTTTGCCCTAAGTGCCACAATTTGCTCCACACCAAAGTGCACGTCTGAGCACGTGCGCTGAAGCAAAAATCCCCAGCTCAAATTTGCACCGCTTCTATTTGAGCCACTGCAAATGCATGTGCTTGCGTGTGTGGACACACCCACTATGTATATAACTGGGATAGTTGCTCAAGTTTTTGAATGCACAAAATTCTTCATCAGGTTTGTAATTACAGGTAGACAGGCGGAGAAGCACTTTATCACAACTACCTATTTGATCCAAAGATCACTCTAAGAAAACCTTGCTTTTCACTTAATCTTTCATGGGCCATAAGCTGAATATGAGCCAACAGTATGCTCTTGTTGCCAAAAAACTAACAGCATACTGAATTGTAGTAAATCAAGGGAAGTGATTCACTCTATTTAGCACTGGTGAGGCCTCAGCTACAGTACTGTGGTCCAGTTTTGGATCCCGCACTTCAAGAAGGATGTGGACAGATTGGAAAGGATCAAAAAGCAGCACAGAGCAACAAAAATGATGAGGGGCCTTGGAAGCATGACTTATGAGCAAGGCTGAAAGAACTAGGGTTTTTTAGTCTTGAGAAGACTGAGGAGGGATTTGATAACAATCTTCAAGTACCTGAAGGACAATTATGGAAAGGATTGGAGATGGGTTTTTCTCTCTGGCTGTTGGGGACAGGACTAGGAGCAATGGCCTCAAGCTGTAGCAGAACAAATCTAGGTTGTCGGTTAGGAGGAACTTTCTGATTATGAGTGTGGTCAAGCAATGAAACAAGCTACCTAGAGAAGTTGTGTAATCTCCATCACTGAATATTTTCAAGACCAGGTTGGACAGATACTTGGCTGTGATGGTTTATTCAGGAGAGATCCTGCTTTGAGCAGGGGACTGGACTAGATGACCTTGTGAGGTCCTTTCCAGATCTACTTTCCTATGATGCTATGATTTTATGATCTCTCTACCCAAAATGTTGTGCTGCTTTAATTTTTAAGCACAGTAATCATATTGTTCTGATATCACTAGTATTTCATAACTAGCCTTGGTTTCCCAGGGCATTCATTTTTCTTAAAGTACTTTGTACTGTCACCTGTTATCTTCTCATTTAGTTATTTTATTCTGTTTGGCATCACTCTGTGTTTTGTCTTTTCTTCCACATTATCTTATCCTCTGCTAAAATATTGTCTCTCTTCTTTTTTCTCTTTTATTTACATGTTAGAACAGTGTCATTTTTATTCTGCCACAGTCTATTGATCAATTCCTTACATTTGATACCCAGGGATTGTAGTTCTTATAATTTAAAGTTTTATCTAGAAAATAACTTTTTTTTAGCTGACTTTCTGTGACCTCCTCAGAAGGACAAAAAAAAATTGCGACTTCATTTCAGACTTTAAAAAACCTGAATCATTTTAGCTTCATTTCTACTAGACAGGCATTTAAGTACCTCTGTTTTTCTCCAGAGTCCTCCATCCTGCTTTTGTCTCCTTTTAATCATAGACAATGATATTCAACACCGTATACAATTTGGCACTATCTCCTGTTGCATGACACTTGGATGGCATATCAGAAATACCTGAAAGCTTTGGAACATTACCATCAGTGATGTCTTTGGAAAATCTTCCATATCAATTGGAAGGCCAGAAGAACAAATGCTAGAGTTTTGGCTTAAGCAAACCCCAACTTTGAAGTTATTTTTTATATGGCACCAACTCCATTAGATGGGACATGGCATAAGGATTCCTGACAACTGGCTCCCAAAACAGGTCCTATATTCCCAATTTACTGATGGTCACCACTCTAGAGGTACACAAATGGAGAGATTCAAGGACAGCTTGAAGTCCAGTCTGAAGAAATGTGGTATTAACATGAATATCTGGTAGACTCAAACACTGGATCATCCTGAATGGCGCTGTGTTATATGACAAGGCATCACTCATTTAATGCAAACTTCCTTCAGTATGGAGGCAGAGAGATAAAAGAGACAAAAGGAAAGATCCATGTCCTGATAGTTCCAGGAGGAAGGAGTAGATCCTGGTGTTATCTACCACATCTGGAGGCAAATATGTGGATCTTGTATCAGTCTCAGTCATCTACAGGCTCACTAATGACTCCTATTTATTGGAAGACTGTCATCCTTATATCAAGCCTGCTGACTATGGCTCCCGATGTTGCCTTCCTTCGACTTTCTTTCCACATGGTATCACATTTCTCTCATAAACATTTCCTTCTTTCCTCATCCATCTCCCAATCTTGTTTTTTCTCACATGCCCTTCTCTGTTCTAACTTATCATCATTCCATCACTTTCCTTCACGCCCTTCCTGGACAACAAAGGAAAAAGAGCTCTAGACATGCCCTTTCTTTGGTCTTTGCCTCCTAGCCTCTCCATTGTAAAGCCATCTCCTGGCAATGGCTTTGTTTTGAACAAACTGTTCATCACATTGTTAACCATCTGATCACAGCTCCCAGATGAAAACCAAGCTAAACTGGGCCTGCTGGAGATAATCTGGATGGGAAATAGGAGCTTCTGTAACCTGACAAGAAGTGGGGTGAATATTTTGAATTTGGGGGTGCTGAGGGAAGTACAGGTGTCTCTCATTTAAAAGAAGTATCTCAAGCAAGATAGAGAGAGAGAGATCACATGTACATGTCCCCCTGAACTTTAACAGGGAGCCTTAATTTCATCTGAGATTATGATAATGGCTGAAAATGTAGACTTTCAATATAGGACATTCTCTACCTCAGGGACAACACGTAGTGGGTGCACATGGATGAACGTGCACCCCCTGAGCGTAGCAGTACACCCCCTACAAAAAGCCGCTGTCTCCAGGTGGTCACCAACCCCTGGTCAGTGGTCAACAACCCCTGCTAAGTGCTCTCCACCACCACCCCCCACTGCCGACAGCACCAGCGGCATCTGCGGGAGCTCCACGCTTACTGCTGCTGCACTCTCACTACTGCCGCCACACTCCCACTACTGCTGCCACACACCCGCCACCACTGTGCCCCACCCCCCAAGTCACTAGGGGCACGCGCCGTTCATGCTCTGCCTGCTTCCCAATAATAAAGCAAATGGACTGATTTAAATCTGCACATTCACACACTTCCCAATAATTAACAGAGGCAAACTTTGGAATGTAAACTTTTATATAAAAGAATTGCTCACACTAGGTCATTAATAGAATCACATCTTATAACAGTAAAGTTTAACAAAATCACAATATACATATATATGTATATAGTTCTTTATATGTTTTTTTCTGTATCAACCACTACCTCTATATAATAAAAATATATTACAACATTTGATATGTATTCACAAAGCACAAGTCATTGTAAACAGTACAGGCAGCACAGGCCTCTTGTTCAAAAATACATACTAAGTTAATTACATCAGTCTGTAACTTTATTTTCAAGGAGCTAATGTAGCAGAGCAGGGTTGTTTGTAACCCTGCCTTTATATATATGGTTGTGTATAGCTGAAGCATATATCAGGAGAAAATGAATAGAGGGGAATGCCATTTCACCTGCATTGGACAAGAGTGGCGTTATATACATGATGTTCTTGATTCCTTTTGTCACTAGATATTTCTGTTCTCTGACTCTGACATTTAGAGGAGTTTTATGCTTATAATCAGTTTTTTTTTTCCTGAATAAATAGTCCCTGTTCTTACACTATGTTGATTTATTAAAAGATAGTTTTAAAAATGACAAATATAAATTTAAAGTATGTGGCATATTTAGTATTAAAGCAATCAATACATATTACAGCTACCACTGATCTGTTTGACTATATATTTAGAACTACCTTTCACCAAATGTGCCATGTACTGGTAGACCTGGAAAAAAGCAAATCTATCCTTGTTTTTTGAAAAATCTTATCAAAATGCAAAGGCCTGCTCCTTCAAACTTTTAAAACATGAATAGTCCTTACATATTCAAGTAAATCCATTGTGCTCACAGTAAGGGTTTGTTAGATCAGGGCCTAAATGTCTGTTTGGCAAATAAACACCTAACAGTCTAATGCAGGGGGAAAGGTTTGTGACACCCTGCATCTGGAAACATTAGTAACATGTCACTTTTCTGTGGAATCCCACTAGTGACAGGGTAGCAATTGCCAAGTAAATGGGATTTTTTTTTCTTTCCTAAAAATGGTCTTAAGAAAATAAAAATATTGTGGAAAAAAATCAATATTTAGAAAAATGCCCTGTGTGTAAATAACGGTAAATCAAGGCACCTTTTATTTTTTTTTTATTTCTATCTTCAAAGGCAATGTGTGATAATGATTTCATCTGGGAAAATCCCAGCTCTGCCACTGATATGCTGTGTGACCATAGGCAAGTCAAGTGTCTTGATTTTGTTTGGTAGCAAGCAACCATCTTTGCTCAGGGCACGTCCACAATTGTGCCTCTGTTAACAAATCTATAAAGCAGCAAGAATTAGAACTGTTTACCTATTGTTGTAATATGCACTAAGATTTGGGATGAGAAAGCTCTACAAACACATGATCTAAAGATCATGGAAGCCAGCTAGAGCCTTTCACTGGATTTCTGATCAAAATCAATGAGTTCAAGTCAAATAATTAAAGTCGACAACAGTATCTGTACTGGTAAACAGTGCAAATGACATAGTAAATATTTGCAGAATTGGGTGTATTTGTATTCTCACTGGAAGAATTATGTCATTCTAAAGCATTACTTAAGTTTTTCTTTAGGAATGACAGGTGGGTTGAAACCAAGGAGGTGACTTTATTTTTTACTGGTACAATTTTAGAAACAATTGGATATTTTCAAGCACTAGGAATACAAATAAGCACTCTAGTGACGGTTCCAACATGACCATTTTTTCAAATACTTTTTTTCAGAACATTGGTCAGGTCTGTGGACTTGTGCCCTTGGGTACATTGAAACCAGGTTCAATAGACATTTCTTAAACAAAAGTTTCATATTTTTACTACACAGAATTACTGCACATGCATGGTGTAGTATACATAATAAATAACCAACCGTGTATTTGCTTTTCAATGCACATATTCCTCTAGTGCACTTACAATCTATTTGGCCAACTGTATTTTTTATAAATATAGATATATACAATAAAGTGTAAAGACCATTGCGATTCATTAGATCAATATTGTTAATTAAAAAACCTTAAATACATATTTACATGATACATAGTAATGACTACGAGGCCAGTAGAAGACATTTTGTAAAGACTGTAGCAGGCCTACGTACTAGATGATCTCTCACATGACTGAGTTGTCTCTCTTTTTAGTAGTGTTTTTCATAAAAGAAATTCATACATGAAATAGATAAAATAATGATGTGATTTAAAATATAATAAATACATAAAAATAGAGTTAAAGCTAAAACCTGATTTAAAACATAAAAAATTAAAAAAATGAAATCTTGCCCTTTATTCATGTTTGTTGGGTACCGCAGAGCAGCTGACACTAGGTAAAACCCCTCCCACTTACACAGTGGTAAGTTCTTCATGTATCCGTGCCTTAACTTTAAGCACATTGTTCATACCATTAAGGATGTGCATAAGTATTTGCAGAATCAAGGCCTTAAACTTCTGCATAGTACTTTATGCTCTATAATGCTTAATCTTAGGCATGGTGTCTTTGAGGTGGAGTCCTTGGCTCTGTTTTAAAATGTTGTTGGTTTATAAGAACAAATGTAGTGGGGTTTTTGGTTGGTAATTCTGAAGCTCAGTACGCAGCAAACAATCTCCAATATCTTGTTCTGAAGATTTGAATTATGAAAGTTGAAAGTGTTCAAAACCTTACCTGCTTGTCTTATCTAATATTGGCATTTAAGTTAGCAGTAGGTGAAGTAGAGTTTAGATAAAAGCTTGGATGTCAGACACTGTAAACCTCTTAAGATTTCAAAACTTGTCTGAACATCTCCTGAAGACAGATTCCGACAAGACCAAATTGTGCCTGATCTGCACAAGGTGGTCTGATTTCATTTGTGTGAATAATTTTTGTAGAAAGCATAACCCACCTGGAAAGGTTTCATTTAGTTCCTACCAGTTCCCCTTAATACGGGCATTCGGTGCACTTGAATCAATACCATTCATGTGGCCTGAACCCTTTCCAAGTGATCTTCACCGGTTTGATCACTCTAGTTCCCCATTTCACCTTCCCCATTTTATTTGTAGATGCTCTTTGGGCTGAGGGAGGAGTGAATAAGTGGTTCAGCTCTCACTGGGGTGTTAGCTTCATAGTGCAGAGATTAAGGGCACTTTCAAACCACTCATCTGGCACTTTTTGAATGTCTTCACTTAATACTTGGGAAATATAAAGGGCAAGTGCTGCCTTTCAAAGTGTTTGATACTGGACCACTGAAATCATTTAGACTTTTTTACTCAGTAAGCACAGGAAAATATCTTAAAAACCCAAAGGTGAGATTTTTTTATGGTATTTAGTTGACTAAAGATGCAGATGGACACTTAAGTACTTTTGAAAATCCCATTAAGAGTCGACAAAAAATTATTAGGAGCTTGGGAGGAAAGGCTGTGAAAGAACTAGGGTTATTTAGTCTGGAAAAGAGACTGAAGAGGGATTTGATAAGTCTTCAAATACCTGAAGGATGATTATACAGAGGATGGAGATGGGTTTTTCTCTGTGGCTGTAGAGGAAAAGACCTCAAGTTGCAGCAGGGGAAATGTAGGTTGGAGATTAGGAAGATCTTTCTGACAATGAGCATGTTCAAGCATTAGATCAAGCTACCTAGAGAAATTATGTAATCTCTGTCCTTGGAAGTTTTCAAGAGCAGGTTAGACAAACACTTGACAAGGGTGGTTTAGCTGAGGGTTAATCCTGCCTTTAGCAGGGAGCTGGACTAGATGACCTTGTGAAGTCCCTTCCAGCCCTTTTTTTCCTATGATCCTATGATATGCACTTTTTGTGCTTAAATACTTTAAAATATTTGGGCCTTGGAGTTTTTACAGTTGGATTTGAATTACATCAGCAAAAACAGACATATATGTTGATAAAGATACTCAGATCCACTGAAGTCAGTGATGATTTACACCTGCTAAATGATCAATCTATCATTGGCTTTAGAAAAATGTAGTGAAAAAATGCAGACACTGAGATAGGTTGACTCATATTGCATTGTTTGTTTATAACTGGGACCCGAAGGCCTTATGCCAATAGAAATTAATAATAATAGTAATAAGATAAAATGAATAAGATAAAAAAATCTTCTGACATATTGGGCTGCTTTATCCTGAGTAGCTATGGAAATTCTGCCTGCAGAACATACCACTACCCATGGAAAGATGGGTAGGAAAACAGATATTGCGTGTGGAGCTGCCAATTTAAAAGTAGAAAATTGTGTAATGCATTGATGGCTCTACAGTTTTTTTCACTCACAATACCACGTTTTAGGAATGCAGTTGGGGCAATCTTTAATTATACTTTTTCCAAATATTTTAAAATAACAAATGTTAATAAACATGCACATCCATTTGCATTTTAAATGAAGAATGCAAGTCTGTTTCATGATTAGCAATAGTAAAATACATTGACCGTCATTATTCTAACTGATTGGACCTGAAGCATTGCATGGTAAATGTAATATTAAACACATAGTGACTCATATCTCTATTCATCACAGACGCACACTTTAGGAAATTTTGCCATTGCCTGTAAGACTTGAGTTTATTACCTAGCCACAGAACCAAATTTCTAGCATCCTATAAAATATCATTAGCAAAATGTTAGGATATTACTTTTATTTTATATATTAAATCAGTTTATTAAGCACTAGCATTTACAAATCTAGCTTGTCTCATGCTAGAAATATAGCAATGTGTCAGATAGCTAATGCCAGTTTGAGGAAATTAAATTTTCTTCTCTCTTATAACGTTAATTCTAGAAGAAAGGCACCGTGAAAAAAGACAAATCATTATACACATATGGGTGAGAGATTTATTGCTGATGGTGACACATAAATCAACTAAGGACTGATTGTGATACATAGTTATAATGAAACAAACCTAATGCCTATATTATTTTCCATCTTTTACCAAACACACTAATAGCTCTATTAAAATTTGCTAAGAATCCATCTAACTATTTTTGAATGATAGCTTTTTTAAAAAAAGTCAATTCATGTGGATAATAACCAATACTTACCCAATCCTATTGTTCTTTTGCTTGGAAAACTCCCATTGACTCCAACAGCAGTGCCATGAATAGACTAACTACTGTCAATTATCTCAATACGACAGCCAACTGCAATTTGTTTAAATCAATTCTGTCACTATAAAGTATAAAATGATATGGCATTAAATGTTTTATGGTTTATAAAATTATTAATATTGGTTAGTCACTTTCCCCAGCTTTCTTCAAAATACTATTAGGTCATTAGAATGAGTTCTTAATAAACAAATACTGGACAGGATGTTATTACTTATTGCACCTGAGAAAATTATTTTACGCCTTATAAATCAAATTATTAAGATGAGGTAGGCAATTTAACTTGGGGGAAGGGCATAAACTTCATTGTAGGATCAATATGAGATTATTTAAATTCTGTGACTAGGCATTTTTATGTAGTTATACTACAGATTTATGATTAGTTTGAATGATTAGCATGAGAATATTGATTTATGTTATAGTTGTCTGTCTCCATTATGTTTTATATTTTACTTTCAAAGTAGGCAGATGTTTGACATTAAGCATACAGAACAAGGATTACATTCATGACACTTCTGTGACGAGTGCTGCTCCCATAGGTACTTTGAACCAAAAAAAAAGGTACTTTGAGCCTGTTGCGTAGGCCATTAAAGTCGGAGAGCTGATTAGCCATGTTATTCTGAAGTCAGGTAGTACATAGGGCAGGATAGCCTCTTAGACCATGCTACTGCCACAGGAATAAGTAATAAGAAAAATAAAGGAGCAGTTCTTCCAGAAACTGCACATAGTTGATCAGTAAGGGTGCACTGTGGTGCCACTATATGTGGAGCAATACTTTGATTTAGCTCAGTAGCCTATGCTGCCAGGGCTTTTGTGGAGTTCCTAAGTAATATCAAATTGTCCCTTCTGTGGCCTACACCTAAGGGAGAGGTGTGCCTTTAGTTTCCCTCCTTGAAAACTCTCCCTATCAATGCAGAAAGCCTTATTAACTCAATATGGCCTTGAATTCTAGATCTATTTAAAAAACTGTAACCTCCATTCTCTGTTCACATCTCACCAAGATTCTCAGCCATTACTTGCAATGTTATCCAGAGAATGGAGCATATTCATTCAAGTCCATATGTAATCTAAGCACAAATCAGCAATTATAATACCATCAAAAAGTTTAAGCCATTTGTGGGCTACTTCAGACTTGGAACTACTGTTTTTATTCAAATAGAAGATGACCCTGATTAAAAGACGATCCCTCAATAATTAGATTCTATATATAGAAAATTTATATGTTTGTTAAAAGTTTCCAGGTATAGAATCTAAATATTGGAGGTTTGTTTTGAGTTTGTCCCCTTCCCACTGCTACACAAATTGGGGTGATGGGGTCACATAGCCCCTTTGCTCTCTGTTTTCCCCCACCCATTTCCTCTAGCAGCTCCTTTCCCCTCTTTTTACTGTTGGACCTTGCTCTTCCTGAGCACATGGAAGTAAAAAACAAAGTACCAGTGCATTTAGTTCATCCTGAATTGATTCAGGTTACCTTTTTTTTTTTAAACTGCTGCAAGTTTTAGCACAGGTATTCCACAAACACACTTTTGAGCGGCAGTTGGGAACCTACTGTGTAGTACAAACTATGCATGATATTAACCCAAAGCCAAAGGCTCATGATTTCCCACACAGTTCATTGGGCTGGGCTGGGCTGGGCTTCACCGGAGTTGACAACAAGTCAAGCCACGGTGATCCTACCACTTAGCTCTGCTCAGTATATGTCTGTACTCCAGATACCCCTTACAAAGGATCCATGTCCCAAATTAACCCTCACTTGACTGGAACTGGGTGTTTTTGTCACAAGACCTGGGATCCTCCAATAATGTGTATGCAGGTAAAGCACAGGGCAACCTGGTCTGGCTTCACCTCTTGGCGGGTGGGGCCACGCTAATCATATGGGATAGGCTGAGAGAAGGGGCAACAGCAGGACGCGGGGTGAACTGTTTTGGGCCCTATTTTTTGGATGTTTTCCAAAAAAGATATACATTTTTCGGTGATTTCTTAGTTAGTCTAACGAAAGGTATCATCTCTGAACCAAGAGCTCTAGAGTTTTGCATTTTGTGATGTTTTCCAGGCATTTAAGGCTGGTAACGAATCAGAAATCATTGGAAATAGGAAAGAAAGGCACAGCTCAGCTGCAGGAGTGAAGACAAAGTCAAAATGTGTAGCATGTCAGGCCTCACCATGACATGAAAAAGAGATGGTGGTGAGGGGGACTGCACTTAATGGGCCCTAATATATGCTTTATTCTAATATATGTTACACTAACCAATTCTTGTGCTAGGTTCCCATCAGCATGTTTGCCCAATGTTGTGCAGAGTGACAATTTGTCCTGGTTTAGCTGGGACAGTCCCAGATTTCAGAGGCTGGACCCAGCTAGCTGTTGAGAATGATAATGGGTGTCCTGAAAACACAGGGCTGCAGGCCACAGCTTGGCTGGGTGGCATAGAGCGCCTTACAGGTAGGCAGGCAGGTAGGGTAACATATACTTATATTCTGTTTGAAAAACTAACTAATTTTAAAATCACAGTAACAAAAAATAGGGACTGCCAAATTACTGTTCCTGATTTTTACACCTCAATTAACAGACAAAAAACACCCGAAATGTGCAGAGATTGTTTTATGCTACTCTTGGTTTTCAGTGAATCAAGAGGAGTGACAAAAAAGTCAAAATGATCAATGAATGTAATTCTGTGTGAATTGTTGGATGATGGCTTCAGGGTCAGGTATCTAAATGGTACTTAATTTTGAAGTCATCTACCAACTAGTTATAACTGGAGGAATAAGGTTAACTGAATAATCCTGACAGACCAGAATTGTATTGAACTACATTCAGTAAAGAATCTTGTTCTAAATCCTGGGTCAAGTGTAGTTAATGTGTAAAATCTCTTTCTAGAAATGTTATCATAGGATTTTCTTGACTCAGAAAATTTTGCCAGTGTGTACATCTACATTAACAACAGCAGATAGAATTAAAAATGTGATTACTAATGCTGTTTTTTCATATAAATACTAAAAAGAAATCTTACCTATAAAACAGAGATAGGACCAACTTCAAGCTACACATCCAGATCTGCCTTTAGTTTGGATTTTACAGGTTGAACCTAGCTCTGTATGGGGGCAAATCTAAATGCCCTGAAAGTTGGGAATACTCTGATTAGGATTAAAAGTGCAGACCCCAAGTTTAGGAGAATTTAAATCCATGGTGCTTGATCCAGCCCAAGTTGGAGATCAGAAGTTCAATTCAGGGCTCAGCTTTGAGCCTACCAATGCTTTCAAAATAAGTAAAAAAGATGTAAAGATTTGGTGAAGAAAATTAATAAAAGGTCTTTGAAAATGTTGTGGAAATGTTCTGCATCCAGTCCTGCGGTCTCTGCGGAAAATCCATCCCTGCACAACTTAAACATGGTAAGGGTTTATTGAATGGGGGCATGTACACTCTTTGCTTTTTACCTCTGTGTATCCTTCTATGAGGGAAAGTCCTTGAGAATTTAATAGACAGGAAACTAATGGATCTACAGCAATTACCCTGAAAAATCTACAAGGTTTAGTAGGGAAAAGTGTTCTTTACTTTTTAGTAAGGAAAACTTTTCCTTACTAAATCTTAGTAAGGAAGATTTCTACATTTAGAAATCTAGAATTTCTAGATTTCTAGAAATTTCTACATTCTACAGGATATTTCAAAACGAACTATAGAAATTGGAGCTCAAATATTGTGCACCATATAAGCACATCAGTAAACAGGTAGACGACCTTTGACGTGCCATAGAGCTTTTTCATTAGGGGCCTACTCAAACAGCCTGGGTAGGATCATTCTCTAGTGTCAGAAAAAGGGATCAGCTCCTGCATTGGTGGCACATTAGATGGAGCCAGCAACATGTGCAAGCCAAGCTTTTTAGAATAGCATTAAAATGGACCCCGTATCATTTTTGTTTTGCTTTGGGTACGGCTCCCTTTGTGGATACATAATCCCCCATGGAAGTCAGTGTGGGACTGCTGTTTGTAAAGCCTGACAGATCAGGTTTCAATAGAGCACTTTAGATAAAAGAAAGACACATGAAGCAGCCATCTTCACCACGGAAGTTGTTATAAAGGCTGCTGATGAGGTACAGGCTAGATGTCGATCAGCTTTCGAAACCACGTTTAGCTGCTGACACTTACTAGGGATACGTCAGTTACTTTTGTTCCTGTGTTCTTCTGCACTTCGTGGAGATTCCTTACCGGCGCTCTCATTCATTGGTTTGCATTGTATTCTGACTGTGCGATTCATTTGTGAGGGCAGAAGAATTTATGGAGCTCCTTTTTAAGATTTTGTTAATGATATCTTTCCACGTCTTCTTGTACTGATGTCGTAGTAAAGAGTACACAAAAGGGTCTGAAACAGCTTTGCTGTATGCCAAGCACTTGGAAATGACTCCCCAGTGAGACTCGATATTGTCTACAGATAATTCTACCAGTCTGCCAAGAAACAAGAGGAAAAATGTTACTGAGACACAGGCACATCCAAAGTACTGCTGCAAACGGAACAAATTGCTAGTTCAGGAAGAGACCCATTCAGTTGTTTTTCAACTGAACCAACGCACTTAAAAATAATTTGTTTGGATCATGCCAGATTCAATTAGTTTTCCAGAATTTTCTTGTCAAAACAAAATGTTGGTTTGTTTAACATGAAGTAAAGCATTTCATTTCATAACTCCTCTAGGAAAAGCAAAGGGAATGAAGGGCTAAATTCACTAGAATGATGGAGGAGGTGGTATTCTTAACCGCATAGCTTGCTTGTAATAGGCGTGACCTGAATTCCATTTCTAGGGGTTTGAACCCACATTTCCCATGCTCCCATTGCCTTCAAGCTCTGGAATATTTTTTGTTCCACTTTGTATAAAGTGATTGAGAAATGCACCTCAGAATACAATATAGCGTGATGCTTGGGAAACTGTCCTGAGGATGGAAGAACCTCAATTCAAATCTACTCTTTATGTGATGAAGGGAGTGGGGGGGGGTCACATAAAAAGTAAAGAGTGGGATGGGGTGATGGAGAGGGAGATTTGAACCCATGCCTTCAAATTGCAAGCAAGTTCTTGAAACTATTGAACTATCGTGTAAAAGTGTGCTGGCACCTTCAGGAGTTTTGTATTTTTTTTCCAGCTAAAACTTCAAAAAAACCAGAACCCTATATGTAAAATCTCCAGTTGAGTTCACACATAATTTGGGGATGATACAAATTGCATTTTTCAGTAAATTTATTATATGCCAAAAAATTTGCCCACCTCTACTTGGGAAAGTCTTATGACGGGTAACATACATTCAGTCATTATCTTTTAATTCTCCAAGCCTGCCTGAAAAATGAATGCTGCTTTCTCTGATCTCTCCTGGGACACCTATTTTTACAAGATCTTGGATAATAAAGGAAAAACCTGATTTTTTGCGTTGTCCTTCTTCAAGTGCTATTTTTAAATAATGCATTTTATCAGTTTGTATTTCTTAATGAGCAGACATTATAGAACTGTAATGGTAATACATTGAGCATAATCTTCAGTGCAAAGCTGCATGCAAAATTACACTTTGCCGGGAGTTTATTTCTCCCTTTGTGCAGCATCTACAAGTGTCCCAACATTTGCAGCATGTTGAGGCAAGTTGGAGCAGCCCCAGGTTGGCAGAGGATTGGGGGGTGGGGAGGGCGTCAGCCTGCCAGGGCTGCTCTACCCTGGCTCAGTGTGCTGTAAAGGCCCAGGCTGGAGCAGAAGGGTGCTCTAGTGCAAGGCTAGGAGGCATGCAGCCTCCACACCATAGCACCATTGTACCCCAGCCAGCCCTGGTCATCACCTCCATGTGCATTTTGGTGCATTAAATGACTTCACTATAAGACGGTACTTGTCCCAGACACTACAGCAGAGTTAATTAATATACTGGGCCCTAATACAGGCTCACATGTAGGCAATGATGCTTTACTGCAGAGCAAATTCTCCAACGCTGTAGTAAACTGCATGTGTAGATGAGCCCACTGTTTGTTAAACTAATATTACTGTCACACTAAGGGCATGGGCAGGCAAACAATTACACCACTTTAAAGTGCCAGGGGAAAGACTTATTAGCATCAGCTAATTCATTGTCACCATAATTCATTGTAACTGCTTTGTTTGTTTGTTTATGTCCTGGATTGAGTGAAGCTAAACCACAATGTTGCACCCCTGGATGAAACTTGAGGTGAATAATTTGTGGTTTAGTTTCTTTTTACCAGGACAACAGTTTCAGCACATATGGCTAGACTGCAGTATATTCCCTTCCCCATACTTCTTCAGTCAGTAGAATTGTTTTATTTGACCACAATCTAAACTGAATTGTAGTGAGTAAATTAATTCTCTAGTCTTAAAAGGTGCTTTTTTTCTTCAAATTTCCCAGTATGATTTTCTAAATATTGTCATAGATTGAGACGCATCAGTTGTCAAGCTACTGAACAGTCTATGTGGAGCACTGCAGGGCAGTACTATATAAAGTGCTCTTTAGCAACACCTGATAGTTCAGAAACATCTTTATTCTCACAGAGGAACCATATACAGTAATTCTTCCTGTTTATCAGCACCTACTATTAACAAGTATTGTTAACAGTCGGCACTGACAAACCAGCTGGCCCTTGAAACCAGCAAGTATTATGCATCTGATGAGGTGCTCAATAATAGGTGACCAGCCGGACCGCTATTAAACACAATGGAAAAATTAAATAGGCGTTGAGTGGGTCCTAGCAGAAAGTGGGAAAGTTTATTAAGGCGGGATAACTTGGGACACTGTTGGAGAAATCTTCTGGTTACTGAATCAGTCTTTTAATGGAGAGCACTTACACATTTACAACGTAGCAATATAAATGATAGGATCATGTAAATGCTTTGAAGCATAAGGGAAAGAAGGCATTTCATAACTTGAGGTCTTCTACACTGATATTAATAGAAATAGTTCATGCTGTGCTGATATTTTAGGCACGGCTGACAGAACAATATTGAAAATTCTCCACAATTTTCTCTTGCAATGCCTTTGAGAAGCACTGAAAGGCAAGTTCTGTTCAATCTATGTTTGTTGTTGAAAAACAATTGATTTTTCTGAGGGAGACTAGCTTTTAAAGGATGCGTGACCTGCTCTTTCAGATGAAAGTGCTCCAGTCTGCTCTTGGAAATCAAACCTTTGCTGAACACTGTTTCCAGCTGCAAGTGTCACTGAATCTGTATATAGAAAATGAGTTAATTGGTAGGGTTCCTCCAGGAAAAAAAAGTCCCAATGCTTTTTTCAGGGACCATGATTGAGGCTTGGTTTCTAAAGGAATACTAACAATAGTTTTAATAACTCAAGTGTCTTACAAATGATTAGATTTTCTCATTTGTTTTATTAAGCTGTCTCTTAAATCATGACTTCATCTTGCTTTTTGAAATGGCATTAAGAAATAGTGTCATCCAATGGACAGAGCAATGGACTGGGAATAAGGAGGCCTGCATTATTGAAGCGGCTGTGCTGCTTACCTTATATACTACCTGTGCTTCCCCTGCCCATCCCACCCTTTGTTTTTCCTGGCCATTTGGGCTGTGAACTCCTCAGGGAAGGAGCATCTTACTGTTGTGTTTGCACTGTGCCTAGCACAATGGACCCGGAGTTTCATTGGAGGAACGCTAATACTGCAAACTCCTTTATGTGTGCCTTACACTAAGATATAAACATTTTTAATATTACTTTTGTAGGCTTAAAACTGATTTTATGACTAGTAACAGGTCCAAGTATACCCTTTGCATATTATTTTGGGAACAGTGAAAGGAAGGGATTTAAGAGGCAGTGCAGCAGAAAGGTAAGCTTCCGTCAAGCTTATTGAATTTTCCTAAATGATGTCTTGTAAGGCTGTGCAAAGCTTCAGGTGTTGATTCAATTTGGAGGAGGTTTGGCTTGATTTGGTGGCCAAATCTCTGAAATGAATCAGGGGACCAATTAAAAAGTCCGAATCGATTCAAAGCTCTCTGAATCAATTCAGAAAAGTTTCAGAGAGGTTCAATGATTTGGGCAGTCCTTGCTTGCTGCAGCAAAGAGCTGTACCTGGACTCCGAGCTGGTAACTAGGGGCAGGGGGTGGGCTGGAGGAGAGGGGAGAGAACCATGGGAGGACCCCTGCCAGGCCCCCCCAACTCCCGCCCACTCCTCCAGCCCCGCAATGGCTGCTCTGCCTGTCCCAACTCCCGGTGCTTTAAAAAAAAGCCCCTATGCACTGGGTGCTGCCGGGCAGAGGGGTGATCCCTGCTGCCCCTCACTGCCCCATGCTGCATGGGGGGCTCTGCCATGAGGCCCCAACCCCCCCATACCCTCAGGCCCCCCTCCCCATGGCTGCCCCATGCACCCCAGCTCCGGCCCTTTAAGAACCCCCCCCAACTCACCAGCTCCTGCAGCAGCCTCAGGGTTCAGGGGGCTCATGCAGAGTCCCCCACATGGTAGGGGGCAGTGGGGATTGCCCCCTGCTGGGCAGGATCCAGTGAGTCTGGGGGTTTTTTGTTGTTTTTTTCCTTAAAGGGCCGGAGCTGGGGCAGGCAGGGCAGCTATGGGGGGACTGGGATAGTGGGGGGGGGTCAGAAGGGCTCATGCAGAGCCCCCAACACAGTGTGGGACAGTGGGGGGCAGTGGAGATTGTCCTCCACCCAGCAGCACCTGGTGAGTCAGGGCTTTTTTTTTTCAAAGTGCCAGGAGCTGGAGTGAGCTGGGCAGCCATTTCCAGGCTGGGAGAGCAGGTGGGGGATGGGGCCTGTGTGATTCAGAGATTTGGCTGATTCGTCAGCAGCTGAATCTCTGAATCAGTTTCAGCCATTTCGATTTGGGGCAGTGATCTGAATCACCGAACTGAATCACTGTCCCCTGAATTAGCTCCAAAGTCAATACTAGCTGCTTCGCACAAGCCTAATGTCTTGCATTTTAATATGATAGCTTCACCTCTAGCACATCTGTTTTCATTTGCTTTTTCTTGATTTGTGCATGAAAACCACCTGTGCTCTCATCATTTCTCACTCCATCTCCTGCCAATAAACCTTTCACAATAAAGTGAATTTACACTTGTGCCTTCAATATCCATTTGTGTTTATATCAGCATTGTGTGGAGGAAGTTCAGATGTATGCAGACTAGGGAAGTTAAATCTCATCACTGCAGAGGGGCAACCCTTGAAGATAATATTTGACTATTTATTTTAAATCCTATAGCGTAGTTTCCCTCTCAAATAATTTTATACTAGCCATTGTGACTGGCTCAGAATCAGAACCTTGTAATGCTGAAATCTTTCATTCACAAAGTTCAAACATCTGTTCAAGTTCTCTCATCTTGATATCAAGCTGCACAGTCTTCTAGAAATGCTTGGTAATAGAGAGAAGAGGTACATGAGCAAAGTGTGTGTGCAAGGTGGGGGGGAAGGTCAAAGGATCACAGAAAGAAATGCTAAAAATGATTGAATCGTTACACCATAGTAATGTAGTGTTGAGACGTTACCTTGGGATATCATTTAGTCATGTCCCCCGAACGGAGACAAGATATAAATATCTAGTCCATCCCTCACATACAGTTGTATAACCTTGCTTTTATGCATCTCTGATAAAGGAGACTCCACAAAATCTGTAGGTGGCCTAGCCCAATATTTCACCACCCCAACAGTTAGAGACCTTTTTTTTAGTTCTCAACCTAACTTTCTTTGCTGCAACTGAATTTGCTTCCTTGGTTTGTTCCTTCCCAACGGACATAGAGAATATGTGGTCACTGCTTCCTTTATGATTACTCAATTCCTTCAACATTTCCTCATAAATGATGCTTTTACATTTTTATCATTCTTCTCTCTCGCAAATCCTAATGGTCTTCTCTATTCTTAAAATGCAGTATTCCACCCGAGGTCTCGGCAGTGCCAAGTAGAGTGGAATAATAACCCATATCTCTTGTGTCAGAATGAGATTCATTTTTTCTGCAATAACAGCACAGGCTTATTTTATGCTTCAGCATAACTCAGATCTTTTACTGCTGCCTAGCCAGTCATTCCCCATTTTTAATTAGGCATCAGATTTCCCTCTTCTAAATGTAGCATTTTGCGGTTATCTACAACAAACTACAGTTTGTGGATTTACTTTCATTCCATGCTTTGAGTGTGAGCTCTGATGGAGTCTGTTACAACTACATTACAGTGGTTGCCTTGTATAACCAAGATGTGGAGAAATTTGCATTTGAGTCTGTGTCAATCAGTTCAATGAATTTTAATCAGTCTTCTCTAACACCACTCCAAGACTCACTGTTTTTTCTTTCCAGTGATTTATGCCTACCAAAAAGCCTACACTTTTATCAACAGAATTTTTAGTAGATCATTAAATACATTTCCTTAAGTGCCATTGAAATTTATAATTTCCATAACAAATAGTGCATTACTGCTTGGCAATAAAATTAGCTATAAACTAGGCATAGACAAGCACAGACAACTCAATGCTGAATGCAGCACACAGACGATCCTACACTGTTCATTCACCATATTCCTGATCAACTCGGAAATAAAATTTTGTTTCCAGCTGATGAGGGAAATAATATGCCTACAGTTTTGATTTTAATGGACCATATCAGGCAACAAGCAGTCCCTTTTAGTGAAGTAGCATTAATATTTTAGTGCCACCTGTAAATTTACATTCCACTGACGCAGCTACATAATTCCATTCTTTGGTCTCATAAGCCACTGTAGTAACTGTCTGATCTTCAAACTGCTTATAACTTCAAAGCTTCAAAGCTGTTTTCCTATAATATTTTGTTAATATTTTAGAATGTTATAATTATTTGAAGGTGCATAGTATCAGGTGGATAACACATTCTTTTACTTCATTTTTAGGCAACAGGTGAGAAAGTTTAGTTTGCGGTTTAAGGCAACATCTGATTCCCATCTAACTATTCATTTTAATGAAATATTGTATTGTAAACATTTAAAGCAAACTTATGCACTGAAAGAGTTTTATAGCATGCCTGTTTTTCATTGTTGTAGACTGAAAACTGACTTACCGGAAAAACACTGTATAAGGCAGATAGTTCGAACATTTTATCATTAAGGAATAAAACACAACCCACAGATGTTTTGGGGCTTTAGATGATGTACTTGTCTAAATAAATCCACCAGTCTTCCCAGAAATCTAGTTCAGGCTCTCCCTTTAGCCTGATCTTCTACTGCTTCAGTATGTGTCAAAGTAGTAAGAGTCAAATTTGGCCTTCCGTTTTCTTCACGCATATCTTATTGACATCAGAATTTGACTTTAATGGGTTTTTAGTTTAAAAAAATAGGTGACACTGTAGCTCTACGGGTATGAAAATAATTTTATAATTTTAAAACCTTTTTTACATCTATATTGTTTACAGAACAATAAAGTAAAGAAACCAAAAAGTCTCCTTCTGGTAGCTCTCTTTTAATAGTTAGTGCTTTGGATAAGATGCAATGTTGACTATTCCTTAGTGATAGTTCCCAGGCTTCATTAACATTCAGTATTGCTTTATAAATGTGTGTATATGTTGTGACCTGCCAGATTTTGCAAGAAACCATAGTGGCAGTATATCCTGACCTGTGAACCCTAGAAAGTTTTATTTCTAGCCATTGTCATTTCCCAGTGTCAAGGGAACCCACCTGTCAGCAGGAAAATATGATAGAGAGCAATACTGCTAAGTTTATATTGACAGAGATTTTACCCAGGAGACAAATAGCTGTACTTCACAGCAACTAAGGCTACCAGTCCAAGTTTCTCAGAACTAACAACTCAAAATTGCATATGGACATCATGTATTAATACGCGCAAGCAGACAAATGGATACCCCTGATGGGAATTCTGTACCCAAATGCCCATTTGCACAAGCAGGATTTGCATACAAAGTTCTGTCAACTGGTTATGAAAATATGGCCTTATTTGTCAAATATCCTGTAGAGATGTCATAAAGGAGTTTTTATTGCGGGGGAGGTGTTCCTTAAAAAAAGAATCTATTTTATAACAGCTTGTGGGCAGGCTAATTTCTGCTCATATTATACAGTTGTTAATTAATTTAGAATCACATTATTGCCACATGAAGTGAGTATTTACTTACATGAGTGAAAAATTACAAAAAGTGCCTAGAGCCTGAAATAATCTATTTTCCTTTTCTAATCAATGAATCAATAAGTTAAGTATTTTAATTTTCCTACTAAAAGGTCACAGGGAGAAAATAAGATATGCATGATAATGTTATTCGACTATGTAAAGATAAATAAATAAGTCTATATATAATTTAGGATTCATAAACGTCCTCCAGAGTACTGAGAACTGTCTCCCTGATCCAAAAAACCTACTCAGGTATATACTTGATTGCAACCCATGGACAGCCCCATTGACATCAGCAGGATTGCTCACACACTTAAAGTTTAAACATGTACTTAGAATTGTTGCTGGATCAGGAGCAGAGAACTGATCTTCATAGAAATTTAAACACTAGGGGTGTGCGAAGCAGGCCCTATTCGATTCAGATTCAGCCCTAATCAGGGACAGTGATTCAATTCGTTAATTTGGATCACTGTCCCTGATTCGATTCAGCTGAATCCAGATCTGAAGATTTGATACTGTTTCAGAGAATCAGTGATTCGGACATAGACACAGCTTTAAATGTTTTTTTCTACATACCTTGGAGGTACCAGAGTGACTTATGAATGCTGAGATGCTGGGGCAGATGGAGCATCCCACAGGAGTGCACGGGGGCCCTCCACATGCTCAGTGGCAAAGCCAGAAGTGCACCAGAAGTAGTTCCAGTCCGTTTCTGGGTCTGACGGGGAACATGCAGGGGGGACCCCCGCACCCTCTCCTCAGGTCGGCGATCGGCTACAGGGGGACTCAGGGTGCCTCCCCCAACCCAGGAGGCACCACTCATTAAGCTAGGGAGGCATGGGGGGTGGGGCTGTGCACTCCCTGGTAGACCCAGAAGTGGACCGGAAGTGCTTCTGGTCCACGGTCTGCTGCCAAGCCTCCCATGCTTCTGTGGGACACTCCCCAACATTGCAGCACTTATGAGCTCCTGCCACCTAGAGGTATGTAGAAAAATATTTAAAGCTGTCTCTATGTCCACATCTCTGAATTTTTCTAAATCTCTCTAAATTGATTTGGAGGGTTCCAATTCCATTCAAAGAGATTAAAGGGTTCAGAGATTTGGATTCAGAGATTCAGCCACCCAGTCAGGCTGAATCTCCACCGAATTGAATTAGGGATTGAAGCTTCGCACAACCTTCTACTGAGAGGAATCTTCAACCTACGCCTCATACCCAGGTTTCCCTTACAAGGTCTGGAGAAGGAATACTCAGAAACGAACTGGACAGGGGGCCACCAAGGCTAGCTAGGACTGTAATGCCAAGAAAACTGATCCGACATAGTTGCTGATATTTGTAGGCATGTATCTCTGGCCAAGCAGGTATCGTCCTCTGCTTAGGACCCTGAATCTGCTACTGGAGGGTGGGTCTTAAATCCAGTTTTTCTTATAGGTAGAAAAAAAATCCAGATGCAGAATTCTCAGAAGAGATGTAGAAGATATAGGTTCAAAACTTGGCAGTCCCTAATTTTGGAACAGGAATTTGAATCTCAGTCTCTCACATCCAAAGTTTATTAACTATTCTCTGATGGAGCAGCTTCCTACTAGAGTTGTTCCACTTCATAAGCATGACTAAATATTCACAAGGTAAGGAAAACATTACAGCGTAGTTGTCCTCTATTGCAGCTGGATGCACCCTTCATGTGCCTGACTGTCTATTGTGTGCATTGCATATACCTAAAGGATTAGGTGAGACATGTAAGATATTGCCAAGTTCGAGATCTTGCTTTGGAGACATGACTGCTTGGGCTTGAGTTAGGACATAAGCAAGTCTTAGCTGTAGGCTGATATCAGCGACTTTTGCATGTCACCCAGCAGGAACTCAAGTACTGGTGGGGCTGGGCAGCATCTGAGATGTGGTTTTGATGAGATCAGTGTCTAATGACACTTCAGGTGAGGAGGGGTGCCCTGGGCTGTAGGTCTGAACTTCAAAAAATGCTTGTCATTTGACTGGAAATGCTAATGTAGAGTGAAGTTAGCCCAATAAAATATTGTATTGTGGATGTCATCAAACAGGAAGTGACGCCTAGGTGACTAAAATCATATAAAATATGTCATAATCCCTGAGAATGAGTTTCATTGAGTACTTGATTGCTACTGTTAAATAGAATCTAAGAATAAAATATAGTCACGTTCAATTACAGATAAACAGCATGCATTAATTGGTTACTGCTGTCATGGGTATTACATGATTAATGCCACATTAGAAGCACCACTGTGCTATAGGATTCTAGAGCTGTTTCATTAACTCTTTTGTTAGAAATACATATACAGGATGCAATACAATTACTTTTGAGTATATGTCCACTTTGGGGGTCTGAATTTGGCTACCAATAGTTCATTTTTAATAGAACGTAAAGTGATTTCCATTTTCCAGGTCAGAACAAACCCTTGCTATTTTTTTTAAGTCCTTCATTAATGAATGAAAGTCTATACGGAAAACAAATTTGCAATAAACCCAAAATGCTTATGTGAGTTTCATCTTTAATACACTTATTTCATAAGAAGAATTTTGTAGTTCTTCTAGGAGCCAGTTTCAAAGATAAGCTAGTAGATAGATAATAGCGGTGTGCAAAGTGGGCCCTATTTGATTTGGATTCAGATTCAGCCCAAATAAGGGACAGTGATTCAATTCATTGATTCAGATTACAGTCCCTGATTCGATTCAGCTGAGTCCAAATCTGAAGATTTGATGTTGATTCGGCGAATCAGCAATTTGGAGATAGACACAGCTTTAAATGTTTATTCTATGTACCTCAAGGTTACCAGCATGGCTTGTGAATGCTTCAGTGCTGGGGCACATGGAGCATCCTACAGGAGTGTGAGGAGGAGGCCCTCCATGTGCTCAGCAGAGAACCTGGAAGTGGACCAGAAGTACTTCCAGTCCGCTTCTGGGTCTACCAGGGAACAAGCGGGACTTGCCTCCCCCCCACCCCCAACTCAGTGATCAGCCATGGGGGGACCCTGGGTTACCCCTCAGTCCCAGGAGGCAATAGTCACTGAGCCAGGGAGGTGCGAGATGGGGCCCCTTCAGTGAGCTCCCCAGTGGACTCGGAAGTAGACCAGAAATGCTTCTGGTCGACTTCCGGGTCTGCTGCCGAGCATGCTGGGGAGCCCCTGTGCATCTGTGGGACACTCCATGTGCCCCAGCATCACAGCATTCATGAGCTGCCTGATACCTAGAGAAAACATGTTAGTAGAAAAAACATTTAAAGCTGTGTCTATGTCCGAATCGCCGAATCTTTCCAAACCTCTCTGAATTGATTCAGAGGGTTCTGATTCAATTCAGATTCAGGGATTCAGCCACCAAATCGAACTGAATTGAATCAGGGACCGAAGCTTCACACAGGCCTAATAGATAATGACATCTGATTGTATATCACAAGAATTTTTATTTTAGCTGTGACTCATGAGAGCTTTGACATTCTAGCTATGGCTATGCTCTATCCAATCATACAAAATTCACATTTAAGTCTGTTGCCCATATCTTCCTTTCTGTCTGATCTCTTTTGATCAGTTTCTGATAAACTTAGTCATGCTGAGCAGTACCTTACTTTATCAGGACCCCCCACTGTTATCAATAAGACAATCAGAGATGAGTTAATATTCAGTGTGAATGGGGAGTATAGTGTCTGATCCAATGACTTTTGTGGAGTAACTCCTGAGTTCCTCTTATGAGCGCCAGTTCAGAAACTTGGTCTCCTGGAATGCTGAGATCAAAGTCTGGCCCATTGTCTGATTAAGACTTGGATTGAATATGAACTATACAATATATACGGTATCATTAGTGCAGTGAATGCAATCCCTGTCATAAGACTGGATATGTTTGACAAAAATTTTTGAAGAGAGTGGGAGACTTGAAAATTAATATTCTGTTTTCTGATTCACTAATACAGCAGTTGCCCTATTTTTCTGAGGTGGTGCATACGGAATTTCAGTAGGTAGGTATTTAACTTACCTTGTAATTACATAAGGTGCAAAACAAAGTACAAAAGTGCCAATAAAGGTACTGATTTTCTTTGTTGCCCGTTGCCTCCGTCTCCTTTGCTCCTCTAGACAACGTTCTCTTACGCTGTGATAATATTTAACACAAACAAGAATATGAAACATAGTATCAAATGATTTGACTTGAGCAATGAGTGACACAAACTTGCCCAGAAATATGCTATTTAGGCATGACAATGCTATGCATTAATTCATTTTACCCTCCAAAAATAATTACTGTAAGATAAATAGTTCTTTTCTTTTGTGGCACTGGATCATATTCCACTTTGCTGTAAGTAGCTGTAACTCTTTTTGGAATTGTGGGATGCTGAACCTGTTTCATTAGGCCCAAATTTGCCTCATTTGGAATTTGGCAAAAACTAAGTGATCCATATATGATGTTAGTCTATAGAAATAACATTTCAAACAATGTATTATAAGGAAGGAGAAACAAGAGCTCAAAACTTCCTGAAGGTATTGATACTAATCTAACCACAATCTTCATAACAAAATAACAAGAAAAACATAACATTAGAATGGTGGTTATATCATCAAACTATAAATTGACTATCCATAAACCTCTTAGCCACTTATGAAATGCAGAACACTAGAAAAATAGTTCATGCAGCTGTGTAAAGCAGAGGACTTATGAATCCAAAAATGATGCTGTCCTTAACACTCATCAGAAAGCAGTACTCTTTGTTTATGAAGACTGCCTAGATAAAGCAGATAGAAATTAGACATAGTTAGTATAATGCATGCTATTTTTGCAGTTGGCACAGTGGGTCAAATCTGGAGGTGTTTTCTCGAAATCAGATCCTATGAGCAACCCACAAGTTGCTGAGGGACTCAATTCAAATGGAATCTTATGTGAATGAGGGCCAAATCAGCTTTCTGAATTAATCCCCCAGCTTTAACTAAGGAGGCAAACTGCCTTAATTAGGAGTGAATATGTGTGTGTGTGTGTGTGTGTGTGTGTGTGTGTGTGTGTGTGTGTGTTGTGTGTGAGATCTGCCATCTACATTGGAAATAAAAGCGTTATGTTGGCTACCTATTCTCAAGGTTGTAGACTGAATGGAAGAGGTGGGCTATTAGGACACTGCTGTATATGAAGTGGAAATGAGTAATCTCAGCACAGTATGAGTCACTGAAAAACACAGGGTCTTCCATGTCTGAGAGGCTCAGCAGGAACATCAGGAACATCTCAGGGGCTAGGGACAGACTTCACACACAAACCAGTTTAAGTGATCAGAAACTGGTTTAAACCTGTAACAAAACAGATGTTCAGTGCACATAAACCAGTTTGAAAATGGCTGAAACTGGTTTGAGATAAACCTCGTTGAATGTAGTATCGGACTTAACTGATTTGGCTCAAACTGGTTTATGACATATCTGTCCCAGACCCCTTGCTGGTTTAAGATAAACTGGACACTCCTAGCATCCCGGCATGCTGTCTGGGCTGGTGAGGGCTCTCTGCTCCACAGCACAGCTGGCCCGTCCCATGTGCTCCCTGGCTGGAGCTCCAGAGACTGCAGGTTGCTCCTTCCCTCCCGCTTACCACTCCCCGCTAAGCAGGAATTCCCCTCTCCACTCTGCTTTGTGGAGAGGTGTCTGTGTATTAGCTAGCAGACTACATACTGGCTACAGTTCAGTGTTGACTCACCAGGCAGATCAACAGGTAGCTGGTAAAGTCCCTCTGTTGTTTTCTTAATGGGGTGATAAACACTGAATTAGGGGTGATAAACACTGTTATCAATTCCCTGCTGGGCTAATCAGAGCCTCCTGCCAGATCTGGCCATGCCCCACTCAGCTGGGTGCTGTGGAAGGGATGTGAGGGCTGCTCTAGCGCCCCCCAACTTCTGGCCTGAGCCACTGCAGGCATGTGCCTGCATGCCTGGGATGTCTGTGCGGTTACAAACCAATTCAGCCTAGCCAGGTTAGATTAACCTGCAAAGATTGAACCAATTCAGGCTCAGGCTTTTTGAATGGTTGTCCCTTGCCTTAGTGAACACTGTATCAAATAGCACAGTGCCTGGCAAAGCGTGTATTTCCCCAGGAGACAGAGAAACAGGAGGTGGATTTGGGTCAGTTCACTCCTGCAGCAGCAATGCTCTGTCCTGTCTCCTGCATAGAACTTATGGCAGAACTACTCTGATGCTTTGGTAAGAGCGGCACAGTTTGGCCTATGAGCAGTAAGTTGTAATTACCTGGACTCAATCTTTGTCTGTTTTTACTGTTTTATCCTATTTTTAGTGTCAAGATCTACTGTCTCTTGGTACTTTTTATCAGTTTTTCCCCCTTGCATGGCTTGTTCAATAACAACTATTTTTCTAACAACGCACTAGCTCCCTACTTGACTGCAGCCCCATCATGCTCCCTCAGACCCTGGGAATCCACAACATAGTCCAAGTACTCCCTTCTCTCCCTCCTCCAAGCACCCCATGTCAGACAACCACAGTGCAGAGTTCGTTCAGGTGCCGGCTACTAAACTTTACTGAACTCACGTTTAGGAGGCAATGGAAAGCAGTAAAAATGCCCAGGGCACTGACACTCTGAGAAGCTCTAAAACATGGTACAAGCACTCCCATCCTCAGCTTGCTCAGCTGGGGTTTCACTCCCAATCCCTGGTGTCATAGCCACTGCACATCAATACCTAAAAAGTGACTGTGCTACCTGTAATGCTAGGCACTGTACATTTGGACCCCTTTAGCCCACAGCAACTATGAACTGGTTCCCAGTCAGTGACATTTGGGAACCGTTGCATGGTTAGATGTGTCCACACTTACTCACATTTTCATGTATAACCTGTATTTGAATTCTACTAAATTCTTTGCTTCAAAGGTATCAATGGCAAAAAGTTCCAAGGTTATTTAAAGTTATGCTAAAGAAAGTGATTTCCTTTTTTCAGTGTTAAATACCCTCTGACATTTGTAAACCCCTAGAGCAGCTTCAAAAACCTGCCATCTTAAAAGCAAACAAAATACTAAAAGATGTTTCATCCACTGAAATACATAATTCCCATGCTGCCTCCTCCCTGAAACTAAAACCGACCAAACAAAGCCCTCAGAACTGACCAGACTGAGGAGCATCTAAAAAATGCCACATATTCAAGTCAGCTCCCTGGAGTTCTTCAGGGCTAGAAATGACAGCTCTGTCTTGGAGGAAATGTGATTTCCAACTTTCCAATGTTTGGATCTTAGATACATGACATTTTAAGATGGAGTCAAGCTATTCTATATAATTTGTAGAGGCCTTTTTTGAGCTCCATTGGAGTCTTGGTGCAGTTGGCGCACAAGCATGCTCTGGGTTGTGTGTGGGGCACTGGCAATGGCAGTTTTAGTTGCTGCTTTTTTTGCCATCTTCTCTCCTTCTCAGAGGGGGCACCCATGGGTGCTGCCCTGGCTCCCCCAGCTTAGTTATGCTAATGAGTTGGCTTCATTGCTATTCTACTGCATGGATCTAAAAAATAGTCACCCTTAATTAAAAACAGTGTCTAGATTATGCTTCAATATATATTCTCTATCATCTGTGACATAAAATTGTGGCATAAGGGTTTTATTAGCAATCAGCTGGGACATTCTGTCTAACACCTTCCCAGATTCTTCACTTTTGTGCACAACCATCTTCCCATTCTGATGTTCATAAGTTCATATCAGAATATAATTTCTTAAACTGTGTTTCATATAGAGGTATGTGCAAATGTATTTTCAGTTACTCTTTCAGCTACAAATATACACTTATGTGCATGTATGCATTTGCATGGGTGCCTTCACAATCTACCCCTGATTTGAGGATCTGAATGCAATGAAGAAACAGTGATTTAGGAAATTTCATAACTATGCTGTACTCTGTTGGAGAGTTATTGAGATACTGCACTTTTAAAATCACTGCAGACTACATAGGGGAAAAAGCTAATTTTAGGGGATTTTAAAAACTTATTGTGGGTTTTTTTCTGTCATGGTAACTAAGGCAACTTGGCTTACCGGAGTAGAGGTACCAATAAAAAATGTAAGACAACTGATGAAAAAGTATGCCATGAAGGTTTTATTGGCACTCATTCTGGAATATCTCCAGAGTAATATTCAAAGATTACTCAGGGCATAATGAATAATGTAGGCAACCTTTCCACTTCTGTGACAGCATGTGTGTGCTGGTATGTGAGAGCCTCATGCTGAATTGTGAACCCCATGAGGTTAGAGTGTATGCATCCCTATTTCTAAATGCAGGATTACAACCTAAATATATTGCGTGCAAAAAGACAGCATGAATACAGCTTGAGGTTGAGGAATATAGGTTGAGGAATACAGGCACTGGAATATCAGGAAAGATAACAACTCACCTTTAACTTTTTACTCTCATTCATAAACTTCAGTGTATCTTTTCCTCTTATGTCACTACAGTAGGTAATATAATAAATACTGATATTTCATATGCAAAATCTTATATACAATATACTATATTATACACGGGAAAACTTTTTGTATGCTATGTTTCAGCATAAACTTCTGTCTAATAATTTAACATGTATGCACCAGATTAAAGTAGCGGAGAAGAAAATTAATATACAGAAACTGTGATGATAAATGTGGAAAGACAAAGGGAACAGAAAGCCAAAAGGTACAGGAAGAAAAGAAATATCACTCCCAACAAGTGGCAATGAATAATGAAGCTTATGTATTACCACCTCTTATTTCCCTGTGTGTCCTCTTTTCCTTGTTTTGTTCATTTCTATAGTATTTTCCTCTTTTCCCTACTTTCACATACATTTTTTTCAAAACTTGCTCTGTTTTTATACCTGTTTTACTTCTTGTATGTTGTTGATAGTATTCTTAGTCCTGATATTGAGTTTAGGAATCCTTACCCTGGATCTTTGATTGACATTGTTAGTACTACAATAATGATAGATAAACTACCTATATGAGGGAAATTAGTTGGGGGTATTGTATCCTTGGAAAATACACAGTAATATTATAGGGTAGACAGTAGTTCACAGGTACATTTACTATAATGTGAGTATGAGCTATAACTGGTGGGAACAATTAATTAAATTCATAATCTCTATGGATTTTTTTTTTTTGGAACAAAAAGGAAACCCCCACAAAGTATTCCTATCTCTAAACCTTTAAAAATTATTATTAAAATAACTTCTGTATGCTGTTATTAAATCATTACTGAAAAATATGTGCTGGAAAGCAATTTCTGAATAAGATGTAATGGGTAAAAATCTCAGCAAGGGAAATTTAAGGTAGAGCTTTCTAGCTATGAGAGTGGTTAAGCACTGAAGTAGATTGTCTAGAAAGATGGTGTAATCTCCATTACTCATAGTTTTTAAGCACAGGTTAGACAAACACTTGTCTTGGATGGTATAATCCTGCCTTGGGCAGAGGGCAGGACTTGATGGTCTCATGAGGTCCCTGCCATCTCTGTCTTTCTATGAATGTGTGAAAAGCTATGAAATTTAGCTTTTCATTTTTATTTGTTAGCCAGTTAAATAGCATTGCTTTGAAGGGAATAAATAACATTGTTTCCCCCTTAGGATTGCCACTTGCTTTAGGTGACTAAATAGCTCCAGTATTTGAAATACTCAAAACATTTCCACTAGAAAAAATGAAAAACCCCAATGAAATAGGTCCAATTAATTATATACTGTTATCTTTCTAAAACTGGCAGATTTGAAGAATTTATTTGCTCTATTGAAAATCCTAGCATAGTTTTTTAGACCAGGGTTCAAAAGAAAAATCAATGGGACAACTTATACACTTAAAAATATGCATGTGCTGAAGTATTTTGTTGTATCGAGGCTTCCTAAACATATTCTGTAATAAGAGGCAGTTTTGTGGCCTTTTCACAGGCTCTCCTCACATTATAGCAGTTGGACTAATGTGTAATTGTTTTCAGCTACAGTAACTACCTCCATTTATTATAACAGCACTGGACAGCACAGCTAAAGATCAAATCCATCCAATGTCTGTTATTTACTACAGGACTTTAAACATCCCATCATGCAGCGTACCGGAACTTGGTATCTTGGATGGATTATGATTATTGCTAATGTACATGTGTAGTAATAGGCTCTACATTATTGTGTCACTTTGCAAGAAAAGGTGTGTAATATTCAAAACCACTGGAAATACTCAGTGATCAACTGAATATTGAATACCACAGAGAAGAACCATCCAAAAATTAACCTACTATAGAAAATCAAAATAATGTGGTCCAAGCAGAAAGTTTTTTTTACAAGAAAGATTTTTTTTCTAGGTTTGAGCAGTCTTAATTTTTACCATATATGTTGTATACAGTCCTACAGTATATCCTACTGTCTATATTGCTATAAGCTTGCAGACATGAAAAAAACAAACAAATTGGGGCTTTACTTCAAACTTGGCTCACTCCTGAGCTGAGCCTAGTGCATGCCCAGAAGAGGCAGTGTGTAAGTTGTATCTGACTTTCCCAACATCTTTAGATACTGGGCACTTTACGGTGGCTTTTATAGCGCTTTTCTCTAATAGCTGATTGAATCAGCTTTAGCTAAAATCATAAAAAGCCCCACTGAAGTGCCCGATCTATACAGAAGCTGCAGAGCTGGGTCAAAGTAATATGCCGCTGCTTCCAGTAGAAAGCATTTTTCCCCCGCCACATCTGTCAGCACCCATAGTGCCTAATTTTGCCAAAAACATTTTAAGCATAGTGACTACTATTTTGAGTAATCCCAGAGAAGTCTGTATTGGGACTATTGGCAGAGCACTTCAGGTATCTTGCTGTAGCTCCACAGGTGTGAGTTTGAATCCCAGTGGGCCTGTCTCCACGAGATGCTGACTGCTCAGTAGCCTAATAATACTGTGCGATAGTGCATCACAATGCTAATACGCTACTGCTTGGCATTTTTAGGCTACTGCACAGAAGTATCACTAAAAAGACTTTTGCCGGCACTACTGCACAGTATCTCCAGTTACTGTACATTTATTTAGTACTTGCTAATACAAGTATTAATAAATGCTCAGTAACCACTATGCAGTAACATCTCATGTAGATGCACCCATTCTGGACACATTATGAAGGTTGCAAGTTGACCTGGCCCTAACTGGGTTCCCGGTCATTTGGGTTGTGGAATTAAAATATATGACCCCAACTTCATCACTCCGTGGCATGCCTTACCAGAGTAGTCTGATGGGCCATCTAGGCTTGAGAAGACTTGCAACCAGTGAAATCAATGTCACTGCTCATGGCAGTAAATAGGTCTGGTAGTGTTAGTTGTCTTAAGATCCAAGTGTTGTGGGTTTTTTTCAACAGCACACAGGGTAGGGAAACAGGCATTCATCTATAATATACTGTAAAAGGAATGTTTTATACTTGTGATTCTTATTAGTACTAGCAGAAGTTATCTAACTATGTCTGTCCTCTAATCCTGTTCTAAAACAACCAAAAAATGCTAATTAACTGGGAAAAAAGAAAAGGTTTTTATGAGTTCAGCTCTTCCTTTCATCTCAGTCAGCCACAATTATACAGGGCAGCATAAGTAGTGGGAGACAATATGCAGCTGTAAGGTGTCACTGGCTGCCACAGAATAGCCCCATTAGCCGCAGCTTTCCAACAACTATGCAGGGCAGTATCCACAGGTGAACTCCTATCCCTGTATCCTTTCCATTGCTGTGGGTCCCAGGTTTGGGCCTCTTGGAAATGTGACTTATGGGCTCCTTCTGTTGGACAAACATGCTGAGCTGATTTGCTGTTCTGGAGTTCAGTAGCTACAGCTACAGTCCCTGAATATCCTCCCAGCAGAGGGAGCATCTATGTGCACCTTGCATGAACATTGTGGGAGGGCTGGTGAACATCAAAGAATTATGCTGGGGGTTTCCTTCTCCATCCCAGCCAAACCTCCTCCTCTTCTATCCATCCCCAGTTAGATGACTTACCCTCACCCACTGGCTGCCAAAGTCTTCTAAAAATACCTTTTTCATTTGCAGTCTTAGCTCCCACCTTCCAGCACAACTAAGGCAGACCTTTGGAGAGTGATCTATTTCCTTGTACACCATCCTTCCCTCCTCCTTTGATCCATCTCCAGTAAGAACGTCTCAGGCAAACCTCTTTGTCATTCCTTTCTTCACCCCACTACCATTTTCTTCCTTGTCTTCTTTTAGGCAAACATACCTCATACCAGTCCTGTTTTCCTTCAGGCACATACCCTAGGCAACTAGACACATTCTGCTCCCATCCCCAGAGTCAGACTCTTTTTCTCTGATACCTCTAGTTCCAATTAGCTTGACCTATGTCTCCTTGTTTCACTATATGCAACCAATTAGACTCACTTTCTGTTCCTTTTTAATAGCTTGAACCCAGCTCACTAGCTGAATCCATGGCTTCAGTCAAACAGACCTTATCCCATCCATTGAGCCAGACAACCTGTACTCTAAGCCAAGGCATGACTTGCTGAATCTCCTTCATTCTACCCTTACTTAAAAGACTCTTTCCCCAATTACTTCTTCCAGCCAGAGTAATTTGAATGCTGATTTGAGAGGCAGGTGGACTCAGCATTTTCTTCTTTCTATCCCACCTAACAGCTAGCCAGACCTGCTTTTCTTCAGAACTTGGTCCTCACTTTCCCATCCTATATCCAGTTCTCAGATGTGCCATCTCTATGCCAGACTCACACACCATCCCAGCACATTTCCATCTCTGGCCTCACTATGGTTAGGCGTTCCATTTTGACTCACAGCCCCTCAGCCAAAGTGCTCACCCAGCCTGAGTTGCTCCACTTCCAGCCACTGCTCTTGCCTTCCTACCCTGCTGGAGTCACCTTAAGCACCATAATTATTGACTCTTCTCTTATTGAAGATAGATCCCAGCCAAATCTGCTTCCCACCTCACTCAGCCTGTTAGACTCATTTCTCAGGCATATCTACTCCCTTGTACCTCCTCAGAGATCCACTGAGATTTACTGCTCCCTTACACCCAGGAATTTGTCTTTTCAGGCACCCCTCACCCCCCACCCTTAAACATGTGCATACTCTCTGCATACCTGTTCATCTAAGAACCATTATCCCTCTCTATACTGGATATCCATTCTTTTCATTCCTTTCATTCTGGTCATACATAAGCATGCTGAGCTGATTTAAAAAAACTTTAGTGTAAATCTAACTCACATTTCCCTTGTTTGGCAGATTAAGTTGTGATCATTAATGCTATCTTCTGTGCATTGTAGGCATTCACACTTTCTTACTTTGGAAACATTAACTCCTTAGGATTCTTCCCTAGTTACTGAGTCCACAGCAGCAGCGAAAGCTTCTAGTAAAGGAATTATATTCAGTGCACTTGTTTTCCACTGTAAATTCTTAAAGTTTAAGGAAGCACTTAATGATCAGTCTCAGATAGCATCCAGCTCTTTCTAAAATGACATTAGCAATAGCTGTGTATCTGCTCACTGCTAGATCATTTTTCCTGAGACAAAGGGTGACACACTAATCACTACTTCAAAAAGAAGTGCATTCCTATCCAAAGCTCCCTATTCCTCTGCACTCCCTCCCAATGTCATTCCTGAAACATAACAAAGAAGATCTCGTAAATTATATTCTTTGCAATAACCCCACCTTCAGTTTGGTTTCTAATTAATTTAATAGCAAATATGAACAAAATTAACTAGACAGGAATATTATAACAAGAAAATACTCGCTTTTGAGAATGTCCCCCCACCAAACTTGGGATACAGATGGGACTGGATTTTTTATGATCCTGAATCCACTCCTGCATCTGATTTGCCTTCTTTCATGAGTGCCCTCATTTATTGATTGCACCAGTATCTTACCTGGGGTGGATGTCCACAAGGAGCACGAGGGTCTGCATAGTGATCACATCAATCCTTTTACAGTGAAATCGTGCCACCTTCAGCACTTTCAGATATGTGAAACACAAGACTATGAGGGAGAGGATAAAACTGAGGGTGTGAAAGAACCCTGTGAAAATCACAAATTGTGTCCTGTCCTCCGGTCTCTTGTTGTACAGGGTGCAGGAGGCGTAGAGATGATGGAAACCCACCCAGGAGAGAGAAGCTGCCACTATTGGAAAGGACACAGAGTGTAACCACGTGTAGCTCAGTATGAGAGCAGCATCTTTGTAACGCATTTTGGAATGGTAACTCAGAGGAAAGACCACAGCTATCCACCTGTCTATGCTCAACGCTGCCATGCTCAGCATGGAGTTAGTGGTCAAGAAAGTCTCCAGGAAAGCCGCAACATGGCAAATCTGATCTCCTCCAGGCTGATTCTTGTGAATGATTCCAGCCAGGGTCAGGGGCATGTTCAAAACAGTCATCAACAAGTTACAGAATGTCAGGTTGAGGATAAATAATCCCGGGACCTGTTTGCGGATGTCTGCACTGTACAAGAAGCAGATCAGCACCAGCACGTTGGACAGCAACGACACGAGGATCAGGACCACAACCAAGAAAGCCAGGATCACTTCCCAAATGTTCATGATGCGTCCATTTACAGGAGGAACATTTCCAAAACTGCACCCAGCTGGCAGTCAGAGAACATGGTGCGAGGCACCCTCACCTCCTCCTCCTCATCCCCAGCCTGCTCACACTCTTGCATGCCCTCTGTATTTTTAGAAGAGCTGCAGTTTTTTCTTCCCCTGCTGCTTCTTTCCACGTCAACGCTTTCAGAGTCGTGCACAAAAGCACTGGGAATGCCCATCAAACTGCGAGGAGGGCTTAAAAAATATCAGCAGGACTGAACCACTGTCTCCACTCCTTCCATCCAAAGAGAGCAGGTTATTCAGAGAAGCAGGTCTCCTGAGATCCCTAATTATCAATCCAAAGCTTCCCAGCAGTTCACTGAGTGAATTTATTCTCTCTCCTCTCTCTCTGACTCTCTCTCTCCTCCCCATCCCTCCTCCCCCTGTCCCCACTCCCTTCCAGGCTGAATGTAACCTGCTTTTATGATTGCAGATAAAACCCTGTTAATGGATTAAAGCATGCACACTGCTGGCGATTTGCAAACATGAATGTGTTCCCCCCGACCCTGCAGTTGTAACAAGACTTTCCTCAAGAGAAATCCCATGCTTTTATTTAATTGATTTAGCCATTAATTTACAAACAGGCATGCAATAGAGTTCTTATACGATAGTATTTTTAATGTATATCATCTGTGTGCAAAATCACTGCTAGTTTTCCCGCTTGAGCATGAGATCTTCTTTCTATTGATTAGCTTGGCTCAGAAAGAAGGTAAGAATGATATACTTCACCACTCCTTTTGAGCTATCCCAGGACACAATAATTGGATAGCTTTTTCATAGTACTTTTCATTCATGGATCTCCAAACATTGGGTACAGGAGAGAAAACTCTTATCTTCTTTGTAGAAATGGGAAAAATCAAGCTGCAGAACAATAAAACAACTTGTCCAAGGTCATACAGCTGGTCTGTGGCAGGGGCAAGAAAAGAAGCCAGTCTTATGACTTGATCACACATCTTCTCCTTGACAAGGCTGGTTTCAACCTAATCCTCCTTGTCCCCAGGAGCAGTTCCTGCCAAACTGTAAGCAACATGCTGCTTAGTGAAGACACATTAAGCCAAGAAACTATATGTAAGTAGTTTTTTAAAATTAAACCAGGTTTAAATGGAGGAGTGAAAACAGTTTTCTGGTTTCTGCTCCTATCACTTTTAAATTGTTTTAACTGGACTGCTGAAATGTTACAAGCAACTGGTGCTGCTTGCTCATCAAGGCAGCTAGTCCTTACTTCTTTGATAATAAGGAAGCAAAATATATCCTGCGGCAAAGTATTGTGGCTTAAGTGGTTAGTGCACGTGTGCAGGAACTACATGCTTAGAAAGATTTTTTCTGCATACTTCTAGCACTTGTACAAGACAGTTTCCGGTTCATTTAAGATATCGATTAATTTAAGGAACATCTAGACTCCCATTGACACCGTAGCAGAGCTGTTACCATTCAATGGGTTGCATATTACAGAAAGACCCCATAGTCTTTCATTCAAATGTTTATCTTTAAAGCAGGTTCAATGGAGAAGAAAATAGTCTACATGAATATGCCATTGAAGACTGGTTTAAATTCATAGGCATGTTTAGCTCCAGTGTGAGATGCATAAAATGCACATTGGGCACAGTTCACAGGCCCCTTCCCTGCAAGTTGGGGATGAGATGGTCCAGAATGTTAGGAGTCTTGGGTCAATGTGCCACAATCCTCCTGTCTGTGGACACAAGTATCCTTGCCTCAGAGTGAGTTCTGCCTCAAATTGAGTAAGGGTTTAACTGCTTGAGTCAGGTGACCAATGGACACATGATGGCAACCTGCTAGTGGCACCTTCTAGAATAAATTAGGTGGACTGTTGCTCAGTTAGGTAAATAATTGAGGCTGCAAAACATGTTGAGGCCAAGGGTGAAGCCAGCAGACTTCCTTGCCCAGACACCAGAAAAGGATGGCTGGGACGTGGCTAGAGATGACCTTTGAGCAACAGTAAATTAGCAGAACATTCCAAAATGTAGAATCGTGAAGAGACTGTGCATGAGATCAGTTGACCAAAGCTGTGATAGCAGGGGAGCTAGAAGCCCTGGGAAAGGAAGCAAGCTGACTGGGGAAGCCCTAATGTTTGAGAAGTCATATTAGATGTAGAGGAATCTTACTAGAAAAGTGAAGAACCAAACACTTTTATGTTTGGTTCCATTAACTGCTCTAGTAAGAAGAACTGTCATAGAAATATGTGGAATATGTGTACTTTGTGGCAGAGAGGAAACAGGGGTGTACATTTGAACTTGGGGGCAGTATTAGCTAAGTCATGCGGGTTCCCTCTTCACATGTTCTTCTGTTTTCCCAGCAAAGTGATGCACACCAGCATGGCACAGACCACACCACTGTGAACCATACTGTGCAAGTGCTAGAGATATGCAGAAAAAAATCCCTCTAAGCATTTACCTCCAGCACATGTGCACTAACTCAAATTCTCTCCTCTCTTTCTCTGACTCTCTCTCTCTCCCGCCTCCCCCTGCACCACTTGTCCCCACTCCCTTACAGGCTGAATGTAATCTGCTTTTATGGGCACATACCCATACCATTTCAGTTCCATCTCTCTCTCATTATTTCACCCTACCCTGCTACACACAAGGCTCTAAGACCATCACATTACTCCTTCTCAAAGTGGTACTTCCACATTTCTTCTTCAGCTGTTGTTCTTGGATTTGGTGATACACAAACAGACTAAAAATGGCTACATATACATTACACATGGGCTGAACTGAGCATTGCAGGGGGAAAGGAAAGAAGGAGGACAACTCCACAGGTTGTGCTAAAGGAACAGGAATTTTGAAGGGTTGCCAGGAAGAAGGTCCAACTTTTGGAGTGGAAAGAAATGAGTGGGGCAGAAGGAGCATAGATTGGTCATATAAGGTCCATGGGGAAGGGACCATGTTGGAGTAGGAATAAAGAGCTTTCAGATGGTGGAAAGGATGCATATCTTTCAGAATAAGCATCAGAAGGTTCTGGGTGAAGGTTGGATTAGTGCAAGATGGAGTTATGTTGGATATGGGTTTATTTGTAAATCTTACATTTCAGCTTCACTCAGTGAATGTATGCACAACCGTCTGGACAAATACAATCTATTTCTCATATAAAAACTGAGGCTGAACTCTTGCTTTAAGTGCAGAATAGAATTGAACTGCAACTACAGAGTTTCTGTGGCTCCTTTGTAATATATTCCACAGAAATAGATGGAAAATGAAAAAAGGAAACAGAATTCTTAACAGCAGCTAGGAGTGATTAATATTAAATAAGGCTAGAACTGTTGGAGGTATCAACTTTTGATAGAGACATTAAATTAAGTTTCCTGGTGCTTACTTCTGGTAGCTGCCCTAAAGGAGTTAACCTGATTAGATAGTTTATAATATTCTAGGCATCATTGCTGTCCTGCTGCTGTCCACTGCTCTCCTAGCTTAGTAAAGGTTAATGAACACTTGATAGTGTATTTAGAGTGAGGTTATTTCTACCAGGGATCTATTTTGTAGCTGTGTTGGCCTGAGAAAAAAAGATACACAAAGCTGTTTGGCTAGAGGTAATATCTTCTATTAGACCAGCAAAATAGTGGGGGATACACTTCCAACCTCTCCCTCCCCTGTGCAAAATGGAGTTTATTTTCTACTTAGGAGAACTTTTACAATCTGTTATTCCTACCAGACATCAAAGGTCTAATATGGACTTGTGCCAGTGTGTAGGGAAGGTAGAGGGTTTACCTAGCTGGAGGACTCTAAACTAACTCAAGTACTGGGGACAAAGAAGCCATGCAAACTACTGAAGCTGAGAGGCTTTTATAGAAGGTATGGTTTGGCTTTGCTATCTCTCCCTGGCATGACAAGTAAAAGCATATCATTCCTCAACTCCAAGGTATAGCCCTTTGAAAAGAACAGGGGAGATAGTGCCAGAGATTACAGTAACTTTTGGCTGTCAGTCCTTTCTGGGCACAAAACATCCCAAATGAACAAGGGGAGTATCATCTCTCTCCTTCTCTACTAGCCAAGAGGGCTGCCCATCAGCTCAGGGATATGAATAAGCAGATTTATTCCTCCTTCTAGTCAGGGAACACCTAGAGACACTGTCCCTCTGGCTAGGGACAGACATTCAAAAAGCCTGAGCCTGAATTTATTCAATCTTCGCAGGTTACTTTAACCTGGCTAGGCTAAATCAGTTTGTAACCAGACAGACATCCCAGAAATGCAGGCACTTGCCTGCAGTGACTCAGGACTAGAGCAGTCCTCCCTTCCCTTCCACAGAGCTGACCTGAGGGTGGGGGTCATGGCCAGGCCCCGGCAGGATGCTCTGATTAGGGGTTCTTCCTCACTCCTGAGCAGCCCAGCAGGGAATGTTTATCACCCCTAAATCAGTGTTTATTAACCCATTAAGAAAGCAACAGAGGGACATTACCAGCTACCTGCTGATTTTGCCTTTCTCCCATCAGTTCAGAGGTAGTCAGTAGGGCTGAATCCTATTTGATTTGGATTCGGCCGAAATCAGGGACAATAATTCAGTTCGTTGATTGAGATCACTGTCCCTGATTCAATTGGGCTGAATCTGAATTTGAATATTCGATGCTGATTTGGAGAATCAGTGATTCGGACATAGACACAACTTCAAAACGTTTTCTACATATCTTGAGGTAGCAGGGGCAGCTCATGATCGCTGTGATGCTGAGGCAGCTGGAGCGTCCCCCAGGAGAGTCCACTTCTGGGTCTGCCAGGTATCATGCTGCTCCCCCCACCGCCACTGCCTCCCCAGCTCAGTTATTAGCTACAGGGAGACCTGGGGTGCCCCTCCAGACCCAGGAGGCACCAGTCACCAAGCAGGGAGGGTGTGGGAGAAGGCCCCCAGTGTGCTCCCTAGCGGACCCAGAAGTAGACCAAAAGTGCTTCTGGTCCACTTCTGGGTCTGCTGCTGGGTGTGCTGGGGAGCCCCCACACTTCTCTGGGATGCTCCATGCACCCCAGCATTGCAGCACTCACAAGCCCCTGCTACCTAAAGGGATGTAGAAAAAACATTTAAAGCTGTCTCTATGTCTGAATCTCTGAATCTTTCCAAATCTCCCCGAATTGATTCAGAGGGTTTTGATTTGCTTCACAGAACTTAAAGGGTCCTTTGATTCAATCTGGTGTCAGATTCAGCCACCGAATCGGGCCAAATCTCCACTAACTTTCATCAGGGACTGAAGCTTCACACAGCCCTAGTAGCCAGCATGCTGAGAGGTCTCTGTGTCTGTGAGAGATGGGTGACTTCCTGCTTAGCTGAGAGTGGGGAGGGGAGATGTGGAGCAGAAGCCAGGTAGATGCCTGCAGAGATGGCCAGAGATGCAGCCAAGGAGTGGAGGGGAGGGGCCAGCTCTGCTGTGGACCAGACAGCCCTGTCCATCCCAGAGAGCATGCCGGGATGCTGTGGAAGTCTGATTTAATTTAAACCAGGAAGGGGTGTGGGACAGACATTGCATTAACTGGTTTGAGCCAAATCAAATTTAAGTCTGATACTACATCCAACCAGATTTATCTGAAACTGGTTTCAGCAATTTTCAAACTGGTTGATGTGCACTGAGTATCTGTTCTGTTACAGGTTTAAACCAGTTTCTGATCACTTAAACTGGTTTGTGTGTGAAGTCTGTCCCTAGCCTTTGAGATGTTCCTGCACCAGTTTAGGGCTGAGCCTCTCAGACATGGAAGACCCCTGTGTTTTTCAGTGACTCGTACTGTGCTGTGTATTGGATTATTGTCGGAGGTGCATGATATACAGATGGGGTCCCTGATGTCCTGGTGTCTTGTGAGTCTGCGTCATGAGCAAAAACCTCTTTACCATTTATAATCAACTGATGATCACAGCTCGGTTCTCTCCTGCTCTGTCTAGATGTAATTCATAAACTCAGGAGGAGTTGCTCTGTTGGAGGTTAATCACTAGGGCATCTGGCTCGCCCCTACGGGGACTCCAACCTCCCCTGATAACCTCCTTTGGTGTTGGCCTCAGTCAAACACTAACCAGTTGTTAATATGTGATTGATAGTTGTCGAGTATTCAAGTCTACATCAGGTTAATTACTCCTCCTCAAACTAGTTCTTTTCTCTTGTTTCTTTCCAGGTTTCCTTTAGATCAAAAGGTTTATCACCCTTTCTCCAAGAGAACATTGCAGCTCACTGAATGTAGAGTACAGAGACACCTGAAGTGACCTGCATCAGGTAAGTGTTTACCCTTCACAACTTTTAGAGTCCTGTTAGCTTTCCAGCACTTTTCTTTCTCTATTTTCAGATTCCCAATTTCCCCAATTAGGATTTGGGGTTTTGTCCACCACAGTCCCTGGGAAATCACTCTAACCGAAAAAACCCAAAACAACAACCTAAAAATCAGCCAGCATCATCTGTGCCTCTGCTTACAGTTTGGTAGTTCGAGTTCAGCTCTCTTCTTTCTACCAGAGCCAAAGTCACCATTTCCCACTGTCATAATTACTCACCATTTTAATAATCCAGAGTTCCAAAAAGGAAGAAGAAAGAAAGAAAAAAACCCAAAGAAACTTCCCTGTTGATCCTGTGTCTTGCAGTCTCTTCTTTTTTGCTTCTGGGTTCTGGGCTCCAGGGTTGCAGGGTTCGGCCAAACCCTTTTCTCAGCATCTGAGGTCCTCTGAGCTCCAAGACTGGCCGTTGCCCTGTTCCTGGGGTAACTCTGCCATGCTTCAGTGGAAAGTCCTGACACTCATCTGCTCCCTCTCTCCATGAGTCCCTTACTGGGGTAGGCTTCTCCCCAGAAACTGGATACGGGCAGCATGGGACACCAATCTGGATAAACCGGTGGCTCGAAAAATGTTGTTCTAGCCACAGTGGCATTTTTCACAGCAAGGTCACTTCTGCCCACACTGGTAAGTTTTCCCCGGGCTCTCTCTCTTTCTCTGGAGAGGCATAGGGAGCCTCTTCACAATTATGTGAGCTTTTTATTAAAAATCCTAATATTGTATAGGACTCTGTTATACAGAAAGGGTGTTTTTTTCCCTCTGCGTGTGTCCTCCTGTTATCTGTGTATCCTATTATCTTCCTCCCACCACACTTTTGTCTGGGTGTACCTACTTCTATTTTTATTGTGGGAGAGCTAAATTGTGTATTTTGTTCTGAATGTGCTAAGAGAAACATGAAGGTATACTAGGTAAACATCATAATGCAAGTAATGTAGTGCCTATATTCTTTGCTATTCTATGGTTCCCGAGTCAACCATTCTCATGAGTAGGACTGAATTTTATGTTTTGGAAAGGTTTGTAATAATAAGGGACACGTGCTAAGAAGTAAGCAAGGGAAGAGTGAAGCCCAAGTCAAGTGAGTAAGCCCAATACTCTAGAAATGCACATCTCAGCAGAGAGTTGAAGGCTTCCTTGACTCAAATTCCAATACATATATACAGCAAGCTGCAGAAACCCAGAAACTTCATAAAGCTTTTCTTGCTTTCAGTAATCTGTGTAGTTGTGGGATTATTGCTTACTGTCTTCCTATTGATTTAGCATGCATATCCAAGAGACAGTAATGCGAGCTATAAAATAGCTTCGCATTACATGTAGCGAGAGGGAGAATTTGGCATGTAAATATCTATCATCGCAGAGGCACTTATGTTCTGTATGACTTGCTTGTAAATTTCCTGGTATTTATACAGCACTTTAATTTGTTTGTAATATACTCATGGTGTACAAATTTTATGTAATAATAATTGATTATTTACCAACAATATCTGAAAGTCTAATAGGCCCTGACTCAGAGGATCAAAAATTATTTTAATCCATATAATATGAAGAATATTAAAATGATGGAATCCTATATTTGTGTTTGTTCAGTTCATGATCAACTCTACAATGGTTTCCCTTAAAACCAATGTGGCCTGAGTTATGGATTGGCACATGAAAGATCTGGCTTCCTATGGCCTCCTCAGCCATTGACTTGTTGCTGTGTGACTTTCTGTCTTGTCCATTCAAACTGGAAGCTCTTCAGGGTGAAGATGGTTTCTTACTGTCGGTTTGGCCCAGCTGAGGCCCCAACATGAGGGTGAAGCCTCAATGTGCTATCATAATACAAATAATAAATAATAACAATCACGATTGATTGTAAAGTTCATAACAGGACACCACAAGTCTCACAGATGTTTGCAATAGCCTGTCATTAATAATTGCGTATTGTTTACCACATATATTACTGTATACCACAACATTAAGGTTCTTTTATATTAGTCTGTAAATAATACCTTTGCTTTGTGAGAATAAATCATAATTATTTTAGATGAAGGGTTCATTTTCTTTGCCTGGTTATAAACTTGATGTGTGGTAGTACCACGTTACCCTGTCTGATTTGTATTAGGAACCACGATACAAAGTATAGTATTCTGAAACGGGTATAGCATTCTGAAACTTGTCTAGGCAAAATGTTAATGAATCACTCTCCAAACAGCCATTTCTAGCACATTTTTGTCTATATTAGGCACTGGACTAAGGCATGAGGCTAATTAAATCTTTTTTATTTAGGGATCACTACTGGAGTTTAAACATTTTTTAAACTTCAAAAGCCTTTTGGGAAAAGAAAATGTAATTGGATTACGGAACTGCAAAACACTATGGCTTTTAATAAAATTCCTGATTACCAAATAGCCATGGTAAGAAGGGAGCTTGTACCAATGCTTCATTCTATTTTATTGAAGGAAAAAAAAAAATTTGTTGTTTTAAAATGTCATTAGGGACCAGTCTTGAAAGTGTTTTTTAAATGCATCTATGTCATTTAAGATTGGGCTTTGCCATCCTTACTTGTATTTGTGAGTGTTTATAAGTGCAAGTAGTCACCCTGCTGTAAATAAATCCATTCACATACGTGTTTACTGACATAAAGGAAGGCCTGGTAGATGGGTCCCTAACACTGCATCTCTGTACATGCTCAAATGGATATTTGCATACACAAAGCATGTGTGTTGACATACTTCTTGCTGTCTGTGCTCTCCATGTTTGCACTCTAAACTGCCAACTAATCTTTCACAGCTGAGCTCAAACCCCAGGGCTGACTGCATCCCTCAAAGGGCCAGGCAGCCTAGTTACAGCATGTCATTTACATATAAATGTAAGTATGTTCATGCAGTGTTTTTTTAAATCATTAAACATGATCATGCATGGGCTTCTTCTGCAAGTATTCTCACTGATACTATTAAGACTAAATGTGAATTAAAGCACTAATTAAATTTCAATAAGTCTTGCAAATATGGGTCTTTAGGGCAGTATAATTTAGGGAGCTCTGTTGAAAACCTAGAACCAATTAAAAATTCAAAGATCTTCTCTTATTGCAAACTTAGAATGTCTGAAAGAATGAAGAAAACAAATTAGGGATCTTCAGTGAAAAGTTATGATTAGCTGCCCTTCAGTAGGATGGAATAGTTCATCCTGCAAATTTCTTCTTATGTTTCTTAGCACTTCCCTATTCTAATTGAACTTCTCCCCTTTTTCACTGTCCTCCATTATTTTGACTAACAATAACAAAAACTTAGAAAATGACGGTTTTGTTATACTTGTTGAGAAGCAGAAGAGTTGTCCCTTTTGTAGTTGTATCTTTGGTAGTTCAAATGTAGACTGTCCTCAAAAATCAAAATGCCTGGAGACGGCTAGTAGGTGTTTGCTCTGGCCTCCATTAGTGAAAACTGCTACTTTTAAAATTATGACTATTTTGAAAGACCAACGTACAGGATTTGTTACATGTATACCATCTAAGTCTTTTTCCTTTTCCCTCAATTATACTGTAATTTAGTACCAACATTTTTATTACACTGGATGCTGAAGGATCACATGGCTTGTATTGAGAAATAAAGTATAATTTTTTTTTTATTGTCTGAGTAAAATCACGGCATATGAAATCCTGCTTCTCTTGAGTCAGTGATATAGTTCACATTGACAACAATGTAGCCACAATTTCATCTTGTGTATATATAGCAAAGATAACATGACTGATCTTCTATAATGCCTACATTTCTCTGGGTAAGGATAGGTGTTCTTGTGGGGAAGCAGGCACAGAAAAGTATTTCTTTTCTCAAAGCAAGAGGTCCGAGACATTTGTGGATACCTCCTCTGTCACTGCAAAGACTTACCTATTGGACCACCACAAAAGTGGAGTTGAGATAAATGCTGGCAAGATGGAGACAGAAAGAGAGAAGAAAAGGCATAAAAAACCTCTTTGTGCACTTACACATGAGCTCTCTTTGTGAGCTCTTCAGGTCAGTGCTGTGGTTTTTCTGTTCGTAAGAAATGTTTTGATCCTATTTTCCTGATATACTGTATGTGCTTCATGACACATGTTAAGAATATCCCTTTTGAACCATAAACTGCAACTGAATTGGATTTACTGGCCAGCTTCATCATTTCTAATAAGCCATCACTCTCAGAAACTCCATAAAACAGGAGTGTCAAACTGACCACATGCCCCAGGCTGACCCTGGTTGCAGGTGTCCTTGCGGGTCAGATCCACAATGGTAGTTGCGACTGGGGTGGGAAAAACCATGGCAGCAGTAGTGCGTAAAGCAGGACAGATAGACATACAGACAGATACTTACTGTGCTGGAGGTGGTGCAAGTGGCCGTGGGCCAACCACACACAGGGAGAATAAGGCTGTAAGCACAGTTCTTGCTCGCCCTCCTGCTGCAGATGACCATGTCCACTAGGCCCTCAGGGATCCAGATTTTGCAGCAGGCCTTGCCCGCTACTGACTATGCCCCCAAATTCCCTGGCCCACTGGTAACCCAGCAGTTCTGATGAAGTGGCTTTACAGACCATGTCTGGCACACAAGCCATATATTTGATACCCTGCCAGAGGAAAACCTTCCTAATTTTCACTAGCCAGTCTTACACTTCCCAGCTTTGCAACATACTACTGCAGTGATAGTTACTACAATGCTATTTACTAAAGCTCTTTCTCTGAATTATTGATGCTCAGGTTGTCACTAACTATTAGTTTGCTTCATGGAATTAAAGAAACACCAAGATTTCAGGCAGAAGAACGTTGCTGCTCTGCCAGCTGGATAGATTTTTAAGAGCTTTTCGGGTAGACTAGAGAATCAAATCAATCCAGCTGCAGCAGCAGCATCCCACATGAATTTTTGACTCGGGAACTTTCCGTGGGTGGATGTGTGTGGGTGGATGAAAGGCACTGCTCTTTCTTTCTGCAGTCTGTTTTTAAACAATGTGATCGCTTTATTCCCTCTGACCAATTGTGCTCAGTTCCTTGGTGTGGATGTGTTTGTAAATATATTCACCTACATTAGCTATTCAAATATGAGACATTATATTCTAGAAGGTCCCCTTTTTAGTGTCAACATAATAGTTAGTTTTTAAATTTATATTTTTTAATGTTACAGGTATAGTTTTAACAACACACAATCTATCAAGTTGTTCTTAATCTTCATTTTAAAGGTACATTGTACTCTGCATAGCATCAATGCAAATTTATAGATAGGTACCAAGAATGAACTATAGTCTGCTGTTTTCTTGGATGTTCAATTATATTGCATAAGGAAGTAACATGTTTTTAAGTGAGATGATATGGCAGGAATGGCTGCATTTGTTTGCTTACCTCCAAACACCATGCTCTGTCAAGAAGTTGTTTGAATTTTTAAACCAAATTATTTTTTACTGTTAAATCATATTTTGTCAAAAATGATTTTTTTTTCAAATAACAGTTAGGTATTGACACAATTTTCTCCCTGACCATTATGTTCAGTTACTTGGTGTGGGTATTTTAAATATTTAAAAATATTTAAAACAGAAAGGGAATCTACTTACCTACAGTTAGAGTTCTTCAGGGTATGTTAACTATATAAGCCTATGTTCACCATGGAGGTATATATGTACCTTAGCCCTAAGATTTGGAGATTGACATCGACAGAAGGGCCTGTTAGCATACATGTCTCAGAAATGAGCATAATCGTTTCGGTCTTACTTCAAATTTTATGTGCTTTTATGCAGATTCTATACGTGCAAATATTTGGATGTCCAGATCTTCAGATGTGTATGAAAGTTAGGACTTGCATGAATAACTTCCAATTATAGCAAGTTCTTTGGGCATTAACTACCAAAAGCTGGAAAAAAAGAAAGAAATATGCTTGAAAATTAGTGTTGTCATTATCATATGCATTATATTTTTTTTCAAGTGCTGCCTGTTTAGATTTATGTCAGTGAAGGACCAACCACCTGAATCTAACAGACTTAGCATTACTGTAAATTACATACATGATTCTCTGCCAACAATATTATAAAGATGAGAAAAACTTCCAATATATGTTTAAAATAGGGTCTGTGATCATTGTAAAGTACATTCCTGCAACGGGTCTACCTCCCCGGTGCCATCTTTCTAGTCATCCACACCTTATGTGGGGCACCCTTGGAATCCTCCTGTCCCGCTCTAATCTCGCCTGCCACGTCTTGTTGGACTTTATAATGAGAGCGGGAGACTGCCTATTCTATTGGGTATGTTGGGGTCTCTCCTAGAATGGCCTGACCCCTTTTATTCTAGCTAGGCCTCCTTGTCCAAACCCACCACACAGGGTTTGACCCCGAGGCTCTAGCTTTTCCTCCAAATGCCTAGAGGCTTGTGGCCCCCTTTTCTGTTCCCTTCAGAAGGAGGCCCCCCCCCGCAGGCACCAGCCCCACAGCAAAGGGACCACCAATTCAAAACCAGGGGCAACCCACCAGTCCCAGCAACAACACAAAAAAAGGCCCTATGTATATCTATATCCTTGCATGCCCCCACACCAGACGTCCCTGGCCTTTTTAAGCTCATCCTTCTAGTGCCAGGGTTAATCTCATCCCAAAAAGCTGCGCCTAGGGTCTGTGGCCCTCAAAAGCTGCATCCTCACTGGCATTGTGGTCTGCAGCTCCCAAAAATGAGGCCTCCTCCATCCCCTAATAGCCTCACCCAAACCTCCGGGTGTAAACAGCAAACATAAAACTCAAGCGCCTAGGCTATAACATAAATCTCTGCCAATTGGCAATAACATCATTCTTCCTGCCACACCAGGGTTGCTCTCTCTTTCCCAATCTCAGGCCGTACCTGTAGTCCGGCCTCTCCTCTTAGCTCCTTCTGGCAGATCTCCTTCCCCTCTGGCCTCCCAATGGGGAACTGCCTCACTGGACTCAGTTCTGGGGTTTAAATGGGAGCCAGGCCCTGCCCCTTCCAATCAGCTGACCACTGACAGGTACGAGGCACTGGCTCCCTCCGGTTGTCCTAGCAACCAGCACCTGGGCTCCTTCCTCATGGCTCTCAAGAGTAGCAGGCACCTTAGTGTCGTGCTACACACCTCCCCCCTTAAGATTCCGACTCACCAGGCTGGGTCACAATTCTTGTCCACCACACATCCTTTGCCTTAGTCCTCTTAGGTTCTTGCTCTTGTTCTCTGACAATTCAGGTTTGCAGAGGCGGAGGTTTTCAGGCGCCTCCTGCTCGCCTTTTCCCCAAGGCACACCATGGGGGATTTTGTGGGAGTTATCCTGCCACAGGTGGTCCCCCCACATTAGCCAACCTTGGTAAACTACTCTCCTCGTCAGTTGAGCTCCTTGTCTACTTTTGGGGTTTTTTTCCTCCCTCACACCTCTGGCTCATCTTTGTTCATCCCCATATACCCTGGCCTCCTTCCTAGGGCCAAACGTCGGGTTTCTATCTTTGCTACAACTCTCTGGAGATCCTGAACCCTTCCTCCTTCCTCACCAGCCCTCTGTGCCCAGAAGGTTCTGGACTTAAAGGAGTGCACCTGCTTTCTTGTGACAGGGTTAGGGCTCCCTGTTACAGCCCCCACTCTCTTCTCTCTTGTCTGGGGTCCTCCTTCTTCCCCTGAACCCTCTTCCTCTTCATATTTTCTAGATAAAAAATCCGCAGTCACATTTTTAGTCCCTGGACGATGCTCTACCTCAAAGCAATACAGTTGGAGGCTGAGGGCCCATCTCATAAGCCTAGAGTTATCAGTCTTCATAGTCTGCAGCCATCTCAGTGGGGCATGATCTGTAATCAATATAAACTTCCACCCTAACAGGTAATATCACAGTGTTTCTATAGCCCATTTGATTGCTAAACATTCTCTCTATCATTGCATAATTCTTTTCCAGAGGATGTAATTTTCTACTCATATATATTATTGGATGTTCCTCTCCTTCCTTCATTTGGACCAACACCACCCCGATAGCCCAGTTGGAAGCAGCTGTTAGTAACATGAATGGTTTGTTGAAGTCTGGTGTATACAGTAATGGCTGTGTATACAGTGCCTCCCTCACCTCTGGTGTCTATCTCACTTTGTTTGGGGCCACTGCCTTTACCATCTCAGTTAACGGCACCACTAAATCTGCAAAATGGGGAATGAACTTCCTGTAATAATTCACCATTCCCCAAAAGGCCCTCACTTGTCTCTTTGTCCGCAGAGTTTGATATTTCTTTATTGCCTCTACCTTGTCCAGCAGTGGTTGCACTTTTCCGCTTCCTACCTGGAACCCAACGTACCGAGTTTCTTCTTTACCAATCGTACACTTCCTGGGATTAGCAGTTAATCCCACCTTCCTTAAATCCTGCAATACTGCTTGTAGGGCTGTTAAGTGTCCTGGCCAATTATTTGTATGCACAATAATGTCGTCTATATATGCTGCTGCATACCCCCCATGCAGTGCCAGGACTCTGTCAATTAGCTGTTGGAATGTTGCCACCGCTCCTTGCAATCCGAATGGCATGCATCATGGGAATTGAAATAGGCCCCAAGGTGTGACAAAGGCTGTTTTTTCTTGGCCTTTGGGAGCTAACAGAACCTGCCAGTAACCTTTCATCAGATCTAACGTAGATATATAGCTAGCTTGTCCTATATTCTCCACCATTTTGTCCACCCTCAGCATAGGATAAGCATTGAACTTGACCACCATGTTCACCTTCTGGAAATCAATACAGAGCCTAATTTTTCCATCAGGTTTTGGCATGGCCACAATGGGACTGTGCCACTCGCTTCAGGACTCTTGTATTATCCCTTTTTCTAACATCATCCCCAGCTGTTCTTTTATCTGGCCTTGGAATTGTTGTGGGATTCACCTCCAGTTCTCGTGTATCACCTGGCCCGGAGGGGTCTTTATTCAATGCACCACACCCCATGCCTCCCTAGGGACCTCTTGGAACACTTCTTGATATTCACTCACTACTTCTCTTGCCTGCTGTCTCTGTTCTTCTGAGAGTTGGGGGGCCACCTCCACTTCATTACCTGCTTCGCTGTCCCTCAAGGAGGGTTCTAGTTCGGGTTCATCTGGTTGGGTGGCCAAGTACAGGCACTCCCATTCTTACCATGGCTTCAGCATATTGATGTGGTATATCTGTCTCTTCTTTTGTTTGTCTGGTTGGTATACTTTGTAATCTACAGGCCCTATTGGCCGGGTTATTTCATAAGGGCCTTGCCATCACACTAGCAGTTTACTTTCTTGATCTGGTAAGAGCACCAGTATGCGGTCCCCTACTTCAAACTTCCTCCCTTGAGCCCCTCGATTGTAGTGTGTTGCTTGCCGCTCATGAGCTTCTCTCAGATGTCCTAAAGCCTCCTTCTGTATTACCTCCAGGCGCTCCCTCAGGTGTATCACTGAACTGAACTATGCTCCGTGATTAGCCCATGATGTAGGGGACCCAGGTTTAGTGGCTAGGGCATTCACACAAAAGGTGAAATACCCTTGTTCAAATGTCTTTCTCCAATGGTCAGACAGTGTACCTGAATCTGGGCTTCCATCTCTTAGGTGGGTATGCTAACCAATGATTGGTGCATATTCTGAGGGGCTCTCCATAAGCCTCTCCTGTGAACAGCTGTTCTGCTTCTAAAATATTTGAATAATTACTGAGCAAGCAATTGAATGACCCAATAACTTGGTGTCAAGGCTACTGTTGTGGGAGATGGAGCGCCTGGGTCACAGTGCCTTCTCCAGTGAACAACTAATTATTTATGTAAAGTGGAATAGTGGCAATACCCTCTTTCAAAATAGCCATGTGCTTAGGCCATGCTTCTGCATGCTAGGATATATCTCAGCAAATCCATCCAATTAGGCAGATGAAGGAATTGCACCTGAGACAGTTGCAGTGTTAATACTAGTACCACGGGACTATGGTTTAAAAATGAAGGTGGACGGCAGCAGCATCCCTTAGGTGCTTTTCCAACCTCTTCTTAACTAGAAGTCAGGGCAGGACACAGTTCCTTATAGACTAATTTATTCAGAGAGGCATGAGCTTTTGCAGGCTGCAGCCTACTTTGTCAAATGCTATGACTGGGCTTGCAGTGAATAAGGGTACTAAATAGAAAAGAAGAAAGTAATTTAAATGCAAAGGATAGGGAAAAGGGTGGAAAGACAGGAGCACCGCTCAGAGGTGAAGGTGGGTTGAAGGATGAACAAAGAAGTTAACCCGTTCAGGGACATAGGGCTTTAAAAAGGTAGTCCAGATAATGAGTTAACAATCCAAAGTCTATGTTGAAAACCTTCTTAACACAATCCAGTCTGTGGATGATTTATTGTGCCACAATTTCCCATTCAAGTAGTTTTTTTAAAGTAGTTATTTAAGAACAACTACCCTGAGGTCAGAGATGGAATGTCCAGGGAGGTTAAAATATTCTGTCATGGGCTTTTTCATCATTTTGGAATTGATGTCAGATCCATCTCTCTTCATTTTTTCATGTAGAGATCACCTTGGCTGTCCAATGTAGACGGCAGAGGGGTGCTACAAGCAGGTGATGGCATAAATAACATTGGTAGAAGAGCAAGTGAATGAAACCCAGATGTTGTAGTCTATCTTGTTTGGTCCAGTGATGATGTGATCTGTGTTGTTGAGGGGGCACAGCTGACGTCTGGCTCTGTTACAAGGCCTGGCAGTGTTAAGCAGTCTGTTGCTGGAAAGATGCTTGAGGTTGAGTGGCTGCCTGTAAGCCACGCAGACTTGTCCCTGAAGGCTACCTTTACATGGTTTTGATTTTCCAGGAGGGGTTGGAAGTCTTTAATGATGTGTCCAAGGTATTCAAGCTAGCAACCAGCGGGATTCTGTTGCCCACATCCCAAGGTTGGTAGTGTAGTTGGTCAAACTAAGGTCTGAGTTTTCAGTTTTGTTGATATGAGAATCTGTTGTTTTGAGATTGTATTGTAATAGCAAGAATCCCTGCTTTACATCCTTAAGTATGCATCCCAGTTGGTGAGATCAGAATGCATACTGTTTTAACTTATGACTTACATAATGGGACTTGTGGTGTCCTTAGGAAAAAAAAAACTGGTGGTGTGAAGGTAGCAGTAGTAGTCAGTTGGTTTCCGATACAATGTGGTAATGATGTGACCATTTCAAAGTTTCCTTGGTGTCCAAGAAATGAATGTTTTCCATGGAGTATTAAAGTGTCAGTGTGATGGAGGGGTGGAAGTTGTTAAATTCTTGGCGGAATTTTTCTAGAGATTCCTTCCCCTGTCCATATCATGAAGATATCACCAATGTGTACCTTAGGTTTACCAGAGAGGTTGGAGGGCAACTTGGAGGGGAAGGAAAGGTAATAGAAACATTATTTATGGTAGAGCCAACACATGCAAAATGATAAAAAGACAAAGCCAGATTCATGCCTTACATCAATGGTTTTAATTTGGCACAGGGATCAATCTGGCACATGACTAAGTATTATATTTTATAATACATATAAATGTGTGTGTGTATTTCTGATAACTAAGCAGAATCTGTCATATCTGTATATTCAAGACAGAATCTGTGTATTGTGTATCTGTTTACTGAATAGTTCTTCAAGATGTTACACCACCAATCCTTGCCCTTTATAGAAGCATACCTGGTTTCTGTTTAGTTTTATTTTAGGTTAGGAATGTCTCCTATCACCCTGTCAGAAGGAACTAAGCAGAGGCTGGTGATAAAAAAACTAAACAACAAAAGAACAAAAGAACAAAAAACCCAAAAACAAGCCCCCCCCTTTAATTAATAATTATATGTATTTATGCAAAGCACTTCATAAATACCAATACTCATGGATCTCTTCTTGTCCATTACCTCTATACTTCCTCTTTTTACATGTATATCAGTTGTTTTTCTTGGGTCTTTCTATCAATTGGCTTTGTGTCTATATTAAATCTCCATTATAACACTAGAGACAGACTAATCTTGTGATATACCTAGATGACTTTAGAGCTTACTTATCTGTTGTTCTAATAACAAGGTCTGTTGGAGTATAATTCCTATGGGAAAGATACTTCTCCTGGAAAATGCTCTAGCCTTTACAGTGCCTTTGCCGTATTAAGGAAGGGTATATGAATGTTGGCCTCAGACATTGTTAGAATTGTTGGACTCAGAAGAATTGGCACCAGGGTTTTTAACTGTTCTGTTCATAAAGATGCCCTGGCAAAATTAAAGTTTATAAGAAAGATTCTGATTATTACTCCTAATATAGCTTGCTTTGCAGTGTATGAGGTAGTTAAGCCATATTAGTCTGAAGGCAGGCAGAATGCAGGGTAGATTTGCACCTCATAGATTAACTAAACCAGAGGTGTATAGCATACCCTTTCATAAGCCCAAATTCATTTAATCAGATACTGTGAAAGGACATTCACAGAGAAATATACAAAAGGAAGAGAGTGATTTGAATATAAAAAACAGGGAGGGAGGGGAGAGACGGAAAGGAGAGCAATTCTGTGAAAGGCAAACACGCAATAAACTTAGAGGCACAAGGGAATCACAAAAACTAATCAAGATAATGCAGTGAGAACCCATAGCCCTTGTTTAAACCATACTTACCACAGTCCAGTCTGTGGATGATTTCTTGTTCCACGGTTTTGCATTCAAGTTGGGTTTTAAAGTTTTTCTGTCTAAGAACAACTACGCTGAGGTCAGCAGTGGAATGTCCAGGGAGGTTGAAGTGTTTTGACATGGACTTTTGTGTCCTTCTGGCGCTGATGTCAGATCAGTGTTCACTCATTCTTACATGTATGAATCACCCTGACTGTGCAATATGGATAGCCATGGGGTACTATAAGCAAGTGATGGCATACATGATATTGATAGCTTCAGGTAAATGAACTTCAGATGTTTAGTGATGGTGTGTTCTATGTTGATGAGGAGGCATAGCTAACATCTGGGTATACTGCATCTCAAGCTTTTAGCTCTTATTATATCATAAACATATCAAGATATTGTCAGTCCAGTTAGGGAAAGTTCATAGATTTCATAGACATCAGGGCTGGAAGGGACCTCGGGAGATCACTGAGTCCAGCCTCTGCCCAAAGGGCAGGAAGTCAGCTGGGGTCATAGGATCCCAGCAAGATAAGCATCCAATTTACTCTTGAAGGTGTTCAATGTAGGTGCTTGAACCACCTCCGCTGGCAGGCTGTTCCAGACCTTGGGGCCTCGGACAGTAAAGAAATTCTTCCTTATGTCCAGCCTGAAACGGTCTTGCAGGAGTTTGTGACCGTTCGACCTCATTATCCCTTGGGGCGCTCTGGTGAACAAACGTTCCCCCAGATCCTGGTGGTCACCCTTGATAAACTTAGAGGTGGCCATCAGATCACCCCTGAGCCTGCGCTTTTCCAGGCTAAAGGGTCCCATGTCTCTCAGCCTGTCATCGTAAGATCTGTTTTCCTGACCTCTGATCATGCACGTGGCTCTCCTCTGGACTCTCTCAAGTTTCTCCACATCCTTTTTGAATTGTGGAGCCCAAAACTGGACGCAGTACTCCAGCTGCGGCCTCATCAAGGCCGAGTACAAGGGGAGAATGACGTCCCAGGATTTGCTCGAGAAGCATCTATGGATGCAAGCCAGTGCCTTGGTCACTTTACTAGCTGCAGCATCGCATTGCAGGCTAATGTTCATCTTGTGGTCAATGATGACCCCCAAGTCTCTTTCTTCTGTAGTGCTATCCAAAGTAGCACTGCTGAGCCTGTAAGGATGCTGCAGGTTTTTCCTCCCAAGGTGGAGAACCTTGCATTTTTCGGTGTTAAACACCATGAGGTTCTCGTCTGCCTATTTGCTGAGCTTGTCCAGGTCAGCCTGGATCACCTGCCTATCTTCTGGTGTGGATGCTTTGCCCCAAAGTTTGGTGTCATCGGCGAACTTGGCCAGTCCACTCCTGACTCCAGTGTCCACATCATTAATGAAGATGTTGAACAGGATGGGTCCCAGGACAGAGCCTTGAGGGACCCCACTGGTCATAGGGCACCACGATGAGTGACTGCCATCGATTACAACCCTCTGGGACCGACCACAGAGCCAGTTTCCCAGCCAGCGGATCGTGGTGGAGCCAAGGCCACAACTGGCCAGTTTGGCCAAGAGGTGATCGTGGGATACCAGATCAAAGGCTTTTTTGAAGTCAAGATATATGACATAAATCTCTTCTCCCCTGTCCAGGTGATAGGTCACCTGGTCATAGAAGGAAATAAGATTGGTCAAACAAGACCTACCCGCAACAAACCCGTGCTGGCTATCCCTTACAATGTTAGCCTGGGCCAGTCCATCAAGTATGGCCTCCTTAATAAACTTTTCTAAGATCTTCCCCAGGATAGAAGTCAGGCTAATGGGCCTGTAGTTAGCCGGATCCACTCTCCTCCCTTTCTTGAAGATCGGCACCACATTGGCCTTCTTCCAGTCTTTGGGCACTACACCAGAGCGCCAGGAGTTTTCAAAGATCCGTGCCAGGGGCTGGGCTGTGACGCTCGCCAGCTCCTTGAGTACCCTGGGGTGCAGATTGTCACGGCCAGTTGACTTGAAGGTATCCAGCTTCTCAAGATGTTCCTTCACGAGGTCAGCATTTATGGAGGGTAGGGGATCCCCATCACCCGGATCTCCCTGTCCCATAGCAGGCATGGGCGCCCCATGGGACTGATGAAAGACTGATGCAAAGTACCTATTTAATAGGTTGGCTTTTTCCTGGGCGTCAGTTGTCAGTTCATGGTTTATTCATTATATGTTTTGTCTCTTAACTAGTGCATGATCTGGACCAGAAATTTATACCCCATCACCACTTAGTTTCCTTATAACAAATAGCTAATTTATTTTGAAGTCGAAATAAAAGGTCTTATTTTTCTTTATCCAATATCATGGTATACTATTTGAATAGATCACGAGAAGCACAATTTTTCTTTACAGAAGTGCTTTTAATACCATAACCTTCTAGATGTTGTATAATTCCCTTTTAAAATTATTGTTTCAACCAGCTTGTTTGGTACTAAAGTCAGTCTTTAATTTTTTTACAAGCTCATAGTACAACAAGTGACTATAATGATAGACTGAAGCTCAGCAAGTTTATTGTTAAATGTTGTCAGTCTGAACCTATATTTTCAAGTTTTCTTTTTATAATCAAAACAGCCTTTTCTGCTTCTTTTCTGAGCCTTCTTGAACCCTAAGTTCTAAGCAAGTAATTGACTATCAAATGCAGTCAGTAGATCCTTGGACTGAACTATAACTGTCATGATATATTACTATAAGTGCAGCTGCTTCAGTTATACTGGCATTTCTTTTGGAACAAAAAGTAAATGCAACATTGGTTCTTCTTAAGAGATCTCTTTCATCTTGTTTCTGCTCCTGTTATTGACAATAACCAGCAACTTAATTACGTGGGTAGTCCCATTTTGTTCAGCAGGAAGTAGTCTACTATTACTGAAGTACTACTGGAAGCAACAGCAAGGCATTCATTTTATTTCAAATTAACTGTATGGCAATAGTGTTTAAAGGCATAGGGGAAAAAAATCCAGATGCATTCCAGAGAAAGCAGAAGCAATTTAACTGAAGAACAATTGAAGTGCTCTACCTCAATTATATAGATTATGATCTGACTGGGAAAGCAACCCCACCTGACTCAAAAGGCTGATGGAGCAATCTACAGTAAGAAAGCATTGTAGGATGAAAATGGATTTAAGCAGAGTCAAAAACCAAATTAATGGAAGGTCCAATGGCAAATTTCCATATATGTAAATATCACTGAATAATTAAGAGAATGCTATTGGAGTTCTCTTAATACAAAATGCAATGTATACAGCTGAATATATTGAACAAGTATGCTCAAGCATTCAAATAAATTCCCTAAAGGCTTTTTTCTATCAAGAAATATGATAAAAGCATCCAATTAATTTATTTAACTTCATTTTGTTCTGCTTCATTTACTTTGTGACATATATGAATTATGTGCCTACTTCCTGAAGAGTGCACAGTTAATGATTAATGGTGATTTTGATGAATAGTTAACAGGGTCCACTTTCCACCATTGCCACTTTCCCCCCACCCAGTCCTAAAGTTACAATGATAGAGCTGAGCAGTCAGCACCCTAGAAGAAAGCAGCATATTGTGGATCTGGAACTCAATTATGAACATTCACGATGGGTTTAATCCTTCTGCAATTGAAGTCAATGACAAAACTCATTCCCTTTACAGGATGAAAATTGTGGCATGGATTTTTATAGGAAAAAGAAGTAAAAAGTAATATTCTGAGATATAAAAAGGGTACATTTTACTCCACTGCCATGGTGAGAAAAGGATATAGAGAGCTGTAGGGTTGTTGATTGTAGTCATGTTGGTCTAAGGACATAGGCAGACAAAGTTCTTTGGATAGATGTGATGTCTTTTATTAGATCAACTAAATAGCTGAAAAAATTGTTCTTTGCAAGCTTTTGGGCACAAACAACTTTCTTCAGGCATAAGGAGAGTCACTCCCAGTCAGTATTCAGTCTTGAAACAGTATGGTTGCAATGCCAAGGCCCATTTCATAATCCATACATTGTCAGACTTGTTTGATTGTAGCCACTTGAGTAGAGCATGGTCCGTGACCAATGTGAACTCGCAAACTAAACCCAATGCCCCACTTAATGGCTAAGCATTCACTCTCCATGGTTGCATATCAAGTTTCATGATGTAGGAGTTTTTGGCTTGCATATGCTATGGGCCTATCTTCACAACTCCCAAGGCATCTGTCTCTAAAACAAAAGGTTTATTGAAGCTGACTATGGAAAACATGGGCTCCCTGCACAATGCTGCCTTGACTTTCTCAAATGCTTCCTGTGCCCCTTCAGTCTACTTTGTTTCCCTATGGTGCTGGCCCTTTATCACGTCCATAAGTAGAACTATCATCTCAGAAAAATGAGGAATGAATTTCCAATAGTAATTGGCCAGTCCCACAAAGGACCTAATCTCTTTTTTGGTTTGTGGCCTTGCATATGCCTGTAAGGCCTCTATTTGCTCCACTACAGGCCAGACATGCCCCTGTCCTACCGTAAAACCTAAGTATTTAGTCTTCTTCCACCCTAATCTACATTTATTGGGGCTGGCAGTCAATCTTGTAACCCTTAAATCTCTAAGTTTTTTAGATGGTGCTGCTGTCAGAAAATATTATAACATTGCCTATATAGGCTGCCACATAATTCTGATGGGGAGTCAGTACCTTGTCCATGAGATGCTGGAAAGTCACAGCTGCACCACTGAGTCTGAAAGGCATCATCTGAAATTCAAAAAGGCCCCCAGGCATGCCAAATGCCATATTTTTGCAGTCCTCACTGGCTATAGGTATCTGCCAATAACACTTGGTCATGTTAAGGATAGAGATGTATTTGGCTTACCCACTTTTCTGTACCATCTCCTCCACCCTGGACATGGGGAAGGCATCAAACTTCATCACAGCATTGACTTTTCTGAAATCCAGACAAAGCCTTAAAGAACCATCCAGTTTTGGTACTGTTACCAACAGGCTGCATGTGATAGTGTGGAAATCTGGGCACATTGATACCTGAAGGCAGGTGGGGTCACTTGCAAGGAGTGACTGAAAGCCCAGTAAGGGCAGGAGATGGATACCCACAGAGGAGGAGATGCTGACAGTGAGGCCTGACGTGCTTCAGCAAGCCCACTTTAGAAGTTTGTGTTTGCTTCCTCATAAGTCGCTTCCTCTATCAGCTGGGTGGACAGCCCCAGCACAGCACAGAGGCAGCTGCAATAACTCTGCAGCGAAAAGACCCTGGCTATCTGGAGATAGCAAGGATATGTGACCAACTCCACTGACCAAAAGCCTGGAGGGGTCTTTGAATAACTGACAGTCCTGAGCCTCTAGGAGAGGAATGGCTGGAGCAAGGAAAAGAGAAAGCTCCACCTGGATGCTGACAGTTGACCTGCAGAAAGTACGATGACACATGAGTCAGGAGGCATGAGTGTCTCGTGGGACTAGGCACATTAGTGATGCTGCTTTTTGTTGTTGTTGTTGTTGCATTGATATCAGACTGTGCAAATCTAGACAGGTATGAATTAATTTTGTAACTGGACTGTGCAAATTGGGAAGTATATGAATTTATTTTGAAGCCAGATTGTGCATATTATTTTTTTTTTAAGCTGGACTGGGTGAATTTAGAAGTATATGAGTTCATTACGGGAGAAATAATTTATTTACTTACAGGTTAATTTATTATTGAGTTCCTAAAATGAGGAGGTGTGGAGTAGCCTGTCTATTAGCTGATGATAATTGTTGTAGATCAGACATTGTCACGGGAAAATGCTCATCCAGGAGACACCTGGCATGCACTACCATACAAGTGGCTCCAAGAGTGGGCTGGTAGCGCAGATCCTGTGTGTTAAGAGTCCCAATGAGGGCCCTCAAAGTAACACCTGGTCGGTGTGTGGAACGGGTAAAAGGAGATGAGGAGCCCCAAGACTACCTGCCATATGAACATCTCACAAGGGTTGTTTTGTACATTCCTGAACCCTTCCTCTAATTATAAAAATCAAGTCATGGCACGTGAGTCAAGGAGTACACCTCATGAGCTGAGCACTTTAAGAGTAAATCTGTATGGCCATAGAAGATATTCTACCCAAGACAAGATCTGGTACCCATAAACTACATCAAAAGGGGAGAACCACACTGAAGTCTGTGGCACCTCTCATATTGCAAATAAGAGAGGGGCAAGTAACTAGTCCCACTCTCTAGGGTCCCCTTGTGTGGTGGCTCTTAACATCCCCTTTAAGGTTTTCTTAAACCTCTCTACAAACTCTGTTTGTGGGTGGTAGATAGCTGTTCTTAAATGTTTGATCTGTAAAGTCCAGCAGAACCCTTTCATGACTCCAGACATAAAATTTGTCCCCTGGTCAGTTATGATTTCATTAGGCAAGCCTACCCATGCTGCCCTCTTCATGCTGCAATCTTGGGAGCAGTGATTGATCATAGGGGCATTGCATCAGGAAACTGGATGTCATAGTCTATGATGACGAGCACATACTGGTACCTGGTGCTACATTTTGGGAATGGTCCTGCTATATCTAATGCAATCTGGTCAAAGGGTCGCTTTATTACTGGTGTCACGGGCTAGCTGGCAGTGATCTGGCCCAGGGGTTTTGAAAGGGCAAAAGATGATTGGAGGACTTGGGATTCCCTTTCTGCACCAATCAGGTCCCAGAGACTCACCCCTCCCCCCATCCTAGTTGGCTCCTTGGGTCACCTGGAGGGGGATAAAAGAGTCAGCAGAGCTGACTCAGGAGAGACCAGGGAGGGACAACAAGGAAGGAGCTTCACAGAGCTGGCAAGAGCTGAGCCAGCGGGGCAGGAGCAGTGCCCCGGAAGAGCCTGAAAGAGCAGGACCTGCAGGCAGCAGTGGGACCCTCAGCAGAACGGCATGCAGCCAGCAGGAGAGGCTCCCCACTGGGCTCCAGGATCCTCCCACTCCAGCAAGGATCTGAGCAGTGACCTGAGAGATTCCCAGCTCTGCTTCCAGCTCCTCCAATCAGAGGCCGGGCAGCTCAATGTGAGGCCAGGGCTCCAGGAAGGTCAAAATCCCTAGCAGGCTAGAGCACTGCCACTGGTGGTGGCTGTGTGGCAGTGTTCCTGCCTACCACATGGGAGAGCTGGGTTTAAGTTCCAGCTGAGGTGACTTGGGGTGAGTGAGATAACAAGAAGGAAACCTTCTTGCAGTGGAAAGGGGCCATTGTGTTTCTCCCCTTCCAAGTACCAAGGCCCTATATTTCCTTGTCCTTTGACATATTGCATTTTGTGCCTTTTTATATTTCACCAATCTGTATTGTTTGTTCTGCTCTGTGTGTTTTATATTTTGTTAACCCTGTTTTTTGTCAATGATTGTAAGTGTCTACCCTTTGTTGAATCCTGCCCCCTTGGGGCACTGTAGTGTTCTACTATATCCTCTGATTTATGCCTGTTACGTTCCCAGTATTAAAAGGTATATAGTTAAGTCCCCATTGGTGGTTTGGCTCTGCTCTATAGGGGGAGGAAAGTCCCTACACCTCCCACAGCGCTTGTGCACCTGCTTTGATCCCTTCAGTTGGAGAGGGGGTACCTCTTGGAGTATCGCCCAGGTTACACTGGTATGAATACAAGGGGTACCCACTTAGGCTGAACCATGGACACCCTCTGACAGGCAGAAAATGTTTCACAAAACCTTTCTACTTCTTTATAAATCCCTGGCCAAAAGAACCTCCTCAATAACCAGGCCTCCATCCTATCTTGGCCCCTGTAGGTAGACAGCATGCTATTCAGATTAGATCCCTCCTATACTCTGAAGGGACCAGCAACTAGGCAACTTCCTCCCCTTCCCCCACCCCTTTATCAATACAATATAGGAGATATTTTCTCACTTCAAGTTGTGGCTGCTGTGTTACTAGCTCCAGCCTTAGGACTTCATTGTTTCATCATACTACATTTTTCCTGTAGACTTTTCAGAACATCTTCTCATCAGCCTGATCTGCATGGAACCATCCTTGGTCCATCAACTGTTCTACATCCCAGTGGTTCTCAACCTTTTTTGTACCATGGCCCCTTTGTAAGTATCGATGGCTTCCCCTGCAGGACACACCACATGGTTCCTCCTCTACTCGGGTCCATCCAGCAATAGCGGCAGGGTCTGTGTCAAAGCACGGCATGTCTCTGCATTGTTGGTAGCTGCTGAGGCTGATACTTGCTCCTAGCCCGGTAAAGAGAAGGCCACGAGCTGTGTTACTCTCCTTCCTCCCTCTCTTTCCCTGCTACACAGTGGTAATGCGTTCTCTGAAAATGACTTCACAAACTTTCAATGCATCTAAAGTAGAGCTGGCTGACTGCATGGAGCACATGAAAAGTTTTGATTTTTTTTAAAACACTTCCTTGCCTAATTGGAACAAAGTATAAAAAAGCAAGTGTTTCTCTTTTGGAGGGAAACTCTCAAAAATATTTATCATAAGAAAACCAATAATGGCCCTTTTTGGCCTGGTCCAGGTGTTTTAAATACCAGGGTCGGTGGTTGTCCAGGAGCTGACAGTCCAGATGGGACAGCTGACCACAGAGTTGAGCCCTGGGTAAGTGCCAGGAATGCAACTAGAGAACTGGGCAACAGTGTATCAGCCAGCTGGCAAGTTGGCAGGAAATCAGGCAAAGAAACAGAATGGTTGGCTTGGTCACACTTCTGTCAAAAAAATTTCATTTAGGTGTAGCCTAAAGCCCAGCTTGGAGAAACCATCACTCAGAGTCCTCCAGGCTCATATACTAAATGCCCTCTCTTTTGAGCTGTCAATTAATGCTACTTGTGGTAGTTGCTTTCATGTTGTGCATTCTTGTTTGGTGGACTTGCCACCCATGTATAGATAAGTAGTTGTGAGTTTATGGCAGTATACTTTAGACAGCAAAACTCTGAAGATTTATATTCATTAAATTAGTCAATAGATATGTTTAGACCATTGGGAATAGGAATTTTGAATGTTAGTTTCATTAATCCACAGGAAATAAAGAGGGCACAATTGCTGACCCTGTGTGCAAGGAGGAATTGGAAAGTTTCTTGACATATTTCAAACTGGTAGCCTGAGGCTGCAATATAGTCTGGCACATTTGACATTTTATTGTTAAAGATTACAGCCAAATTCATCCCCAGTGTAACTTTACTCACTTCATTTCAATGGAACCACACTAGCAGTACATTTAATGCAAAAGGAACACCATATAAAATGTTACAAAAAGGATTATTTGAGAAAGAACTGTACAACAGAAATGCTCCATTTTATAAATGATTTTTAAAAGTTACTTTATATATTATTCTGCAAACATTTTCCGTATGGCAAACTACTAGTGCACGTTAATACAAAACAACATACCTTTCAAGATTTCAACATTTACAAATGATGACCTCTAAAATCTGGAACTGCTGAATGGCTAAAGAAAATGTAGGTATTATCCTTTTCTATAGCTCAAAGAGCAACCATATGCTTTCTTAAAGTCTCAATGACTTCTACTTCAGGACAAACACAACCAAAAAAAAAATTAACAGAAGTGAACATGGTGTGGATGATATGTTCCAAAACAGCAGCCATCTTGACTTGAAAGTGGTCTCCAAAATGGAGGGCCTCACAGTTAGCAGCAGCCAGCTGGATCACTTACAAATATAATAGGTGGTATACAGGGAGCAGAGTCAATAGCAGCTACTGCAGAGACTGATATGCCATACTGCTACTCTAACCTCACTAAACTAGAAAACATCTACCAGGCTCAAATTCCCCCTTTTTAAATAGCTTATTCAAAAATATATTGAAAGAATGATTCTGATGCAGTTAGTTATTTTTGTTCAGGATTCTTAGCTGCTGTAGTCTGTTTTCAGTATATTGACATAGGTTCTCATTTTTCCATTTCATACTCATGTAAAACGTGTGGGTTGAAATTAAAACCTTTTCATACAGTTAACCAATGTGACAGTCAACTATTTAACATAATTCTGCTATGATACCTTTTGGAATTCTTTTTCTTTAGTACAGAAACTGTTAAAATAATAATAAGCATTATAATAACAATGACAACAACAAACATGAAAGGGAGAATCTACATGAATAAGGTGCATGACCAAGAAAAAAAGTCTTTTGCTCTCTGTAAAGTGTGAATTGCTCATAACTAACAGTCAACTTATTTTAACACAAAGACACAGGTCACTCACTACAGTGGTTAAACCAAAGCTGATCACTAATAGAACAATTTGGACAGCTCAAAAGTTCACAGCAGTACTGCAAAATTCACTTTATCCCTCAGCATGCGATGGATAGTTTGGGGTAGCTTCCATTTATGTTTTGCCATATAGAAGCACATCTCATTCAGTGAATTTTCAGACCTCTCTAAAATTGCAGTGGTAGAGGTTATTCGAGGTCATAGTAATTATATTATTGCAGTGGTGAAGGGCTTCTATATTTATCTGTGTATTGCAATACTTCTTCTCTCCTGACCAAGACAGAGGAGCATAAGGACGACCTTATTCATTACTTTATCTTTGTCAACCTAGGAAGCAAACTACTCCTGTAGGTAACAAGACCACTTACTTAACAGGGATATCTCTATCTGTCATAAATTAAAGGATCACTCCAAAACTTGAGAATTCAATGTTGTGTTACTCTGTTCCATGCTCACAGCTGGGGCTGATGCTGCTTTGATAATCTTTATTATGGTAATATAAAAGAATGTGTTAGCAGAGTTTGCACAGATACTTCCTCTCCTTTTTTGAATATATCAATGGATGAAAGGTTTTGGGAATAGAGACAGAGCACGAGAAGTTGCTGAGTGCCTTTTTCTTGATCCTGAAAATTTTCAGTTCAGTCACAGACAAAAATATGGGCATTCAAAAATATTCCAATGAAACTGTCAGATAGCGTTGGCGCTGGATTTAGGGCCCAGATGCCTTGCTCTGTGGGGGTTTGAGGGGAAGACTCAACTCAACCCTCAGACCAACCATGACCTTTCCATTCGATAAAAGGAAAATTATTGATACACAGTGATAACAGAAAAGAAACAATACAAACAATCAAGCAATTCTATATATCTGTAGAATAGATATATTCCAGGTTCCCCCTCAGACCTAGGAGGCACCAGTCGCCAAGCTGGGGAGTACAGGGGGATGGGGCCCAGTGTGATCCTCAGTGGATCTGGAAGTGGACAGGAAGTGTTTCTGGTCCACTTCTGGGTCTGCTGCTGAGCATGCAGGGGAGCCCCTCCTGCTCCTGTGGGATGCTTCATGTACCCCAGCATCACAGTGCTCACAAGCTGCCTGCTACTTAGATGTATGTAGAAAAAACAATTAAAGCTGTATCTACATCCAAATCTAGCCGAAACTCTCTGACTCAATTTGGAGAGTTCTGATTCGATTCAGAGAGATTAAAGGATCCTCTGATTCAATTTGGATTTGGAGATTTGGCCACCAAATCAGGCTGAATCTCCACTAAATTGAATCAGGGACTGCAGCTTTGAGCAGCCCTAATATCTACCAATCCTCTGTCATCAGAGTCATCAGTCCTCTGTCATCAGAGTCAAGCCATGTGTGGCAAGGACACAGGTTTCACTCTGGAGGCTCTTTTAGGTGTCACAGGTCAGCATGTTAGCAGCCTGAATGTGGGATGCCAATGTCCCCTCCCTCCCCACCCCCAGTGGGGTGGATGAGACAGGATGGTGTTGTGCCCTCTGTCCATGGTAGCGATGGACATCCCTCCCAGGGGACAGGGACCCCTCTCAGGCACCTTCTTGGGGAGGAGGATGGGGAGGACCCTTTGTTACTCTGATGTCTGCTTCTGTATTCTCCTTCCCTCCTGACATTCCATCTGTGGCTGTCACTGTGGTTGTCCTACTGCCCACGTCCTGTTTTGTCAGTATATTCCAAGCTCATCACATGTATGCCTTTCCCAAAACAGGAATTTTAGGCTTCCCTCTTTGGCCTTGTGAGGTGATGCCACAAGGTGATGCTTCTGAAGGCTGAGAAAACTGTATGTGTGAAACCCAGACTTTTAGAAATCAATTTACCCCTGCCGCTCCTCCTGAACCATTCTAATGCGTATACATAATCCAGTTCCCCCCAAAATAAATCTTTAAATACCATTTTCAGGCCATCAGATAGGAAACTGGATTTTTGGTATAATAATAATGAAGAGACTGTTTCCTGGAAATTGTTCATTTTTGCATGAGAATACAGAAACCCTGATGTCAGGACCGGTGCAAGGATTTTTGCTGCCTTAGCAAACAAAGTTTTTCTGCACTCTCTTATAACATACCTGGGACCAGGCACCAGACAGAGCCCCAGAATGGTGGCTTGGCAGTGCTGGCTTGTACTCGTGCCCAGACTCCTGAGGTGGCCCCCAATGAGGACATGCAAGGTGTGTGCACACTGTTTTTGCTTCCCCTTTCAATTTGCCAGCCTAGGTAGCTGCTTGTGCTGCCTGGCCAGTTATGCTGTCCCTGCTGGGATTTTGACCAGCTTCTCCTCCCCCTCCCCCCATTTTTTTCAACAAAATATTGATGCTTTCTCATAGGTTTGGAAAGTTTCTAAGACACTTTAAAGCTTAATTCTCCTGTCCCTTTTTGTGAGCAGTCTAGCTCTGTTGCTTTAATTCTAGAACAGTGAGAGACTGAGAAATCCAAAGGAAGAGTTCAGCACTTTTCAGGATAAAACCAATGTCTGCATCCAAATGAGCATGGCCACGTGGTATGTGGTGCTGTAAACGTGTTTGCGGCACCACATACCACACATTTAGGTGTTCTTTGCACTGGAAGGGTGTGCTGCCCATGTATGTGCTGCTCCATTTTTTTTTCATTGGGTTTTTTTGACCCCTGGATATTCAGGGGTCAAAAAAAAAATACAGAAAAAAGAAACACATGCATAGGCATCACTGACCACTCAAAAGCAGAGCCATGCTGCCTGGAGCCATGCTGGGCTGCCAGCCAGGCTTCACATGGGATAATCACTGCTGCTGTAGCCTCGGGAGGCCCCGGAACCTCAGGCAAGGCTGCTGGAGCCAGCACAGTGCTGCCCCCCAGCCTCCCCTATCCCACCTGGGGTAATTTGCTGTGTGCCAAAGCGCACATGGCACAGGCATTTCCCAGGGACAAGTAGCAGCGACGTAAAGTCCACACTCATCTGAAAGCGGCCAGTTGTTCCTGTCATGGGCTAGCTAGGACTAGGAGATGGTTATATTTCTTTCTCTTTTGAGTGCAGTTTCTTCAAACTGAACTGCCATCTTCTGAAATACTTTACAATATGAACACCCTCAATTTCCTTACCATAGTCATTTCAGTTGTAATGAACCATTATTCATAGAATCATAGAAGTAGGGTCAGAAGGGACCTTGTAGATCTTCAAGTCCGATCCCCTGCCTGGGCAGGAGAAAAACTGGGCTCAAATGACTCCAGCCAGCTAGGCATCAAGCCTCTTCTTAAAGACCCCCAGGGTAGGAGCCAACACCACTTCCCTTGGGAGTTGGTTCCAGATCCTAGCCACCCTAACTGTGAAGTAGTTCTTGCGGATATCTAATCTAAACCTACTCTTCAACAACTTATGGCCGTTATTCCTTCTTATGCCGGGGGCGCTCGGGGAAACAAGGTCTCTCCCAAACCCTTCTGGTCCCCCCTAGTGAGTTTATAGACGGTCACCAGGTCCCCCCTCAGCCTTCTCTTGTGAAGGCTGAACTGGTTCAGGTCCCGCAGTCTCTTATTGTAGGGTCTGCCCTGTAGTCCCCGGATCATGCGGGTGGCCCTCCTCTGGACCCTTTCAATGTTGTCCACATCCTTCCTGAAATGAGGCACACAGAACTGGGCGCAGTACTCCAGCTGTGGCCTGACCAGCGTCGCATAGAGGGGGAGGATCACCTCCCTGGCTCTACTTAAGATGCACCTGTAGATGCACGACAAGGTCCGGTTAGCCCTGCCAACTGTGACCTCGCATTGTCAGCCCATGTTCATCTTGGAGTCAGTAATGACTCCTAGATCTCTTTCTGCCTCCATGCTCTCAAGAAGGGAGTTTCCCATCTTATAAGTGTGCTGCTGGTTACTACTGCCCAAATGCAGCACCCTGCACTTGTCAGCATTGAAATGCATCCTGTTTTTGTTAGCCCACTCCTGTAACCTATCCAGGTCTTGCTGCAGTCTTTCCCTCCCTACTAGCGTGCTCACCTCACCCCAAATTTGGGTATCATCAGCAAATTTCAACAGGTTGCTTTTCACCCCATCTTCCAAATCACTGATAAAGAAATTGAACAGCACAGGCCTAAGGACTGAGCCCTGGGGGACTCCACTGCCCACTTCCCCCTAGGTCAAATATGACCCATCCATCACCACCCTCTGAGTATGACCCTTCAGCCAATCTGCAATCCATCTGACTGTGTACGCATCAATGCTACAGTCGCCTAGTTTTTTAATGAGGATGGGGTGGGAGACGGTGTCAAAGATCTTGCTGAAGTCCAGAAAGACACCTGCATCCAATGCTTTTGTGACCTGATCATAAAAGGCAATCAGGTTGGTCTGACATGACCTGCCCCTAGTGAAACTGTGCTGGTTGCCCTTGAGCATCATCCCTGAAACCAGCCCATCACAGATGTGCTCCTTGATGATCTTCTCAAAGAGTTTCCCTAGGATTGAGGTAAGACTGATGGGCGTATAGTTGCCAGGGTCCTCCTGCCTCCCTTTTTTAAAGATGGGGACCACGTTGGCTATCTTCCAATCATCTGGCACCTGACCCGAGCACCATGAGCACTCGTAAAGCTGTGCCAAGGGCCCTGCAATAACCCCTGCTAGCTCCCTCAACACCCTGGGGTGAAGAGCATCTGGACCCACTGATCTGAACATGTCCAGCCCCTCCAGAAGCTCTCTAACTCGGTCCTCCCCAACCTGAGATACAGAGGCTTTCCCCTCGATTCCGTCTTGCATCATGGTGGGGAAGTCCCAGTCCCTGCACAAGAAAATGGAGGTGAAGAATTGGTTAAAGAGGTCTGCTTTCTCCTCTGGCGCAACCACCAGATTGCCCAGAGAATCTTGCAGGGGTCCCACATTTCCCGGTGCTTTCTTCATCCCCCCATATATTTGAAAAAGGACTTTTTATTATCTTTGATCTTGGACGCTAGTCCTAGCTCTATGTCCGCCTTAGCTTTCCTGACAGCTCCCCTACAGGCCCGAGCAGAGAAGGTATACTCCTCTTTGGAGACAGCACCCCCCTTCCACCGGGTGTACGCTGCCTTTTTGGCAGTCAGGCATTCCGGGATGCCCTTGGTGAGCCAGGACGACTTTTGGGCACTCTTGCCCCCCTTGCTTCTTGTTGGGATGACCACCCCTTGGGCCCTGAGTATCGTCTCCTTAAGGAACAACCACTCATCTTGAGCACTGAGTTCCCCTGCTCTCGAGAACCCCAGCGCTTCTCCCACTAATCTCCTCAACTCATTGAAGTTGGCCCTCTTGAAGTCTAGGGATACTGCCTTGCTGCAGGCCCTTGACACCCTGCGCTGGATGGTGAATTCCAGCAAGCGATGATCACTATAACCCAGGTGGTCAAGAACCCAGAGACCCCTTACCAGGTCATCGCCTGTGGCCAGGACCAGGTCCAACAGGGCATTTCCTCTGGTGGGACTGTGCACCTCCTGAATTAAGTGGAGGTCCTGTATCTCGGCCAGGAACCTCCTGGAACGGTCTGACCTGGCTGACTGTTCCTCCCAGCAAATGTCTGGGTAATTTAAATCACCCACGACGACTACATCCCTTGCCTTAAGTGCCTCTGCAAGCTGGCCCAAAAATTGCCGGTCTAGCTCTTCCCCTTGGTTGGGGGGTCTATAGTAGACCCCCACCGTTAGATCCCTCTCCCCACGGCCCCCTTGTATTCTTGTTGTCTGTTGTTATTTCAGGGATCTTATGAAATTGAATTTTCAGTATTAGCACTCTCTCTGAGGTGGATACCATGTGCTGTCATATAAACTCCTATATTTTCTCTTTAACATGTCCTGGAGACTATGGACAAAAACACTTAAGGTTGACCTCCAATAAATTTCTTTGCCTCTTGCTTCAGTAGAGGTTTCACATTTCTGGGAATCTACTTTTAGTATATCTCAAGGGGAGCAAAGAAGACTAAGAATGAGCTGTGTGAAAGAACATATGCAAATAATAAGACACTCAATGTAATTAGGGTCAATGATGTGTCCTCTATTCACAAAAATGTATAATATACACTGTCAAGGCACAGATTCAAGTGGCAGTGACCCCTTTAAGAAACAAAGTCACTTGAAACAGCTGTTTGTATATCATTGCTGCATTGCACGGGAAGTAATGCAGGCTAGAGAATATCTACTCACATTCTTGTTTGAGTTTTCACGGAAAGACAAAAAACCGTTTTGCTTGAAAGGTCTGGCACAAGACCTGGCATTTTGGCAGTACATATGCTGTATGGAGACTTGACAGTAGTATCAGTTCACACTAATGTTTGGAAAGACACTTTAGGAAATCTGCTTATGGTTAAGCAGCAGCACATATGGACACATGTAGTGTACATATGGTGATAACTTCTGCCACCTGATTCATGGAGTAGTACTGATGCTGACCTAAAATAAGATGCATGAGGTAGAGCTAGCACATGTTGCATTTGTGTGTCTGAGGTCTCATTTAAGATTCTGAGGGCATCACCTGGGGTCACTGGAGCAAATCTGCTTTCTGACCAAGTCCATATTTTCCCCCTTTTCCAAAAGAATCATCAAGTAACAGCTAAAACAGCTTTATGGGTCCTTGTGCTACAAGAATGGGAAAGAACAGTCAAGAACTGCATGGGACATATTATTTATATAATTGATTTTAGTCCTTTTAACCCACATGTCAAGTCTGGAGATGATGTTTAGTAATGCCTGTCTTAGCAAATACAGTGCTAATAGCTTAGATGCCATTTAGCAGTAGAAGAATTATGAGAGCTGTAGTACAGGCACGTGTATGTGGGAGTGGCGAGGTGTTGGGGCACTAGTATTGTAATATTTTGTGTATTTGTTGAGATATTGGGGGCATTTTAGGGAACATTTTCTCCTGTGTCAGAGCTTGACAAACAAGTGTGGGAAGGGCATCTAAGAGCCCTGACAACAGTTAGTGTTAGTCCTAAGTGGCTCTAAGTTCTGTTATTGCCACTGAGTCCTTGATGGACCTTAAGCCCTATAATAGAGTTGTTGGAGCTTTGTCTCCTGCCTAACTGTGGTATATACATTACACCATAGTTGTAGGAAAGGTCAGGAAGCAGAGGCTGGGGTCAACTCAGATGTGTCACCAGAGAGTTATCCTACACCATGGGTTGGTCTCTAGTGGTTCTCTGCCTGATTTATAATCACTTTATGCCTGTTGAATAACCATTAATGTCCATAACATAGGTTGAGAATCCAGTCCCAAATGCATTTATATTTGTTTCCTTTTTTTTGTTTAATTGAAAATTAGAAGAATGAATTATAAAGAGAAAGGACAAATCTGACATATTGCCTCTCTCTACAAAGAAAAAGAATATGATAAGGTTTGAAAAAGATATGATAAGGCCCCCTTTTTGAGCCAGATTTATCTCTATATTTGAATTCTGTGTGATGGATATAGCTTCTTTAGTTACATCAAGTTAAATCTTGAGATTTCTATTGGGTTTGGAAACCCACGGGAGATTGTCTATGTTAAGGATGAGTAAAAACTGAGTGATGATGACCCTGATAGGCTATTATGATTAAAGGTAATGATAAAACTAGCCTCTATCAAACCCATATGGGTTATTAACCAAACAGTTTGATTAGATTAACTTCCTAAGGGCGTAATTTGAGAGGTAACCCTCATCCATTAGCAGTAAGCAGATCCAAGCCATCTGTTCTCAGAAACCTAGACTCCTGTTCACATTTTTCCACTGAATTAAAAAAAAACCAAAAACCTCTGAAGCAATTATTTTGATCGTAATGATATTTTACAAAAAACAATTAAAAAAAGAAACATGTCCCAAGGGCTGAGGACCTGAATATCAGATCTCAGCCATAACAGTATTTTTCAGACAAGGCATACCTCACAGGAAATAAGGTCTCACAGTGAAAGTAGTGACACATCTGTAGAGCATCGGTAATCCAGAATAATGTTGTTAAGACTAGCTTTATATGTGTGTGGTTCAAAAGTAGTTTAGTTTTCATAAAATCCTTTGAGATTCTAATTTATGATGTGAAAAAGGAATCTGTGCACTTTTCATTTTAAGTAAAATGCCTTGGGTTAGGATTGCCTGTTAGAAGTATCAGGTACCATTCGTCACTGTGGGCTTGCCCACACAGCATCTGCCCAGATGTTGCAAAGGGGATATAGTAATGATTTAACCAGCTACTGAAGGATTATCAATTGTAACGCAGTAGAGATGCTATGGAGCGTTGATCCCCCCAGTGTAGGGGCCTTCCTGCTATTACATTCCTTGAAGTAAAACCAGGTGACCAGATATCCCTATGTTTTTGTTTTCCTCTTCCTATTCGTGATTTCTTCTTAGACCCTTGTCTTTAGTAGTAGAAAAAATACCTCTGAGAGTTTCCCTTGAATCTAGGGCCTTATGAGGTAAATTACTTTTTCACAGATAGTCAATTCAGAGGATATTACCTTTATCGTCTTATTCACTAATGGACACAATTACTTGCTGTGAGACTTTATTAAGAACTATGTCAGATGATTTTCACCATGGGAAGCTGCATTAAATGATTTGTTTAAAAAAAAAAGAAGCCTGAGAAAAAATTTTGAGACACTCATCTTATCCACATTGAGCTTTTAATTCTCTCAAGGAAATTGTAGCTAGAAAACACATTTCTTCAAATTCTTCTTTCTCATTTAACTTTTTTCTCAGTTGTCCCACTGGAAAAGACTGGATTTGCCATATAGAAATTCAGAACCTGATAATGCTGAGGAAAAATGGAAGCTACCATCTGACTTTTCATGACTTATGTAGGGGAATATTTATTACTATTCATTTTTAAATAGTCCGACTGAACTGTAACAACTGCTGTTTTACCCCAAGAGGGAAAGCAAACAAGTTTTTAATAACATGTAATAGTGTAAATAACTTACATAAGACTTGGACATAGAATCATAGAAAATTCAAGCTGGAAGGGACCTCAGGAGGTCATCTAGTCCAACCCCCCTGCTCAAAGCAGGACCATCCCCAAATATATCATCTCAGCCAGGACTTTGTCTAGCCAGGTTTTGAAAACCTCCAAGGATGGAGCTTCCACCATCTCTCTGGGTAACCTGTCCTGGTGTTTACTATGCTCCTAGTGAGAAAATTCCTAATATCTAAACTTCCCTTGTCGCAACTTGAGACCATTGCACCTTGTTATATTATCTGGCACCATTGAGAACAGTCTAGCTTCATCCTCTTTTGGACCCCCCTTTAGGTAGCTGGAGGCTGCTATTAAATCCCCTTATAGTCTTCTCTTCTTTTCTCCTCTCTTGACTAAAGAAGCCCAGTTCCCTCAGCCTCTTCTCATAAGTCATGTCCTCCAGCCCCCTAACCATTTCTTTTGCCCTCTGCTGGACTCTCGCCAATTTGTTCACATCCTTTCTGTAATGGGGGGCCCAACACTGAACACAGTACTCCAGGTGTGGCCTCACCGGTGCTGAATAGAGGGGAATAATTGCTTCCTTTGATGTCCTGGCTGTGTTATTCTGGATCTTAGGAAGAAGGAGGAAGGCTCGTTGTCCTCATTAAGTGTTTATTGTAACAACTAACCCCTGACCCATAATGGTTGACTGACCCCTTCCTGTAGATGGCATCACTCTTTAGTAAGGGAATTAACCCTTACTACTACACTGGAAACACTCCTACCAATGAAGCCCAGAATGCCATTAGCCTTCTTGGCAACAAGGGCACACTGTTGGCTCATATTTAGCTTATCGTCCACTGTAACCCCCAGGTCCTTTTTTGCACAGTTGCTGCCCAGCCAGTCAGCCCTAAGCCTGTACTGGTGTATGGGATTGCTCTGTCCTAAGTGCACTCTTTGCACTTGTCCTTGTTGAATCTCATGAGATTTCTTTTGGCCCAATCCTCCAATTTGTCTAGGTCACTCTGAATCCTAGCCCTACCCTCCAGCATATCAACTACTCCCCTGAGATTGGTGCCATCAGCAAACTTGTTGAGGGTGCACTGTGTGCCATCTTCCAGGTCATTGATGAAGATATTGTACAAAACCAGCCTCACAATTGACCCCTGGGACACTCCACTTGACACAGTCTGCCAACTAGATGTCGAGCCATTGATAACTATGCTCTGAGCCTGATGCTGCCACCAGGTTTCTATCCACCGTACAGTCCATTCATCTAGCCCATATTTCCTTAGCTTGCCTGTGAGAATGTTGTGGGAGACCGTATCAAAAGCCTTGCTAAAATTAAGGTATATACCATGTCCACTGGTCTCTCTACATACAAAGATCCAGTCATCTCATCATAGAAGGCAATCAGGTTGATCAGGCATGACTTACCCTTGGTGAATCCATGCTGACTGTTCCTAATCACCTGTTTCTCCTCCAAGTGCTTAGAAATTGATTCCTTGAGGACCTGTCCATGATTTTTCCAGGGACTGAGATGAGACTGACTGATCTGTAGTTCCCTGAATCCTCCTTTTTCCCTTTCTTAAATATGGGCTCTATGTTTGTCCTTTTCCAGCCATCTGGGATCTCTCCTGATTGCCATGAGTTTTTAAAGATGATGGCCAGAGGCTCTGCAGTCACATCAGTCCATCAGTCAACTCCCTCAGCACCCTCGGATGCATCCCATCCAGCCCCATGAACTTGTATATGCCCAGATTTTCTAAATAGTCCCTAACCTCTTCTTTCAACACTGCTGGCTGCTCACGACCTCCCCAAAATGTGCTGCCAGGTGCAGTAGTCTAGGAGCTGACCTTGCCTGTGGAGACTGAGGTGAAAAAGTACTTCAGCCTTTTCTGCATCCTCTGTCACTAGGTTGCCTCCCCCATTCAGTAAGGGATCCACACTTTCCCTGATCCTCCTCTTGTTACTGACATACTTGTAGAAACCCTCCTTGTTACCCTTTATATCCCTTGATAGCCACAACTTTAGTTGTGCTTTGGCCTTCCTGACTTCATCCCTGCATGCTCAAGCAATGCTCTTATACTCCTTCCTAGTTGTATGTCCAAGTTATCACTTTTTATAAGCTTCCTTTTTCTGATTTAGTGTACTGAAGAGTTGCCTGCTAAGCCAAGCTGGACTTCTGCCATCCTTGCTAGTCTCCCTTCATATTGGGATGGTTTGTTCCTGGACTCTCAATAAGGCTTCTTAAAAGTGCAGCCAGTTCTAGTGGACTCCTCTCCCCCTCAGGCAGGCTTTCCAGGGGATCCTGCCCATGAGTTCCCTGGCCAAGTCAAAGTCCTCTTTTCTGAAGTCCAAGGTCCTTACTCTGCTGCTCTCCTTTCTTCCTTTCCTCCAGATCCTGAACTCAGTCATCTAGTGGTTGAAGCTGCTCAAGTTGCCATCTACTAGTACATTCCTCATGCTGAACAACACCTTCCACATATATGGTCCAAAATCTTACCCTTGTCAGTTGGTCTTCTATTGACTCCAATGAAGAAAGTTTTCACCTATGAGTTTTTTAGTCTTGGCAGAATGATAAAACCTATCAGATTCCAAGATAAACATGCTCAGACCAAGCAAGTGCTTGAACTGGAGACCAAGAAACTTAGGAACAACAGAATGCAATGTTGAAGATAAGGCATTTTTTTTCTCAGAGTCAGCATTGATTCTCCATTATCTGTTAAGAAGTCAAAGGGATGAGAAGCAATGTATCACCAGAGTACCTCAGTTGGGACCATTAATGATCCTTAAAAACTACGGGATTTTTAAAAATACTAGTTTTGTTAACTGTAGAGTTCTTGGCAAGTAACCTCACTCTTCTCATTTACATTCCCTCTGAATGTTCTGCTGTCTAAGGTGTTCTTCTTTATTGCCTGCCATTACGGTGTATGTGGCTTTACTGTGCCCTGTTAAGAGCTGCCAAGTCCCACCACTGAAGTGTCTGCGTTTTATTGGTGGGTGAAATATGGGCTATGACCCTTAATCATTTTTTTTGACAAGAGGCTACATAGAAGTGGAACAAGTTATTTATTGCAAATGGACCCAGTCTCAAAGCTTGGAATCAGATGTTGTACCCTTGAAACTTTAGAGGTGATATATATCTGGAGTCCTGGCCTGCCCATCACAGAGGTGAGGCTGACTGCAAGATTCTGACCCAGGTATGGATTCAAATTGCCTTGCTCCCAAAATGCAAGCATCGTCAGATGCAAGATTTGAATGAGGCTGATTTCTACTATAGTTTTTCAAAGGGGTAACAGTCTCTGTGCAGGTACCGGATTGCCTATGGTTCCATGATGATTTAAAAAGTCCAGAACTATATCTACACCTACAGCAAGTGTGGCATATCAGGATATTACTAACTTTTCTGTGGTTTATGCATAGTTTCCTAGCTGTCTTTTCAGTGTCAGGGGTACTTCTATTCTGCTGCTATTATTTTTTGGATATCTCTTCTCTGTGCTAGGCTTTGAGGACAGAGATAAGAAGCAGAATCTGAACAAAGCAACTTTTTCTTGCCTTCACTCCATTAAATGACAAGCATTCCAAGTTAGGGTCAAAATGGAAAGACAGAACTGTGAGGAAAAAAATACTGATCTGTCAAACCTCTGTGCTTCTAATAATGCTAGTATGTACAGTCTTAAACAATCATCCAAGGGACAGTCAGAATTTGGTTTCCTAAAAGAGCATGTTTTTTAATTTAAAAATCAAAACTGTACTGAACACTTTGGGGGATACATTAACGTGTACAAGGGGATAAATCGGGGCAAACCCTTTAATAGTGGTGGTTTCTCTGTGCAGTTAAAATCCTTGTCATTTCAACTGCGATTGAGGCCTGATTGGATTTCTGTTAAAAAGATCTGAAACTGATATCTCTGAATATTTTTATTTTCAGATGCATTACACAAGTAGGCAGGAGTACTGAATTTTTAGTAGATAAAGAAGACATAGCATTTTCAGTGCTGTTCATAGATTCATAGATTGTAAGGCTAGAAGGACCTCAGAAGATCATCAGGTCCAGCCCCCTGCACCAGACAGGAAATACAACTGGGGTCAGGTGACCCCAGCAAGGTGACTGTCTAGTCTCCTCTTCAAAATCTCCAGGGTAGGTGATTGCACCACCTCTGGAGGGAGCTGATTCCAGTCTGGACACCCTGGCTGTGAAGAAGTTTTTCCTGATGTTGAGTCTGAATGGTCTTCCAAGAGTTTGTGGCCATTACTCCTGGTTTTCCCAATGGTGTTCTTGTGAACAGTTGCTCACCGAGCCCTTGATGTACTCCCGTAACATTGTGGTAAGCTGCTACCGAGTCCCCTCTCAGTCTTCTCTTTTTTCAGGTTGAAGCGTCCCAGGTCCCTCAGCCTTCCTCGTATGGCTTGCCTTACAAGTCTCTGATCATACAGGTTGCTCTTCTCTGGACTCTCTCAAGCTTTTCCACGTCCTCGTTGAAGTGCCATGCCCAGAACTGGACGCAGTACTACAGCTGCAGTCTCACCAATGCCGAGTAGAGTAGGGGAATCACTTCTGCTGTTTGATAGTATTTTGTTGTATCCAGTTCCTCCCGTTTCTATCTTCTGGGCATGTTATTTCCAACACCCACCCTTTCTAAAAGTGCAGCCAGAACAACGGCATAGTTTTCCTACATAGTATCAAAATCAAGCACTCCAGGGGAAGAAACACCCCATCAAACCCAGCTATCTAATTGTTGTTGTTTTTAAGGCCTGCTTCTAGTCCTCTCATCTTTAAAGATGGTGTTTGTGTGGCTCTATTCCCCAGAAGGCAGACTTCAGTCAAGAGAAAGGCAGGAAGAGCATGCACTGTTAAGCTAGTATCTGTATCAAAAGAGCAGTAAGATTGTGTATCCCCCTGATGAGTATTTATTAAAACACCTGCTAGCCAACCAAGGGAGGACATAAAATATGCAGAGTTAACTGACGCATGAGCTCTCTCAAGGCACTATGGGCACCCATACACAAGCAGCAAGGCTGCTCTGACATACTGTAATTACAGAGCATTGGAACAGACTCAATCGATTAAATCGAGTCTGCCAGAGCATAGCAATTACTGTGCTGGAGCAGACTTCAGTGTCTCATGTATTAGCATCCCAACACTGAAAAATGGTGGAGGGGGATTCAACTAGCTTTAGTTAAAGCATCCCTGCTGCCATTTTTCAGCATGGGGACGCTGATACATGAGATGCTGTTGGAGCTACTCTAATTGAAGTGCTCCTTCCCCTCCTGCCCTTCTCCCCGCTTGCAACTCCTGGAGCATGTGTATAAATGCCCTATGTGCTTCAGTGCTCCAGTAATGCATGGAGGAGGATCAAGCACCTCACCAAGCATCTAAGAGGCATAGTTCACCCAAGTTGCCTTGTGTCACCATCACAACTTTGCCAAGCTGCTCCAACTATTTCTTCCACAGTTCAATACAGCTACACTTGGTGCATCAAGTGCCATTGGAGCAAAGACAACTTATTCCCACTGGCAACTGCCAGCTCTTAGCCAGTGTTACAGTGGCCAGGTCATATATATTAACTCACCATTTCCTGGTTTTTAGGTATTTGAATGCTGCTGAATGTGGTGTTCTAGAAAGGCACAAGATACTGTTGGACAACCTTAACTCTGCATTAAGCCTTTTTGCTATTGGATAAATCAGTGGGCTTCAAGGCCAAAAGGGACCTTTTTGATCATTTGATCATCGTAAAGCAAGCCATAGAATTTCAGCCAATAATTCCTGAACTGACTTCTTATTACGTACATCCCAGGAAATACTCGGTGAACAATTTTATACCCAAGAAAAACAGCAGGGAAAAATCAGGAATCCTGAGGTCCTCCTGCTGCCATCCACTTTCCAGGAAGCGGGACTGTGCTCCTGATAAAATGGACTTTACAAAGCAGCATCAAGATGAACAAGAAATCTGACAAGTAATCACTTTCTTAACCATGCTGAAAGCTTATGTACCTGCTAGATATGTTTGAAGTACTGGCTGTTTATCCAAACTGAACCCAGACTCCACCTATTTAGAAACTCCATTAATTATAGACCACTGGCTCTGCCATGAATAAGGCACTTCTTTCTCCATTGACTGACTTAGGAACTTAGACTTGAAAACCTGGCAAACCTGGAGAACATTTTAAAAGCACAGTGTGTTATGTTTCCCCCCAAGGTTTAGTTTCTCCCAGTCTGCTGAGTTTGGCATTTAGTAGCCCTAAGCATTCCACTTCCCCTATAAATGTTGCTTCTAAAGCTTCTGCTTTAGTTATATCAAGTTTTGCCCTTGAAATGCGCAGTAAACACATATGCAAATTGAGTGTAGGAGCTTCTTATGCTGGCTGAAAAAAATTGCTTCTTCAGGAAAAATACATAGGTGACAAAAAGCCATGGCAATCTGAAACTGAGGAAAAGTGTTTCTCACTAATGTGTGGAGAAATTGTTCAAGAACAGTTAATCCTTGGGAAAATATTGCCCTGGTGATTCTGGCAAGATTAGAAAGATTGACTATTATTCTATGTGCTTTCCAATTATTCATCATGTAATTGGGCAGAAATCGTGTCATTGATGCCATTTCCACCCTCTTTTTTTTCGTCTTGGACTTTTAGATTTTTTTTATCCATGGCATAAAGTTTTTAAGACCTGAGACAAGGCTTATTGAAGTCTGAGAAAATGCTTTTACTGATTTCATGGGGTTTAAGTCAGACTATGAGCCATTTTTCTATCAAGTAGGAAATAATTAACCTATCAGGTACCTCTCAACATTGTGTAACTTATTGTGACTACTTGTGAGTTCCTGAATACTTGAAATTGGAGCATAGATGAGACTTAAGGGCCAAGTCCAGACGAGTGTGGCCATGCAGTATGTAGCACCGGAGACCCATCTGCACAGCATGTACCACACATTCAGCTGTTCTCCACACTGCCAGGGAGCAGCGTGGTGGGCAGGTTGGCCTCTGAATATCCAGGGGTCAAAAAAAAGAAGTCACAATAAAAAAGCAGGGCAGTGCACACAGGGGCAGCATGCACTGCTCAAAACCAGAGCCTGGCTAGCTGGACTAGGCTCTGAGCAGCAGGACTGCCACTGCTGCAGCTCTAGGAGGCCCCCAGAACCCCAGGTAAGGCTGCAGGGGCCAGCACAGTGCCTCCCCCACCACACCGGAGGTAACCTGCTGCGTGCCAGAGGGTGCGTGGCACAGGTATTCCCTGGGGAAAACTAGTGGTGGTACAATGTGTCCTGCTGCTAGTTGTGCCTGGGGAACCAAATATCTATACTTGCATGGACATGACCAAGAATATTGTGAATAAAGGTTTTTTCTAGCTCGCTGTCCATTTGGGGGTGAAAGAACAAGCAAAAATGTTATTTTGGGCTGACTAAAATATTTCACTTGCCCTAAAATGAAAAATTTACATTTATTCAGGGGTGTTGGTTGCAGCCTTGTTCGTCGAAGGACATAGCCAGACAAGGTTATTTGGGTAAATCTGTTATCTTTTATTAGCCCAAAGAAACAGACCAACTATTCAGTTGGCCTAATAAAAAATATCACATTTACCCAAATAATCTCGGCTGCAAATTTACATTTAGGCTTTTTATAATTTTTTCTAATGCAATTGAAGGAAATTTCACACTAACATTTTCTAACTGCAAAAACAGAAGAGCTTTCATTTCACAAATGTCAAATGTTTTAACCTTGTCAATTATTTTTTCACATGAAGGATTTGACAAAACAAAGTTGTGAAACAGCTTGTTGAATCTGGTTTTTTAACCAAAAAGGTTTTGGTTGAAAACTTTTCTCCAGCTCCAATCTTAAGTCACTCAATAACAAACCTATATAAAGCTTTATATAGCTATATATATATAACCTAGTACTAATGGCATGGTTGTTGTCTCCTGTGATTTATTTCTTTGTGCAGTGCTTTCTTTCCTAGGTATTGACCCTGTAACCTTCAGAAAAATTGTAACTTTGTCAGATTAGATGTAAGACATCACCACTGAATTTGTAGAACTCAGATTCCATTACAATTTCAAGGCCGGGAGCAAGGCCATGAGCTCCCTGTGTGTACGTAGGCTAGGAGACTACAATTCTAATCACTTTAGAAGAGATATTCCAAACCCCACTGGAAAAAAAATGACCAATTCATGAGCATGGTTAACAAGCATAAACAGTTTCTGCTGCTGAGTTTTTGTCAAAATTCTGCAATGTTAGTGACTGACCTTAGTGGCTATGTAAAATCTGCCCTTGCCTGCATATAAAATAAAGAGAAGACTATGTAAGAAGACTTCACCTCCAAACTGTACATCAGATCAAGGACTAGACACTCTTTCCTTAAAAGCTAAGCTACCACCATTGGGTTTCTACTTACTGAGGGCATGTACAGACATTGGGGGAGGTTAGACTGAGTTAAAAATGGCCACCGGATCTAAGGTAAGTCTGGATGGGAGGGGCTAGTGGGGGGGGCTTGGGGAGTATTGGGGGCAAGCAGCATGCATGGAGAGGATTGGGGAGGCAAGCAGGGTCCTTGGGGGACCTTTGGAGAATCGGAAGGGCAAGTGAGGTCTGCAGCTGGAGGTGGGGTTGGTTAGATGGGATCTGGGATGGTTTGGCAGGATTGGGAGGGCTAGCAGCTTCTGTGAGAGGAGGACCCTTTGGGGGATAGGAGCTCACATCCCTCCCCAGGATCAGGGACTATTTTTAGTCCCACAACCCTCCCCCTCCATTCCCAGATGAACAATCATCTCACCAGACCTGATGTAAGTGAGATACAGTTAACTTATATTGGGTCGGCCATTTTTAAGCCAATCTTAATCTTCCTGAATTTCTGTACAGTTCACACTTAGATGGACCTAACTCGGGATCTAAGTGTAGGGCCCACATCTAGGTGAACTAAGTTACATCGGGTAGCTATTTTTATCTCTTTGTATGTCTATGTGTACCCTGAGAAGTCACAGCAGGTACATGGGGAGTTACCACACAGCAGCTGACACATGTTAAAGCTCCACATTCTTTATGCCCTGTGGGTGGATGTTTGTACATTCAGACCCCGAATCTCATTTTAAAATTTCAGGTAAGATTTTTTACAGAGCAAAACCAACAGTAATAGATTTCCCACCTTTCTTAGTGATCTGTAGGTATGATTTACTCTGCTGTTCTCTGCCAGGACATTTGAAAATGAGACTATTAGAAGTAAGGAGAGCAATTCTCTTCATAACTCCTTTCTAAGAGTCATCACAGTTTGGGCTGGATTTAACAATGGTAGCCTGAGAACATATAGCCATCATAATTCTTTTACTTAAGACCTAAATGAAACAGTTCATTTTTACGAGAATTCCCTTTCTCAGTACCTGATTTAGATTGGGTTGTAGATGAGGCCAAAGTGTCTGCAGGTGAAACAGCATAACATTGGGATTTCAAACTTCACATTACAATAGTGTAAGAGTGATGTTGTAGCTGTGATGGTCTAGACATTATATGAGAACAAGGATTTCTTAGACTGAAATCTTTTATTGGACCAACTATGTAGTAGGCATAGAAAGTTAGACAAGCTTTCAAATGCAAGACATTCTTTGACAGGTCTTGCATTTGAAAGCTTGCCAAGCTTCAAATTGAAGCTTAATAAAATCTAGTGTTTCAGGTTATTTCACTGTGAGGTGTTGAGTTTGGTCTTACCCTGATACTTCAAGGTGAAACACAAAGGATGGAAACCAAGGAAAAAAAGAGACCCAACTATTTTACCATGCTCCCTACAAGCAGAAAGCACCAAGTTGCTCACGTCTGCTTTCTACTCACTGTAATGTCTGTTCTGGAACTGGAAGGAGAGATTAATGATTTAGAAGCATTTGCCAGCTCTTACCATGCTCTTTTCCTCATGGGGTGTTTCCTAGCCTGAAGGGGTTATTTTTCAATAACTTTTCTCTTAACTGCTTCATAATTGAAAATCTTCAACTAGATCCTGTTGAGCTCTTTCCATTCCTCTTTTTTTCAGAGAAAAGCAATTTCTTGGTACTTTGTGTTACAATTCAAATCTTTGACTATTTCTTTCTCAATAATCTCTGCTTTACTGTACCCATCCAAAATAAATTGTGATACATTGTTCCTAAAGCAATTTAGCCACAAAAGATGCTGTACCTTAACCTTTTACCAAATACAACCAATATATTTTGCTCTATAATAATATATATCAGCAATTTTTGTTTTTATTTTAGTTTAGTTTAGGAAAATACTGGGGTTGTGCAACGCTTCAGTCCCTGATTTGATTCAGCAGAGATTTGGTCTGATTTGGTGGCCGAATCTCCAAATCTGAATTGAATCAGGAAACCTTTTAATCTCTCTGAATCGAATAAGAACCCTCCAAATCAATTCAGAGACTGTGGCAGCAAGAAATTCCCAGAGGCAGTGGGAACGCCAGGGGTAAGGGGAAAAGACAGCCCCCTCACGCTCCCAGGAAACTCACTTCTTGGATGGGCTGGGGCACAGCAAGAACCGTGTGAGCCTGTGTGAGCTGGCTCTTCAAGTGGCTGCTTCTTGGGTGGGGTGGCAACCAGCTGATTGTAGCAGCTGCTGCTGCCACCGCAGGGACTTAAAAAACCCCACTGGAATCCAGCAGTGAGAAGGAAGCTGGCTGGGAGTGCACTGACCAGAGGGGAGCACTGGGCTCGAGCAGCAGCAACTCTGCAAGCACTGCCTCACATTGGCAGAGCAAACATAGTGGCTGGTAAAAAGCTGGGGATGGGCCATTCCCAGCTCCTCAACATTAAAGACATCCATGCAGACATTCCTCTCAAGGAGGACGCCTATCATCTGAGGCTCAGACCCCTGAGGCTAGGGGTTGGAGCCCCTGGGGCGATCTACATCTGGACAGCAAGCTGGAGCACTTCAATCAATGCTGAACCCTACAGTCTAGGGGTTGACATCACTTTGGGATGCAGACCTGAGTATCCGAGTGGTTGGCATGTGGACGGGGTGTAGGGGAGGTGGAGCCCGAGAAACACTGCAGCACACCCATGATAACCCCACCTCTGGGACAAGAAGGGAAAAAAAACACCACTTAACCCCCTCCTTCTTTACATATATCATCAAGTCATGGCTGGCGAGTTGGGGGAACCCTAACCATGGGGCAGAGTCATACTTACAGCGCCAACTCAGGGCATGACAGAGAGATTCAGAAAGATTTCATGATTTGGACATAGACACAGCTTTAAATGTTTTTCTACATACCTCGAGGTACCAGGTGGCTCGTGTATGCTGAGATGCTGGGATGGATGTAGTGTCCCACAGGAGCATTGGGGACTCCCCAGCATGCTTAGCAGCAGACGCAGAAGTGGACCAGACACACTTCCAGTCCATTTCTGAGTCCACTGGGGGGCCCTCACATGCCCTCCCAGCTTGGCAACTGGTGCCTCCTGGTTGCTGCACTGAGCTGGAGGGGTATGCCCCGCCCAGAACACTCCCCAGCAGACCCTGAAGTGGACTGGAAGTACTTCTGGTCCACTTCTGGATTCACCAACGAGCACACAGGGGGACTCCCCCTGCACTCCTATTGGGTGCTCAATCCATCCCAGCTTGTAGAGTTCATGGGCCATGCCTGGTACCTTGAGGTATGTAGAAAAAATATTTAAAGCTGTGTCTACGTCCGAATCACTGATTCTCCAAATCAGCATCAAATCTTCAGATTCAGATTCAGCCGAATTGAATCGGGGACAGTGATCTAAATCAACTAATCGAATCACTGTCCCCAATGTGGGCCAAATCTGAATCCAAATTGAATATGGCCCATTTTGCGCACCCATAGAAAATACTTCAGCAACCAAGTGATGTTTAATATGGCTGTACATTAGAACAAGGATTTTAGCAGGGTTTATATATTCCTTGTTTTTGAGAAATGCTGGGGTTTCTTTTCTCCTCAACTTACTGGCTATTTGCGTATGCACTAGGCTACATTCAATTCCATTTCACTGTTGTCACCTATCACGTCAGGGATATCAATGATCCAAAACTACTTTTTTCCAACTGCAAAGTCCATTGCTGTTTCCTATTTTTATTTAATAGAGAAAGCTGAAAACTGAGGCAGGCAGATATTAGAGGTGTTCAAAATAACTTTGCGATAATGAGAATTGTTGAATATTTGCCTGTCTTCACTTCTGTAATTCTAACATCAATATTGCTACTTGTATTCTCTGTAAACTTAAAAAAACCTAGGTTTTACTAATAACTTAAAATATAAATAATATAAAATGTAATATGTGCCACCTAAGACACATTATAAACTGCAGAGTTCATTTATGTACTCTAATTATAGATATGCATCCTATTTAGCTGCTTATGCTAAATTTATCAGCCTCAGGATACTCTGTAGTCTAGGTAATAGTTCAATATTTAATAAACTTTGTAGGCATAGACTGCCATTAGAGTTTGATAAGAAATGTGTTTCAAAGAGCATTTTAAAGAGGGACTCACATACTTCTAAGATACTTTGTGCAATACAGACATGTAGAAAAAGTTCTTCACTACTACATAATAGAAGCTAATTAAAAAGGCAAGCCAAAACCAGTGAACACAATGTGAGAAGTTTTCAATCCCATCCCCAGCATAGTCTACATTTGGTAGAGAGATTGTCTTGACTCTCCCAGTCTCAGATTCACCACCATGAAAACCAGTCCCCTGCTCTGCTCCCTGCTCTCCCCCCTGGCCACCATTTTGTGATTAGATTATATCCCTGGGGCAACTACAGCAATTGCTAACATGGAAAAATAACATTAAAAGTAATTTTGTATGCTTTCAGCAGTTTGATGCTGTGGTTTATCAACTAGAAGCAAAGCAGCTGAGTGTTTACTATGTGGCTGCACTGGTTTCCAAGAGCTTATCACAGGGCCAAAGATGCAATGAGATGAGATCCTATGATTTATGTCATTCTCCATCTTTTAGAACGTTTTCAAGCACCAGATTTTTTTCTAGTAAAATATGGCAATATAAACCATTTAAATATTAGGGAGGGATACATCCTGGTTTATCTGTTTCTCCTGAGAGAAAAAAGTATAATAGCTGAGATCTGCCAGGCACATATATGAGGATAAAAAAAATGTACAGAAGTGTATATTTTTGGAAACTGGATTTGGGCTATAGATAGAAGATAATGTTGGATGAATTTAAAAGCAAGTGCCTTCTCCAGATTACATCACCCATGATGCACCCTGGTCTCCCATCTAGCCAAGTGTAATCTCAAGACTATAGTAGATCACAGACAGCCAGGCCTGTTTGGTTAACATAATGACAGAAAGCACTTGGATGGTAACTCCAGTAAGGTCTGGTGGTTTGGGAAATTTCATGTCAAGCCAACCTGAAACAAAGAGTTTTGGTTTGGTTTAAAAAAAATACAAAACAAAATGTGTGGCTTCAAGAATGTCATTTTTTTTCCTTCCAGTTGAAAATGGTGAAACAGTTCAGCATTTCCAAATTTTCTGTAGTTTCCATCCTCTAAAAATAAAAAAAATGCAGCTGGATTAAGCAAGCATTTGTCTTTCACAAAGAAAATGGCACTGATTATAGCACTACAGAATGAAAGTTGTCTGATATGTTGCAAAGGAGGCTTTCTTTCCATGTACGTCATGGTCATGCTGTTGATCTTCATTGCTTCAGCTTTCTCTGTCCCAGTTTGTCCAGGGGCAAACTCATAACATGCACCCACTTAGGTAAAGGGTGTGAAACCTCCACATGAAAAGTAAACTATTTGAGTTGGTCTAATAAAAGATATCACTGCCCCATGTCCTGACACCACCACTGCCCATGGCCCAAAACTGCCCAGTTATGCATCTGGGTTTGCACTAACTGAGGATGTGACTTTATGTTTGTACTTTACTTCAGCCCAAGTTCTCTATCGTCATTCTGCCCATCCAGATGGAGTCTGTTTTTCAGAGAATTTATACAGCACCAGATAACACTAAAAATATATATGTAATTTGCAACCTAGTTTAGTCCAATCTGACATATAAGTGCTGATGTAACTTTTATTGGTTGCTCAGAATGCAGCAGATTATTACTGTATTATTATGTATTATGATATTATTATGTATTATAGTGTATTATTCTTTTCAACAGAATTGAAAAATGGTCCATCTGTTTAAAATGCTTTAAAAGTCATGCAGGTGTGCACCATAATTCTATCCATAACTTGCTTGTATAACTTGTGCAGTCCACAGCCATGGTGCTGTATAATTAAATTCAAGACAGCATATTATTAAAGTTATTAACCATTATGAACAATCTCTGACAAAGTGAAAAAAAACACAAAGTCCTGATTTACCATGGTGGTTGCACTGTTAGCAAATGCTGTGTCACATGTGGGACTTGCTAGCATGGGAACAGGCATCTATAAGGAGCCCTGAAACATTACAATTTCCTGAATTCAATTAATGTATTTCAAGTAGATTAAAACAAAAATAGTGGGAAAAATGCTCTTCAAATTTAAAGGAAAGGGCTCAAGAACCAACTCCCAATCATACCCCATGTGTAGCTAGGAATCTACAAAGCATATAAATATCTTACCAGAGTTAAAATAAATCTGTGCAAGAGGAAACAGACATGCAAATTGAGACCTAGACCATTTCCATGAACTGTCATATTGACTGACAAGTGTGTTTGCATGAATCTGCATGAAAGCTAAAGCAACCTCAACCCAACAGCTGTATGGCAAGAGTAAGGTAAAGCATGGGTTCCCAGATTCTCCTAGAACATGGGGCACTCTTTTAGCAGAATAATATCTTGTGATTCTCCTCACAACCTCTGTTCCACTCACAATGGCTCCCCCCTCCCTTTCTTCCTTCCCCCAGCATATCCAGAACCTCTCTCTTCAATTCATCACCCCATCAGTTGGTTTCCTTCCATTCAAAAGCAATTCCTGTCTTGCACATACTTTCACAAAGGGTCACCAGAGATATGGGGGGTGGGGAGGAGGGACGGAGAAGGGTGGCCCTTTAGGTACTACTATGACACAAATGAATTATAACAACACTAAGAATAATACGAATAGAGGAATTTTCTATTACTACTTCTCTATGTTCAGGATCAGCCTGAGGATTCCACGGGCCAACTCGTAAGATAAGGATACAGTGTTCACTTCTAAGGCTTTGTAGGCATTCTGAAAGGCTAGAAGGTATGGTAAGTATGACTTGCATATTTCTCAACTACAGTACTGTATGTTCTTACCGGGTGGGCCTGATCCTCATCTCACTACACGTCAGCTGGAAACTTGTGTAACCATTTAACTCACTGAATTGCCCTTATTTATACTGGGGTAGGTGAGATCAGAATTGGGTTCAACATATACACAGGATTACACAACAGCACAATAGTTTTCTTGACTAGACTATACACAAGTGAGCTGTTGCATTGCATTGAGGTTGCAACATTAGCCAACACTAGGCAGTTTGATTTATCAATGTGTACACACTGGAATTCTGGAACAGCCTGCCATCGGAGGTGGTTCAAGCACCTACACTGAACACCTTCAAGGGTAAATTGGATGCTTATCTTACTGGGATCCTATGACCCCAGCTGACTTCCTGCCCTTTGGGCAGGGGGCTGGACTCGATGATCTCCCGAGGTCCCTTCCAGCCCTAATGTCTATGAAATCTATGAAATATCAGATTTACCCAAAGAACCTTGTCTGCCTATGTCCTTACAGCAACATGTCTACAACCTACACCCCTGTAAATATAAGGTGTTCATCTGTTTTTCCTACCTCCTAGTTTAACGAAGAGATTTAAAACTACCTCCTTCACAGCTTAATAACCAGCCCACACTTCTATTCTCTATGCTAAAACTGTGGAAATTAATGATTCCAATTATGTTTGCTTGTTAAATTATACACACAAACAATCAACACTAGAATATTTTAAAGGGTTGCACAGAGAGAAGAAAAATGGTGAGTTGCCCCCCTTGCATAGTGTGCGAAAAGAAGGAGGAAAAATCTACTTTGGCTCTGAGTCTGATTCAGGAAGGTAATCAAGGTGTCAACCAGTGTAGAAAAAGAATCAATTGTGAGTTAGGAACCTCACCCCCCCCCAATTAAAAATCCTTAAATTCCTTTGCCATTCTGGCCCCTTAATCATCATTGCCTATACTAATATTGTTCATTCGTCACAATATATACATACTTCTTTAAGTAAAGCCAGCCTCTGGTTTCTCAGGTTCTTTGTGTATGCCTTTCTGGGGTGGCATCCTATGATTTTCCCACTTTGGGGCAAGCTCATAGGCTACAGTACCTTGAGTATTGACTGCTTGCCCAGCAAGTCCAGCTGGGTAGCTCACCTGCCAGCACTGCATACAGAGACTCAAACATCCATTTAAAAACAAAGTAGTTGCTAAACTTTTGACATTATGACTAATAGACTTTGCAGTCTGAATTCACATGTCTTACTGGCTTCATTCAAATTACACCAGAAATCTGTGGGGGACTGCCACCACTGTTCCAAGTGAAAAAAATATGATAAATTATTTTTTTTCCGAAGGTAAATATTAAGTGTGAAAGTATTGCCAAAGTAACCTGAATCTGCTTTTATTTTGCAGATTCAATTTCCTAGGTTTTCAGGGTGGGGGCAAACAACAATCAATACTTTGGGATTTTTTTTAATGTTACTTTTCAAATATTTCATTTTTACACACATGGTGTTTAAGAGCTTCCTTCCTTCCTGTTTTCAATTTTTTTAATTTTGGAATTTTGAGAAAAAATGTTTTCTCTCAAAAAATATCTCAGAAAAATATTTGACATTTTTTATATGTGTAATGCAGAACACTATTTCTAGAGAACTATGCCAAGAAAATTACCTCGAAATTAACTGACTTTCATTGTCATCCTATGGGTTTTTTGCATAATTTATTAATTTGGGGTTTTTTGCAGATGGCATTTAATGAATAATAATGCTATGATGAAAAGATTACTTAGCACTTAGAGAAAGCTTCGTGTAGATTAACTAATCAATTTAGATGCTGCATCCCATTTGTTTACAGTACAACTCCCAACTGGATTGTAATTATCTAACTTTGTAACTATATTTAAATTTCTAAATTAAAAAACACAGTTGGAGTAACTAATTGTCAGTGCTTACCCACCAATTTGTATCAAAGGGCTCATCAGTGTAGAAGAATATGTGATCTTAATATACTCTAGGCAGTTACAGGCAGCAAAGGAGAGAATCAAGTATGCTAACTGCTCTGTGGATACATAATACATAGATTTGAGTTTAAGCACACACTCAATGTGCTAAATATCTCTTTAATTTTAGAATTAAAGTGCAGAATAGCTGTCATGTCATGTACTGTAAAAAAATGTGTGCGGGGTCATAGTATGTAAGGAGATCTAAATCCATTATAAATCACTATATACATATTGTGAACAAAAGGTCTGTATTGTCAGCAATGGGACTTAGGTCAAATCTGGGTCTTGATAGCAATGATTTAAATCTGGCTCCTAAAAAAATCTGTGGTGAGAAGTTCACTCCTTAGCTAAGCTTATTCAAGCAGACCTCTCCAAGCTTGTGAAGTATCTACCTAGTCTTGCTTATAATTATCAGCATCTTTCCAAAAACAGCCTCTAAAAATGCCAATCCCCCCTTCTCCAGGCTCTCTGGTTTCCCGCCCCCTCCCACCCCATTCTGGTCTTCTCACATTATTTTGTGCGTGCTGCAAAATTCCTGCCTCATTTCCCTCATCCCTCTGCTCCATTCCCTTCAGTATTGAATTCTAGGTTTGTAATTTATTAAATATATCAATCAAATATTGATAAGATATGCAGTCCAAGTCCTAGAGCCTAACATCAAATGGAATCACATATTATCTACATATGCTCTACAATTATACACTGGGAAAGAAAAGGCAGTAATCAAAATGGGGTAAGGGGCTAGGTATGAAACTAATTTCCTGTGACTTGCCCATGACATTTGCCTGACTAACATTTATTTCAGTGTCCCATTTATATTTTGAAAGGAGTGCAAAAAGCTGGTTTGCAAAATATTGCAGTGTGTGGAAAGTCCTGTTAGATTACTCGGTAGGCAAATCTAGACAAGATGCCTTAATGTGTAGTAGACTGTTGTTATGTGCATTAGCATGTCACTGCGAAAACCATGCTAATGAGCTAATTCACAGTAGAATTAGTCTACTGCACATCAAGTATCACCAAAAAAAATTTTCCTTTGCAACTGCACATTAGCGTGGCTACTGTGCCTTTATCTAGTACCTCATATTAGAGGTACTAAACTTAATGCACAGTAGCAAAGATGCATTAATGAACATGCAGATGTGCCAGTTGTTGAGTGGGAGATGAATATGAGTGCATTAACCCAACAGCTTACTTCTTTTGGACTGGTTATACAAAATTTATAGATTGGTTATGGACTTTAAAAGCCAATCAATACACACTAATGGAAATTGGTCAGTTTTGTGTCTTGAGCACATCTCCTCCTCGGAGAGAAGCAGCTGGCCTCAGGACTCAGTAATCCATATCATTCCATGTCGGCTCTGAAGAAAATACTAAATTGCACAGAGAAAAATTGTACTGGAAAAGCCAAAATTGCAGACACCCACACCACAAAGAGGACCAAGGATATTCCAAACAGAGTTATAAAATATATGTATCATTATATTCTTATGTATTGACATAAAAAGGCGTGCCAAACTCAGGAGACACTGTTCATCCTTTAGCTAAGCTGGTGTGACACCATTCAGTGGTAATAAACTCAGTATTTTTTTTTATAGTCTTTGGTTGAGCAACACCTGTTTTTTTATAATAAGGGTTTCCCATACTGCACTAACATGGTTTATTTGTTTTCTAATGGGATGTACTTGTAGGTGGTTTAGAGAAGGATGAGTGTTTGCCTCTCTTAAAGTGCCTTCTAAAGCTGATTTGTTGAAATAAAGTCTTGCTTAAATAAATTCCAAAATTATAACAACATTAAAACAGAAACTGTAAATATTTATATTTTAAAGGTCAGCATTTCAATAAACAGCATTTACAAATGTAATGGCTACTACAGCATGTTCAACAGAATGAGCTAAATGACATGCGTGCTGTGCTCTAAATTATATTCCTCACAATTTCTTTTTAGACTTTTATTTTGTGATGATTAGTAAACCCCATTGCATTGTACTAAGGAGCATTGCTGTGGTGCAAGCTGTTTAACCACTATTCTGGACTGATTTGTTTTCATATATATAACATTCACTGAGCGATTTCATCTGCTTCCCCTCATCTATTAGACTTGCAACCTGTTTTATGCTTATATTTATTTGTTTTTACAACCCACAAAAGCTTTGCTGCAAAACGCACAGGATTTGGGATACAGCTCAGGGTCCAAGACAAGACATGAAGCGAAAAAATAGAGATAACTGAAAAATGGCACAACATAAAGTAAATATATAGAGAAATAAAGCATTATCTAGTAAACAGGACATATTGATCGTCTCAGTATATTCCACCTCGGCCTTAAAGTTACCTTTGTTACAACAGATTTGCTGAAATGTTTTGGCTCTACTAAAGCACTGGAATTTTTTTAGCTTGCTGGTTATGGAGTGAAGAATCTGCATATATCAATCAGGCTTTGAAGGCAATTGTGCAAACCACTAGCTTGGCTTAAATGATCAGGGTAGACATGTTAGCATCAGGTTCTGCTATATTAAATAGTCACTGCTTTATTCAGACTTCAGTCAGGCTTCTCTGCACAATGGAGCATGCAGCCAGGGAGGCATACCTTTGGGTGGTGATTCTGTTTACTTTTGAAGGCTGACAGCAAAGGCTTCTCCAGTCTCAGCTAGACTGGTACAAATAACAGTAACTCCCCTGAAGTCAGTTTAATACATTTGTATACAACCATTGTGCGGTCAGAATCAGGCCCCACCTCTCCTGTGGAGTGTTTCCAAGATGTGTGAAAATATTAGAAACACAATCCACTATGGTAATAATTTAGTGCAGGACAGAACTGGATGACTATAAACACAACTAACCAATGGGGAAACTTCACTTACTAGTAATTAGTATTTGAGATGACAGTGGGTGCTATGGAAACCCATTAAAAATAGAGACATCAATCTAGATCATGGGTTAGCAACCTTTTAGGAGTGGCAGGTCAGAGTAACACAGCTGTCTGAGACAGGCCAATGCTGGTGGCACAACCATCATTTCCTTACTGCTGGATTGCCACCAATGCTCTTGTGACGAGGCGGGTGGCGAGTGCCAACCAGGGGTCAGCGACCCACAGATGCTACCAGCAGCATGGGCATTGGCCAGTGGTGATCGCTGACTGCCTGCAGATGTCGGTGTCGGCAGCAAGGGAGGGGTGGCGAGTGGTGATCACCTGCAGGTGCTGCCACTGTCGGTCGTGCCTTTTCATAGGGCATGCCCTGCCATGCTCAGGGGGTGCATGTGCACCCCCTATGCATCCCCAGTGCTTGCTGGGCCAGACTGGGCCCATGGGCCATAAATTGCTGACCCATGCAGAGAAGTCTAGATATATAAGAAGGAAGAAGCAGGTAATTACAACTGGAAAATCTCTTATCTATTTGTTGCTCCACTTGCTCTTTAGATGACAATTCAGTGAAATAATCTAACTATTTGTGGCATTCTGCCTAAAGGAAGAAACTTATGAAAATTGTAAAATGTCAACCATTAATAAAGAATATGTTAACCCTTGTAAAAGGGAGTAAATTATTAATCACTAATTGGAAGAATAGCAAGTAAAGCTGTGTGAAAAACTTTTCAGAGGCAGTGGCTTTTGCTATTTTTGGAATTTGCTGTAAGGTGTTCACCTTATATAGCATTGATCTTGGAAAATGTTCATAGCTATGTACTGAACAGTGTATCATAGTGTGAGGAAAGCTAATGATCAAAGGCTAATCTGGGGTTGCTACAGAAAGTTATCTCGTTTCCTGATTCTCAGCCACAGGTTAGGATCCAGCCCTCTACTGTAGGATCCTCAAGTACATATGCACTTTAGGGTACACAGCTCCCTGGCATTGTCTCCATAATCGAAATCTGCACCTGTTTATAGAAATCAAGCATTCTCATACAACTTGAGGGAAAGGATGGACTAGTAGCTAAGGGGATACCTGGCTTCATTTCCCTGTTTTGACACAGATTTCCTCTGCGAAACCTCAACAAGACACTTAGCTTAGTTTCCCAGATGGGTGATAACTGTATGCCCCTATGTCACTGAGGTCTTAGAAGAATAAAATCATTCAATATTGCAGGTTAGAATAGATGAAAGAACTATACTGATTTAAAATGAGGAAAGGAACCTTACTGGATACCAGGATGGTCTGTTTTAACTGTTTTGCTTGTATGGGCTACCCCACAATACGTGCAAGCTAAATCCCTTTGACTCCTTGTTCTAGACTCCATCCCAGACCCCTTGTGCTCCACACTGCCTTGCCAGTTCCTTGACTTCTCATAGTAATTTATCAGATGTTGCATTCAGGGGCAAACTGCCTGGTTTAGCTTCCACTTACTGTGGGATAGAATAGGCACATGAAATGTTTAGCAAACACCAGCTGACATGCTATCACAAGTAAGAAGTTCCCTGCCTTCTTTTTGTTTGGTGCAATTGTTTCATTCACTTATGCCCTTATTCTGGATGTTAAAAAGGGGCGGTGATGGGGATGAAATAAAAATTTAAGACAGAGTTTAAAGTAGTGGTTCTCAACCTTTTCAGACTTAAGGCACTCCTCATTAGACTTGAGACATCCCTCAACAAATACCAGCACTTAGTTTCACTTGGTTTTTGACTACAGAAAAAGAATAGAGTAATCCTTCTGTTGCAAAGAACTAAAAAAAATCACAACAGGGCAGAATGTTTTCAACACAATAGATTGTTATTTGAAATTTCTGGGTTTATCTTGTTTGCATGCCTAATAGTGCTAACATTACATGACATCCCTGCAACACCCTTGAGAGGTTCTCAAGGCATCTCAGCATGCTGTGGCACCTTGGTTGAGTATTGGTGGTTTAAAGGTACACTCTCCATTTACAGTCAGACAAATGAATCCTGAACTTTGTGCTTGAAAACCTCCATTAAAATGGTTCTCCACCACTCTGGTAGTGTAAAGGGACAGGAATAGGCTCCTGAGAATATGTCCCATGTTACAGTGCTCTTCAGACTTTGTTGAACCTGTGTAAGGACTGCATGCTAACTCAAGTCTTAGGTCCTGATATAGGAATTCTTGTTAGGAGATGTTTAGGGTGATCTTTCCAAAGGCTCTTCCCTGTTTTCCAGGCTACAACTAGGATTTTATAATGTAGAACATAAGTTAAAACAGCCTCAAGGTTCCTGAGGATTTGGGAAATTTTTTCTTTATCTTCAGATTATGGGCAATGCAAAGGTGAATTCAAGGTAGATTTGCTTCCATCATCAGGCAAAGGAAATGGAGTAACTGAGAACCAGTTCCATGATTTCTATTCATTACATGAAAACTTTTAGCAATAAGTAACATCATTAATTTCACAGATCCTTCTTTTTATATGATAAGGTCCTTCTCTTATGTATGAAAAGCAGATGCCAACATGGCTAAGGCTTTCAGGCATCTTAGACATAATGGGTGCATCTACACATGGGGATTTAAGGTAAATTAGCCATTTTTAAGATGCATTAAGGGCATAGGTCTACACATGCATGCTGTTAATGTGCCTTAAAATGGTAATTTTAGGCTAATCACGCCTAAATTTAATACCTGCTTAAAGCAAGTATCATATTTAGGCACAATCAGTTAAGGCACCTTAACCCATGTCTAGATGCTGTAAGGTGCCTTAACACTATGTGACTTAGCAGACTGGAGCCAAGCCCATGAGGCCACATGCTGCCACTAGGCACCACCAAGATGAATAAGTTGCGCGTGCTGTTTGGCAAGTGCAGGCACTGCAGCTGGAGTGGCAGTTCTGGCAGCAGCGGTCTGTGTTGGTGTGCAGTAAATCAACAGAAGGGGCAGGAGGTGCGAGGACTCCAGTCAAAGCACAGGGAAAAGGCCCCCCATGACTCACTGCAGGGGAAGATTCAGTGTAGCACAGGCAGGACCTTTGCTATTGGCTCCCCCATGACTCTCCATTGGGGTGGGTTTGCTGGCCAAGCAATGCAGCCCTGCAGGGGCCGAATGCCTCAGTGCCCACCTGGGATTCTGGTGCCCTTAGAAGCCCATGCTGGGGCTCCCATCTGGGACAGCAGGCAGGCTGAGATTGTGTCTCCCCCCCAGCACCTGGCATGGCTTTCCTTGCTGCACCCACCTCCATCCCATGCAAGTGCCTGGCCTCTGTGCCAGACGCTGCAAGGGGGAGAGGTGGCATCAGTACCTGGGGGCTCTGCAGCTCAGCCCCGCTAGGCTGGGTGCAACATAGCTGGGAAATTGGGCTTAGATCAGGTGAGTCAAGGAGAGAGCTGAGCCCTAAGCTGCATTGAGTCCAGCCTGACAGGGACTTCTGCTGCCAGAATCATGACTCTAGTTGCAGCATCTACGTTTGCAGAACAGCACCCATCACTTCTTTGTTTTGGTGGCACCTGGCAGCGTGGGGCCCCACAGGCTTGACTCCGGCTTGCTGTTGTTCAACGCTGGGGAGGCAGAAACATGGGGGGGGGGGGTTTTTAGAGCCAGGAACAGGGCTGGGCTGATCACATCCAGGGGGATTGGAGGCTCCCACCCTTTGACCAGAACTGGGCCACGCTGCCCGGCTATGCTGCCATGGGCTTCCAGAGTGCTGTCCGGGGCAGGCTGCCCAGCAAGCTGTGTTAAGGCACCTTAAGGCATTTATGTGCAGACACACGCCTAAACTGCCTTAATGTGTCTTAGAGTAAGGTGAATTAAGTTTAGATGCATGTAAATTCACCTGTAGACATGCCTGGTGAGAGCTAGTTTCACTGTGAAATAAGTTTAAAGTGTGATTCTGCTCTGAAAATGACTAAGTGATAATAACACCTCCTTGATCAATAGGTTAGATCTTTGGGTGGATTCATAGCTGCTTGTTTTAGTGACAAAAATAATCACCTTTTCCTTTTTTTTTAGCTCTGCTATTTCAGCTGCCCAACATACAGCTAAAAGTCAGCTGTGTTTTAGTGCCTTCTTGTTTATTGCCAATGGAACTTAAAATTGAGTTCCAAGTGTAAAACCAGTCAGCTACACTACAGATGAAAAGATGCACTTGTTTAGCCAAAGGAAGAATTTGGCCCAAATGACCTTTATCATCACTGATGATCAAATATGAAATCAACTCAGTTAAGGTCTCAGGTTTGTTTGCAGGCTGGCAAACTCACCCCGGTTGATCAGGGAATTACTGATAAGTGACTAACCATGGAACCCACCATGAAAATCTTCTAAAATCACTTTTCAGAACTGAACAACACCCCTGTGTGCTCAGCTATCAGCATCCCCTAATTCATGATATTCCTTTTATTATTCATGCATAAGAAGGTAATACTAGTAAGATTAAAACAAAGAATAATCAGGGCAGAGGAAAACAATTACTATGCAAAGGAAATGGGAATAGCATATAAGAAGTCTTGTTTTTCCCTGGTCCTAGCTACATTTGAATTACTATAGCATATAAAAAACAATTATATATTAGAATGATATATCATCAGCAATTCTCACAGTTGAGGATGATTGTCTTCCACGATTGCTTTATCTGTGGGTCCAAAGATGGCTGACAAGGCCAATCTGGAAATGATATAATAAGGTATAAGACAGCATCAATTTCCTATCTGAGAACTGTTTGCTTCCATGGGACTCCCAATAAACCTATACAATTATGTTTTTAAAAGTTCAGTTGTCACCAGCAAGGAGACAGCAGTACATCTCATCACAGATGTGAGGATTAGTTCATAAACAATAGATTTCATGGATGTCACTGCTTGTTGGATTTCCATCTTTGCCTCCTACACCTCACAGCAATGTATCCAAAACCTGACAAAACTGTAGGAAGAGCTTTGGCAAGAGTCACACTACAGCCACTTAGCCAGAGGAAATGTTAGGACAAATCTCAGACTCAAATAAACAAGCATTAAAAATGGATGTGATATTCAAAGCCTATAAAACTAGAAAACTTCTGCATGAGCTTCCTTCACCTATAGTTTTTGCTTTATTAATTCAGGTAGTTTACGGACTTTCATAATAATTTGATTACATGGGCTAGTGAGGGTAATAATGCTTTAAAATGTTTTATCCTATCAATAAGGGTTTCCTTCTAGCAAAATCAGCTGTTTTGAGTAATGTGATTCTGAATGAGACCTCATGGGAAATAATGAAAATAGTGAAGTAAATAGTGAAATAGTGAAATACTTACTTAGGAAAAAAAATGTTCATGATGTCAATGGTGTAAAGGCTGATGAAATCCAAAAGAATAATATCTTACCTTTAAAAACTTGTCTAACTCACTCCCAACTATGCAAATGGTCCATAAAAGCTGTCACCCAAACAAATCCTTGCCTCTCCGAAATCCAGTGAATTTTGGATGCCAAATTGACTTTTCAGGTTTTGGCTCAATAACAACATTTACATTGGAATATTAACTTCAATTTCAGGTTCTTCAATCTATATCTGATCCTTTTGTAGTGATAAACCCGGGTGTTAGAGAAGTTAAGAAGGTATTATTATTGCATCTGTTTCACAGATGAAAAGACTGAAGTATAAGAAATTAAAGCTGATAAGTGGAGTGCAGCTAGTATCAAGGTGAAGGCCCCTAGGGTTGGTCCTAGTGTAAGGCTATGAACTTAAAACTGGAACTTTTGGTGACCCTGTAGCCTGAAGGTAAAGAAAGTAGAGGGCCATGTGAAAAGATAACGTGCCATGTGAAAGATACCTGTGTGCCAGGTGATAATTACCTATGTGTGTGTCATGTGAAAACCTTGAGGGTGGTGTGCAGGGTAGGTTTAAAAGGAATCCTTGCCTCAGAATCTGTGAGTGTCTGAGTGTGTCTTAGAGACAAAGTGGTTGGGAGAGCATTTGTTGGAGTGTCAGGTAAGTTACAGCCTGGGAGGTAGTGCCTGGGAGCCTGGAAGTGTTTGAGAGATTGAGAGTACTTGTATGCTGGAGCTGAGAACATACTTAAAGGAGAAGTTCATGACCAAGTTTCCCAATTTTGATTAAAGTGTGGATTAACAATACCAGATGTGAAGACTCCATCATCAATTCAGAGGCAGGAGATTGCTTGAGGGCCATCCTGATTCATCTTATTGTAACCCCAGTTGTACGACCTCGCAATCTTCATAGGTAACTATCACCCCTCTTTCCTTTGTTATATGTTTGTAAGTGTATCTATGTTGCCCTGTATATAATTGTGTGAATAGTAGGGCTGTGTGAAGCTTCAGTCCCTGATGCGATTCAGTGGAGATTCAACCTGATTTTGTGGCTGAATCTCCAAATCTGAATCAATTCAGAGGACTATTTGATCTCTCCAAATTGAATCAGAACCCTCTGAATCAATTCAGAGAGATTTGGAAAGATTCAGTGATTTGGACATAGACACAGCTTTAAATGTTTTTTTCTGCATACCTCTAGGGAGCAGCTGTGATGCTGAAGTGCATGGAGTGTCCCACAGAAGTGTGGGGGACTCCCCAGCAGACTCAGCAGCAGACCCAGAACTGGACCAGAAGCACTTCTAGTGTACTTCCAGGTCTACCAGTGAGCATGCCCAGGGGAGCTCGCCACAGTCCTTCGGCTCAGTGACTGGTGCCTCCTGAGTCTCGGGGGGGGGGGAACCTGGGGTCCCTCCGTGGCCAATTGCCAAGCCAGAAGGGTGTGGGGGGGCCCACCAGAGCTCCCTGTCAGATCCAGAAGTGGATCAGAAGTACTTCCAGTCTACTTCCAGGTCTCCTGGGCAGCACACTGGACACCCCCCACTCACGTCCCCCCACGTTGGACCCACTTCTGGATTTGCTGCAGGAACATGTGGAGGCCACCCCCCCACTGCTGTGAAACACTTCATCTGCCCCAGCATTGCAGCGTTCATAAGCCATGCTGGAACCTCAAGATATGTAGAAAAAACATTTAAAGCTGTGTTCAAACTGCTGATTCTCCAAATCAGCATCAAATCTTTAGATTCAGATTTGACTAAATCAAATCGGAGACAGTGTTCCAAATCAATTAATCGAATCTCTGTCCCTGATTTGGGCCAAATCTGAATCTGAATTGAAAAGAACCCACTAATAAATACTAGAATATATATATAAGGGGTGCATGAAATGGGCCGTATTTGATTCAGAAATAGATTGGCTGTGGGAGGACACTGAGTGTCCCCCCAGATGCATGAGACACCAGTCACCGAGCTGGGGAGGGCGCAGGGAAGCCACCCACGTGCTCCTTGGCAGACCTGGACGTGGATCGGAAATGCTTCTGGTCCACTTCACAGTCTGCTGCAGAGCACGCTGGGGAGCTCCGCATGCTCATGTGAGATGCTCCATCCACCCCAGCATCTCAGCATTCACAAGCCACCTGGTACCTTGAGGTATGTAGAAGAAACATTTAAAGCTGTGTCTATGTCTGAATCATCAAATCTTTCCCAATCTCTCTGAATCAGTTCGGAGGGTTCTGATTTGATTCGGAGAGATTAAAGGGTCTCCTGATTTGATTCAGAGATTTGGCCACTAAACTGAATCGAATCTCTGCTGAATCAAATCAGTGACTGAAGCTTCTCACAGCCCTCGTATGTAGACAGATAGTTATAGATATAGATATGTATCGATATCAATATCAATATAGATATATTTAGTATAGGAAATTATTTTAGGATAGGTAATAAGTTTTAGTATTTATAGTACATAATTATTATATTAAATAAACTATTTTTAATTCATTGAAGTTTCCTCAGTGTGAATTGTTTTTTACTCAAGGACTGGGCAACAAGTTGATAGATGCTGGAGCTTGGGTCTGCTCCTCAGTCCTCCTGCCCATCATTTCATTAGATGGTCAGCATTTGATTGAACATTTAGACATACAGGTTTTCTGGCCCCAACACTAGGGCCAGTTTTGTTCTGCAAGTTTACAAATGACACTAAGCTGGTGGAGTAGTAGATATGCTGGAGAGTAGGGCTAGAATTCAGAGGGTGTGTCTACACATGTAATTAATTCAGAATACGCTTACTTCACAGTAAAAATACTGCACAGTAAGCCTACTGGGGAGCATCCTAACAGCATGCCCTGGTTGCAAAGAAGGTTAATGGCCTACTGGGGGCTTGGGGAACTGCAGCTGTGGTGCTCCTGCAGCTGTGAGACTGGCCAACAGCTGGAGCATGGCTCCAGTGATCCAGGCTCCAGTTTTTGGTGGCGTGTACTGAAGCCACATGTGCTTTTTATTGCGCAGGCTTTTTTGACCCTGGGATCTCCTAGACTCAACCCCTCCACCCCTCACGCTGCAAGATGGCAGTGGGAAACACCTAAATGTGTGGTGTGTGGCTACATAACCACATGGCTGTGCTTATCTGGATACAGCCATATGGACCAGATTGTTCATATGTGTCCATTGACCATGTGTCTCAAATCCTGTGTATGATGGACATAATGGACCAGATTGTCATACCATCAGTTGAGTTGAACAGTTCCTTACACCACTTAATAGAGCCAATAGCATAAAAGGATGGTACTACTCAATATGAGCATAAGCATCACCACCTGGCCCAAATGAGGGAATAGCAAACACTCTTTATGGTTACAAAAAGAGGGAAGTGAAAAGGTTTCTTACAGCACCTGCAGCATAATTATCCTACAGAAAAAGGCAGCAACTAATTTAAAGAAACCAAAAAAATCATGCAGATGATGTCTCTCTAAATTTGTTTCTCATCATAGAGTCCAGCACAGAGCAACAAAAAACTGATTAGGGACTTAGGAAATGAGACTTATAAGGAAAGACTGAAAGAATTAGAGGTATTTAGTCTGGAGAAGAGAATACTTGATGAGGGATTTAAAAACAGTCTTCAAATTCCTGAAGTGTGATTACAGAGACTGTCTTTCTGTGTGGCTGTAGGGGATAGGACCAGGAGCAATTGCCTCAAGCTTCAGTAGAGGAAGTTTACAGTGGAGATTAGGGGGAACTTTCTGACTGTGGAGGATGGGGGTAGGGGTGGGGGAACAGGCTACCTTGAGAAATAGTGGAATCTCCATCCTTGGCAGGTTTCAAGGGCAGGTTAAACTGGGATGGTTTAAGATGAGCCTGCCCTGAGCAGAGGATTGAACTAGATGACCTTAGGAGGCCCCTTGCAGCCTTACTTTCCTCTAATCCTTTACCTGAGCTCAAGGAATATCTCTGTTCTGAAGGTTACAAAGCTGAGATACTTTGGAGGCCAACATAGCAAACAGGAGGTGCAGAACCTAATCAATAAATTAAACAGCAGTTTGGTTATCCAAACCAAATTATGTTCATCCAAGAGTTCAGAAATAGCTTGAGAACAAGTACCTGGACATACTAAACAGTGAGCATTACATCAGACAACTGGAAGATATCAAATCTTGTCTTTTAGGAAAGGCATATTAATGCCTTAGCTTTTTTTTCTGGAGGGAGGGGAGAAGGGGACAAGGGAGAGCCCACTGTCCCTTTCCACAGCTCTCATTGCTCCTACACAGAAAATTTATACCGATAGAAATCTCGAATTATATCCATGGAAAGACAGAAATAATAATTTAAGCATGATAAGCAAATTTGTGTGGAACTGTTACTTCTATTACCAAGAAAATGCCAGAACCCCTGGAATTTAATGGCTCAGGGACTGGGCCATGAATTGTTATAGTGGAAAACTGATGATGTTCCTAAACAGAAGCACATTGCATTGTATAATACAAGAGCCTTACTTCTGCTCTGTAATTTAATTTGGACTATCTCAGTTCATGAACAGTTAAAAGCCCTCTCACTCTGCCCCAAACCCTGCCAAAGGGTACTGGCATAGTGAATGCCAGTCAAATGTTTCCAATTAGCCTCTTTTTGGACATTAGCTGTTGCTGACATGTGCACTGCTATTCTGCCAATGCACAGAAAGTCCTTTACAAGTGCTAGTGTATAATTGCCCTCCCCTTGCTCTCTCTCGCTCTGTCATGCTATAATAAGCACATATTCAGAGAAGTCACAGAAATCCAGTGTTGGTTTAATTGCCTTTGAGCAGATGCTGAATTCCTACAATTCACCAGCCTAATGGATACTGTAAACAAAACTATGAAGATAAAATTCATAATTAAAGTGGTAATATAGACTTGTAGAAATCATGTATATATTTTTTTCAAAATCCTCATCCTCATTGAATCTACTTTACAGTAGCAGAGCGTATTGCAAGGTTTTCAAATAATGTATCATAACAGCTGTTTCTGATTGGCATCATGATGTTGTCCTTTAACATGTTTCTTCAACCATAGCAGTTAAAAAAGTAAATGAGTAGCTTTACTAAAAAGCCATTACACTGAAAGGATGTGCTCTATTTGCTCCAGTCAGACAGTGCTGACAAAGAGTCATGCCGCAACAGAATGGTTGAATGCTTGAGTGCACGCTGGAGAGAAATACCAGTTCATATAGACACTGAAATCATGTCCATTCAGATTAACTCGGGTAAGTAGGTGAACATGTTTACAGAACAGTGACACACGCTGCCCAGATTCAACCTTCTTAATTGTGTTTCTCTTTTGTCTATCCAACTGTATTTAGGGAAGTGATTTTCTTTTATAAAATGAATCTCAGCATCTGCCAGATACAACATTTATCCAACAGGAAATTAGTGAGCAATACATGCATCTGAGGGCTCCTACCTAGCATTTGCAAGGAAAAAACCTGGTTTCCTAGAATGTTCTTTGTTTTCCTAGAAGCTTGTGGCAAGACATGGCTTGCCATTTATTCTTTTATGTTTTCGGGCTGTTTTACATATTGCTGTTTACTCTTTTTCTCCACTTAGGTTAGCTTTGCAGAAACACCCAGCTGCAAAGGAATGAGGAAGATACTTCCTGGTGCATCATCAGCAGAAATACCCATTGAACTGAGACAGCCAGAACTGTGTCAATCTGGTAACAGTACAACTTTGCGATCAAAGTTCTCAATTGGCCTGCAAAACTTTGATTACTATTAATACTGCATGAAAATAATCACCTTATTCACAACTCCTAGTGTTTACTTATGAACTAAACACATCTGATCTGAAATCACTGGGCATGATAAATCCATGGTGCCATTTTTACAGAATACAAATAAATATTCCTTTAGACAATCTACCTGTGTGGAGACTGATCGACCTTCAACTCACAAATAAGCATATCTGATGAAGGGATCCTTCTATTTATTACAATCAAATTGTCAACCAGTGCAGTAAACACACATTGTTTTGTATGCTTTTAGAGGCAGATTATTTTTTTCTACAGCACTGAGCTTACTGTCACCCATCAACCGCTATAACAGAAATGCTTCCCCATCTCTGCCTTTATGCAGCTACCTGGCTTCCATGTCTGTTTTCTCAGAGCACAGTCTCTCCCTATGGTGGTATCATTAGATGGTTACAATTGGAAGTGAATGCCATCGTGCAGCAATACCAGGCTGAGTCTTATATTACAAATAGCAAAGAAGAATGATATTCAGTAGGGCTGCGTGAAAAACCATCATTTTGTTTTGACATCAGTTTTTCTGTTTTGAAGGGACAGTGTTTTCTTTCATCATTTAATTTCATTTTGAAACACTGTCCCGTTTCATTTAGCCAAAACTGTTTTGCTGTTTCGACTCCTCTCAATGTTTCACCTATAGGCTATAATGAGGAATCATGAAAATGCCTAAAACATTGTTATTTGTTGCCTGAGTCAGCTGAACATTGCAGGGATGGTAGCCCCTTCTGAGGGCATGAAGCCTGCCAAGTTTCCAGGAGATAGGTGCAGAGGTTTCTCAGAAACTACACCTCAAAATTGTGAAAACAAAATTTTCCAGCAATGGCAGCCTTCTGTTATCTGGCAAGCAGATCCAGGGGCTCACACCCCGGGGAGGGCTTCAGGGCTGTGCCAGACTCCTCCTGGGGGATACAGATCTGTTGGATCTGTATCAGATGACAGGAGGCCGCCACTGCTGCCTGGGACTGGTGATGGGTGCAGCCTCCACCCAGTGCCAGGGAAGACGGATGCTGCCGCTAGCCACAGGCAGAAGCAGCAGCAGCCTCCTATCATTTGGGCACAGATCCAGGGGTCTCCTCCTGGGGGTGCAGGCCCCTGGATCTGTGCCCCAGGTGAGAGGAGGCTGCACTGTGACCTGGGACCGGTGCTGAGTGTGGGTTGTGCCCAGCACTGGAGAAAAGTGCTGCTGCCTCCTGTCCCAGGCAAGCAGTGGCAGCCTTCCCTCATCCGGCATGCAGATCTGGGGGCTTGCACTCCCAGGAGGAGTCTGGCACAGCCCAGCAGCCCTCCTGGGGGTGGCAGCAGCAATCTTGTCTGGTACTGGGCGCACCCCTGGACACAGTCTCAGGTGGGAGAGGCAGCCTGAACCTCCACTCATGCGGTGTGCAGATCTGGGGGCTTGCAGCCCTGGGACTCCTCCCCGGGGTGTAGGCTGCTGGATCTGTGCCAGATAAAAAGAAGCTGCCGCTGCCACCTGGGACTGGTGCTGTGTGCAGCCCGCACCCAGTGCCAGGCTCCAGCACCCAGTGCCCACACCCAGTGCTGGGCTTCAGTGCCAGGCTCCATGAAGCTCAGCCTGGCAGTGGGAGGTAGAGTGCAGCCCCAGCTCTACCCACCTCTTGCCACCGGGTTGCACTCTGATCAGCTTTGCCAGCCCCACAGAGCACAGCCCAGCGGTGGGAGGTGGACAGAGCTGGTGTTGCGCTCTGCCTCCCACCACCAGGCTGAGCTCCATGGGGCTGGTGGAGCCGATAGGAGCACAGCCCAATGGTGGAAGGAGCACTTCGCCTTCTGCCACTGGAGTGAGCTCCAGGGGGCTGGCAGAGCTGATCAGAGTGCAGCCCAGTGGTGGGAGGCAGACAGAGCCAGTGCTGCACTCCAATCAGCTCCACCACCCTGATGGAGCACAGCCCAGCGGCAGGAGATGGACAGAGCCAACACCGCACTCCACTTCCCATCACTGGCCTGAGCTCCACGGAGCTGTTGGAGCTGACCAGAGCACAGTCCAGCAGCAGGAGGCAGGCAGAGCCCGCGCTGCCCTCTGATGGGCTCCGCCAGCCCAGCAGTGGGAGGTGGGAAGAGCCAGGGCTGTGCTCTCCGCTGACCTGAGCTACATGGGGCTGTGGAGCTGCTCAGAGCGCAGCCCTGGCTCTCCCCTGCCTCCCACCACCAGGTGCTTTGAAACTTGAAATATTTTGAAACTTTCAAAACATTTTGAGTGCCCTCATTTCATTCTGAAGCTGTTTTGAAGCTTTTTATGCTGTTTCAAGTTTCAGACGCATCAAAACAGCTTCAAAATGACACACTTGGTAAAATTTCGCACAGCCCTAATATTCAGTCCTTGGGCTAAATCAGACGTTGTAGTAAATGTATCCTAAGAGAAATAATCACTTTTTTCCCCCGTGGATTACCTTTTGTCATTTGCACTGGCATAAATCTCCACTGAGGAAATGGCACTTTTTGGCTTTTGGCACCTGCCTTTAATTTCTCCAATACAAATAATGGTCATCTTTCTGCCATACCATTCACCTGCCTGGGAAATGACTGGCTGAAATGTAGTCTGCCAGCAATATGCTTCAACCCAAGCATATACCTCAAAAGAGATGCCTATTTCTAGTGTATGCAACTTTGAGAAACTTCCCCTCACTCCTGCCTAGAAGGCAGTATTAATGACAAAGTAAATGGCTCCTCTTTATCCATGTTTCTCGAGAGATGCCTCCCAGATGGAATTCCCAGGCCTAAAATGAAATATATAAAAGGTTAGTATTTATCATGGTCATTGAGTTGAGAGATGTGTATTAACTAAAGGGTCAAATTTAAAAAACTGAAGTTGTCTAAAAACAAATGCCTTACAGATCAGATTTGGAAAAAGTAGGAATTGTTATTGAAGAATAAGTTTTGGAACAAACTTGAACATCTAAAAGCATAATGGGTTGGGCTGGGTAAAACAAGCTTGGGAAACAGACCCCAAATTCAGCCTATGGTCTGAGTTGTGGTTTCACAGATGCATTCAATGCCAAATTCCCTCCCACCCTATTTGATACACAGAATCATCTAACTTGATGCCAGCCTTCCAAAACTTCCTTTGGTTATCAGACTCTGAATGAAGATTTTATTTCCCCACCAATACAGTAAAGCATGAGAACTTTAATACATCTTTTGCATGCCCTCACCTTAGCATGGGACCTTTGCCATTGATGTTCTGACCATTTTCCCTTTATTTCTACATATTTGAATATAAAATGCTTGAATTGCAAATAATTATTTTTATTTAAAGTGCTTTGCTATGCTAAATGCTGGCTATTTTAATTTTTCCTGGAAAGATTTTCTAAATAACAGTTTTAGATTAGCAAATTTTCAGTAACTGCTGCTCCTTGCAACACATAGTATGAAACTCGGATCTGAGCAATGGACATTCCCTGAGCTACTTTACTTTTAGTATAATGACTTTAGTTAGAACTTGAACATTCATCATTCTTCCATTTCCCACTTTGTAGTCAGATTCAACTGCACATTTAGGGCTTAACCTTGCAACCCTTATTCAAACTGAACAGCACTTGAAAATGGGAGTAGAACCATTGATTTGAATAGAATAACTTGTCTGAGTAATTGCTACCATGAAGGAAGGTTACAGAATTGGGTCCTTGGTAAAGATAGATATCTTAAATCTGTGTTATAAGCATCCTGTGAAAACTGAGGGTAGTAGACAATTGGGTCTATGTTCTTCCCTGCATGTACTTACGTATCTCTAGTTAATATGAAGACTTGTATTAATATGTGCTACTACCATGAAATGACCCCAATTTCTTTCTGAAAGTGCCCTGTCTTCAGTGAAATGTTTCTTTGGTTGTTATAAGTGTAGTTTAATAATGTTAGCATTTAAATGGCTCCATTAAGCCCTGAAGGTAACACTTACTGGAAATGAGATGGGGGAGGGACTGCTGTTCACCCATCTGCTCCCAGTGACAGGGGATTGTTTTCTGCATGGTTGGGTTCATATGAGATCAGTACATTCCCTTGTATGGAGATAGTTGCTAGCTTCTCAGCAAAAAAGGACAGAAGAGTTCATATTAAATTATTAAAATATGGGATGACATTGGAGTGTTTTTGTTCACCAGCTTATGGAAAGCTTGTTAAACTGCGAAATAAATGGACTTTAAAAAATTGGCATTAAACAAAATAAATCTTTATCCAAACAGAAATAAAAGTTGTTTCAGCCCCAGTAGGTTTGTTACCAACAGTTTGGAATTATCAGCAACAAAAAAATCTTTAAAATACCTACCTGGCCAGTCTGTCAGCCACAAACACCAAGTAAAATTGGTTAAAAATAGTGGACAGGAAGGTTCCTACTTCATTCTTTCACACTTCTCTAAAGTTTGACCTATTCTTGAGTAAACAAAAGCCCGCTCCATTGTACAGGAGGAAGAGCACCCTTTGGACAAGTATAAATCAAGAAAGATTCTCAGCTACTATAACTTGATCTCACTTTGCTGACATCAGTAGATTTACACCAGCTGAGAATCAATGTCTAATTTTCACTTCAGACCCCAGGTGCTGCCTGCAGGGCCTTCAGAGCAACAGCAGAGAATCAGACTTTGACTCTCTTGTTCCTGGTGATTTATGCACTCATAGTGTTGGAGGGGTCCTGAGAAGTCATCTGTCCCAACCCCCTACCAAACACAGATAGATGTTCCATTCCTCTACTATCTCAGACAAATGTTTATGCAGGCTCTTCCTGAAAACCTCATGAGTGAACTTGAGGCTCAGTGTCCCCCTGTTCTGCTCCTCCTGCCATTCTTTTTACCTGTCTAGGAGCTGATACCAGTATGTTTGATACAGATAAGAGGCTACTTGGGACAACAGGCTACTTGGGAACAAAGGTCAACCTGCTACCCACTGCAAAGGTCAACAAGCAATGCTGAGAACTATTCCAGTGAAGGGAAATATTACACTGTGGTGAAGGTATACTCTTCAATGGCCCAACTTCCTAATATCCAAACCAATCAAACTCAATATACAATACAGCACGTTATCAGCCAGATACATTATCCAAAGGGAAAACACCTATAGACTTCAATGATATTTGGTTGGAACTTTTAGGGTAGGTTGTAAAATCACTATAGCAGTACTAAAGTTATTAGGACAGCTCTTGAGGTCTTGAGTTAATAGGAATTGAGAAAAGAGTTCAACCACATCAGTACTGACATTATCCAGGGCACCCCATACCAAGCTAAAAAAATATTGATCATCACTGGTATGTATGTATCAGATGAATAAGATATGCAGATATGCCCATCTTTCTTTTGGAGACCTTTCTACAACTGAAGATGCTTGCAAAAATTTGATTATATCACATCATTGAACCCTATCTTAACCATACTATATTCTTCTTGAGACAGCTGTGCTGATGACTGCTGTTTACAAGAATTCTGCTGGTTTGATTTTGCATACCAATTTGTAGTCACCTACAGAGGTAGACATACAAATAATAATTTAAATTATTAATCATAATTTGAACTATCATTTAATGAAAGAAGGCAGCATGATACCTCCACAGGCTCCAGCTAATATTAAGTTGTTTCATCTAAGATTTATTTAGCTCCTTTTTCTCATCAACACCTCTTTTCAGACCTCTGCAGCTATTACCTTTCCTTACGGACTACAGCTTTGCAGAGGGACTTCCAAATACAAAGTATTTTTCATCCATTCTGAAGAAAAAAGTAGGCACAGTGATGATTAAAAACAATATGGAGGGCTGTGAAATCTGCAGGGGGAGCAGATAAACACTTAACAAAAGCAAAATAGCTTGAGGAGGGAGGAGATCAAGACCTTTCCAAAGGGAAGAGGATCATTATTGTTTGTAGTGTAAACAAAGATTTTCAGGAATCAAGTAGATCAGGGCTGTCAAACTCATTTGGCCCTGCAGGCTGGATGAGGGTCACCAGGCTGTTCTGCAGATTGGCTGGGTCCAGCCTGCATGCCACACATAGCACAGGGCATCCAGGTCTGCAAGCAGTGCCTATGCCAGATTGAATCCAGATCAGGCCCTAGGCCTTCCACAGGCACTGAAACCAGCATACAGTGCTGATTTGGCCTACATGTACCCCACATCCTGGTGTGCCATGGCGTGCATGGCGTGTATGGTCCAATCTGGACCAGTCCCAGAACCAGTGTGCAGAGTAAGTCTAGCACAGGAGCCTCAAGCAGTGTGCATCCTCGACTGACTCCCTGCTCTGCGTGAAGCACCAGATCTGGCACATGCCCCATGCAGCACATGGGGTTAGTCCAGAGACCCACAGGCTGGATTGTATGGCTCCATGGACTGGATCTGTTTAACACCCTTGGAGTGGATAGTATGCCATTGTCCCAGCCGCCTGTGGAAGGTTTAAATTGAGAGTGTGGTCAGGGGTAGAAAGGTAAGAAAGATTTATTGACGTAACAAAAACACAACTACGCGTAGTAACAAGACAAAGGATGACAGACAAAAACAGTGCACGTCAGCAGCTTATCGGCAGTCCCTTTGATGCCTGATACACAGCAAGCTTCTCTTTCCACAAAGTTTAGTGAAGTCAGGCATCCCCGAACAATGCTATCTGAGGGGTACCGGGAAGGACCCTGGAATGCAGTTCTTGGGCTCCTCGAGGTCTACGGGGTCATGATCCAGGCAACAGCTAACTAATCTTTTTCACAGAGGTGCATCTTCCTTGTGAATGGTTTTCAGATAGTCTAGCTAATTTATAGCTTCTGAACGACACTGATAATGTATGACTACTAAGATTCCTTTTACTTCAACTGTCCTTAGACTCACTAATAGCAGTACAAGCTTTGCATTCTTTTGATAAGGTAATTTTAACTTCACCACAGGGCCTTACTACTTCTAGGCTTTGCTAAATTTACTAGGCCTTACTTTATACAAGGCCTCGCTACATCTTAAACTATAATTAGGCTTTTAGCAACAACTTATAGCTTACTCTCTAAACAAATACAGAAAAACACTTGGTCTAATCTTCATAGAGCCTTCAGCAAGCACCTTTATCACACAGACATACTTTTCAGCTGCCACAGCCATAAAGTCAATATCAGTATTCAGACCTTGGTTCTTAGTGACCTTCCAACTTAGGAATTTTTATTCCCAGACTCACTTTTTGAAGATGGTTTGTAAGTTCCTTTTGGGCATGAGGATAGTGAGGTGAGAAAGGAAGTGGTTGCTCTATGAAAAATGTGCTCCTATGGATATTTATTTTTTTCTGTCCTTTATATTTTTGCTGTGCAAGTCCATTCTGGTGCATAGTTTCTGTCTAGTTTCAAACACAGTTTCCATGTGGGCATTGGGTTCACCGGAATAAATATACCACATTTTGGGAAAGTTATATAAAGGATCCACAGATTTTGAAGGTTTTTTATAGAGGCAGAGGGATGATTTTTGTAGCAGTGGAAATGTGTTGACAGGTTTTGCATCTATTGTTAAGGCAAGGCTGTGTCACATTTGATGTTAAACTTTGGATGTTGTCTAATGAATATCTGTTGAGCTTCAGATGCTAAGAATGCTTCTGATGATGAGAATACTGATAAAGAATGCTTTGCATTGAAACCTTGTCTAAATCTATCCCAAGCTATCTCTTCTTCTGTTAATAGTTTGTCATCTGCCCCTGGGATTTTCTCCTCCAATTTCATAGTCCTCCACATCGCTGTTCCTGCTTCTCCCTTCAGACCTGATGAAGAATGTTTTACATTCAAAAACTTGTCTAAGTCTATTCCATCCATGCAGTTGGTCCAATAAAATATATCATCCACAAAAATCCTGGCCACTTGCACAATTCCTGGACGATAATGGCTATAGCATCATTCCAACAGTACCAAAACACAGGATTTATGACATGGGTTTTTACTTCTTTTTGTAAGTACAATGTGTATTGCCATAAATTGCTTTTACTTAGTTTATTTTATTCAGGCCTATTAATGAACCAAAATTATTTCCTTATACACAACTCCCACATCCTGTGATGTGCTAAATGCCCTCAAGTCCGATTGAGTTCATTGGGAGTTGAGAGTCCCCAACAAATCACAGAACAGGGTTCTTGACAAGTGTGTGTGAGTTCAACAGATGTCTGTTGCAAATGAACACATTGCTGTGTGTGGTTTAAGAAGGAACTATCTTAGGCAGTTTCTGTTGCCACTATTTTAACACGAGACTTGTGCAAAATTTTCTCTTCCTGCTTGTGATAAATCACATCTCCCTGGGGCACATATGTTAGCAGACAGGAAGCATAAGGGGCCATGCTACCTATTCATTTGTTTTCTCATTAGAGCAAAAGCAACATTTTATCATTCTTGCAACTGTAGCAGCATTTAAAAAATAGACCCACCTGAAAGAATGGAAAGGGCTGCCCAGCAGAGAGACAGAGTTTGTCCCAGTGGGGACACTGTAGGCTCTGAAGGAAAGTGAAGCTGTTTTGGAGGCAGCCTTGTTGGAAGTGGGAGGGGTGATGTAACCCCAGCAAAGGTTTGAAAGAGAGCTGTTAGCAAAAGCCTGGGAAGGGCTCTGGGCTGGGATTGGCTGAGAGGCTTGGATAGAAAGGAGCAGTTTTCCCACAGGAGAGAATGAGAGAGAGAGATGGGGGGGGGGGTGTGGCGGAGGAACAGGCTGGAGTCTCAACACAGCAGTTCCTTGGAGAGCCCCTAGGAGTGCCCTGAGGAGCAGCAGAAAAGGCTGCCATGGGAGAGAGAAAGTATCCAGTTCCTCTCTCCAGCCCAGGAGCCTGTGGAGGCAGGGTCAGAGAGGGGCTGATTGTGTGGAGACTCCAAGCCAGAAAAGACTTGCCTGCAGCCTGGTGACCAGGTGGGTGAGCATAGCAGAGCTGGGTGGGGGGACTGCCGGAGTCTGCCCTGTTTTCCCTGAGGGGCTCCAGGGGCAGGAAAAGCCCAGGGGGGCTGTGTTTGCCAGGCTGGGAGGCTGTGTGGGACAGGAGAGTTGCTACAGCCTGAAGTTCAGACACTGCTCCCTGCTGAGCCAGGAAAGGGGTCAAAAGCAGGGGAAGGCTGTCTTTGCAGGGACTGCAGAGAAGCCACTGCCTGATGCCCGCAGACCCTTGCTGCTGGAGACCGCAGGAGCATGGAGATGGACATCAGCACCAGGGAGTGTCCACAGACCACGTTGCAGGGACACAGACAGTTCTGCTCCCTGAGACACCCTCCAGGGCAGTGCACATGGGATCCCCAGTACACCGTGTGCAAGTGAGAGACTGTAAATAATTTCTTGAGTGTTTATTAGTTGGTATATCAATGTGTTTATGTAATGGTTATTTGTTATGTTGTAAATAATTAAATCTTGTAAATAGTTTGCCTGTGAGGGTGCTTGATTGTAAAGGGAGGCTCTCCGCTTGGGGAACTGCAGCAACTTCCCAGGGGGGCTGGGCAGGGCTACTGGCTACCGGGTACCCCAGGATCCCACTATTCAGGTGAGGGTGCATGTTGTGTTGTGCCCAGGGTTACACAACTAAGAAAAAAGCAGTCAACAAATTTGTATTTCTTGAAAGTATATGCTGTTTAGTCCTTTCCAAGGAAAAGGAAAAAAAGATCACTTCATAAGTATTTTAAAGTGCCTCAGGGTGATTTAGCAGGACGAGGTTTGGTGGGGAGTTTCATCAGAGGCAATGAAATAAATAGACTAGAGACTCAAACTTGGCTAGGCTCTGTTCAAGTGCCAGGAAGACCTTCTGATCTTTGTAAGCTATTGAGAGAAAGGGTTTCTGGTAGAAACCAGGTAACTTGGTCAAAGGTAGAGCTGAATGCAATATTATCCTTAACCCAGTTAGTGTGCAAAGCACTGTATGCTGTTGTCCTTAGAAGCTGATCTTTGGTGTAGTGAATAAGTTTTTAATGAAGTACTCCTGGGAGCAATCTGAGCACTTTCATAGCCCATTAGCATTTTTTGGTTTGATGTGGTTTGATTTGGCTTGACTTTGGTCTAAAACCTCAACCCATGTCTGCAATAACATAGATCATAAAAAGAGGGGCATGTATTATGTATTTAGACTTTGCTTTTTGGTATTAAAAATTCTAGCTTTTATAGACTGCAAGGCATAATGTAGGCTTCAGCATGGGGGAAGGGCTAAAGTGGAGGTTCTTGAAGATCATTTTGCACTTCATACTAATTACCTGTTGACTGAGTTGCAGGGGACTGGACTCAATGAGATTCTTATGTGCCAATTTTCTTTAAGGTAGGCCATTCAGTGAAGTTGTTGTGCATTACAAATGGCTTCCAGCATGCAACTCATAACATGACATTCTTAATCCAGGCTGTTTCAAGTGTGAGTATGCTTTTAATGCATTTAGTTTCTAAGGAACAAAAACAAGCTTTTGCAACTGCAGTTCCCAATCAATACTCTGTAAAAACAAAATTATTGTACAGAGAAATTGCCACAAATATTGCAAAAGGTATTTGCAACTACTTACCTAAGCACAAACAACAGATTCACACTGCCTTCATGTTTTATTACTCTTGAATAGTTTCCATGAACATGTAGGAATGAACTTTTGTTTGTAAGTGTTTGTGGAATGGAAAAGTCATAAATAATTGTATGAATTTACAGGAGCATTTCAACTAAGTGTTTATGTAACTCTAACTGTTCTTTGTGAGATAAAAACCATCAAACCAGGAGCAGAAAAATGTTGTGTGACTTACATGTTTAACCGTATACTACAGATGGCCAAGTAAGAATTGTGACTACTTGAAGCAAAGGTTGCAGTGAGTGGTTTCAGCAGTTCATACAGGTCTCATCAATGTCTAGGCTAGATATGCCCAGTTGAGCAGGAGCATAATGTTTAGATTTGTGCCGGCCACCTGTGCATGGCCACACAGGCAGAATGGAGACTTAGCCTGCATTTTAGCATGAGTACAATTCAACAGTACATTCTATATTGAATCATAAAATCATATAAAAGTAGGGCTGGTAGGGACCTCCAGAGGTCACCTAGTCCAAAGTGCTACATAAGGCAGGGTCATCCACATCCAAACCATCCTATAAAAAGCCACTGTTTAACCCAGGGGTTTTCAATCTTTTTAGATCAGTGTACTGGCTGGATGCAGAGCAGTGTACCAGTGTACCTCCAGTGACCGGAAGGGAGGGGGGCGGCATGCAGCCAAACATGGAGGGGAGGAGGGTGGCATGCAACCAAATGCAGAGCAGCAGCAACTGTTACGTGTGAGCTTCCTCTTCCCCCCACATCCAGCCAGGCAGGCAGTGCCTACACAGCAGAGTGGGATGGGGTGTAGCGGCGCTCCATCCTCGCCCACCCACATGTACCCCCTAGGGCCTTCTCAAGTACCCCTGGGGGTATGCTTACCCTCTGTTGACAACCCATGGTTTAACCTGTTAGAAAAATTACAGAGTCAACCCAGACAAGATCCCACTGGGGGAACGCCTTACTTGACTTGATGCTGGCTATGGGGGATGACCTGGTGGGGGATCTGCAGGTACAAGGCAACCTAGGGGATAGTGACCATCAATTGATATCCAGCAAAGGGTGGGAAAAGTAACCAGTAGGGCAGAAGTGCTAGACTTCAGAAAGGCTGACTTCAGTGTACTTAGGAGATTAGTTAGTGGGGCATTAAAACTCAAAAGCACTGGCAAAATGGGGGTCCAGGAAGGGTGGTCATTCCTCAAGGAAGCAATCCTTGAGAAGATGGCAATCCCACTGCACAGAAAAGGGGGCAAAGTGGCCAAGAAATCATCCTGGTTAAACAGAGAAATGCAGGAAAGCCTAAGGGCAAAACAAGGGGCATATAGGCTGTGGAAGCAGGGGGTGTCTACCAAGGAGGAGGATACCTCTTTGGCTTGCACTTGCAGTGAATCAGTTAGGAAGGCCAAAGCAGCATTAGAACTCAGGTTGGCAACAAAAATCAAGGACAACTAAAAGTCCTTCCTCAGCTACATAGGGAGCAAAAGGAAGGCGCAGGGCAGCATAGGACCCCTACAGGATAGACAAGGGCAGTTGGTGACAGATAGGAGAGACAAAGCAGAGCTCTTCAGTGAGTTTTTTGCCTCTGTATTCTTGAACTTGGATCCAGACAAATCTCCCTAATGCATTATTGACAGAAGCAGGAGAAACACCAGCCTACCAACTGTCAGCACTGACATAGTAAAGAGATATTTGGAGGGGCTGGATGTGTTTAAATCCAGGTGACCGGATGAACTCCATCCAAGGGTGCTGAAAGAATTAACCAGTGTCATAGCAGAGGCACAACTGTTTGAGCACTCATGGTGCTCAGGTGAGGTCCTAGGAGACTGGAAAAGGCCAATGTGGTCCCTATTTTCAAGAAAGGGAGAAAGGAGGATCTGGCTAACTATAGACCAGTTAGTCTCACCTATATCCTTAGGAAAACCCTTGAAAAATTATCAAGGATCACATCTGTAGGAGTCCAGAGGGTAATATAATGCTGAAGGGCAACCAGCATGGGTTTACAGCAGGTTGATCCTGCCTGACTAAACTTGTTTCTTTCTATGACCAGGTCACTAAAAGCTTAGATACGGGAGTTGAGGTAGATGTCATCTACTTGAACTTTAAGGCCTTTGACTTGATTTCGTAGACACTACGGCTGGAAGGGACCTTGGAAGATCATCGAGTCTAGCCCTCTGCCCCAGGGGCAGGAATTCAGCTGAGGTCAAAGGATCCCAGCAAGATAAATGTTCAATTGTTTTTTAAAAGAATCCAGAGCTTGCACCACCTCTGGAGGCAGTATATTCCAGGCCTTGGAGGCTCAGACAGTAAAGAAGTTTTTCCTCATGTCCAGCCTGAAATGGTCTTGGAGGAGTTTGTGGCCCTTTGACCTTGTTGTCTCTTGGGGTGCTCTGGTGAACAAGCATTTCCCCAGATCCTGATGTACACCCCTTATAAACTTATAGGCAGCCACTAGGTCCCCCCTGACACTTTTCCAGGCTAAAGAGTCCTATGGCTCTCAGTGTTTCATCATAGGGCCTGTTCTCCTGCCCTCTGATCATATGCATGGCTCTCCTCTGAATTCTCTCACGCTTTTCCACATCCTTTTTATATTGTGGAGCCCAGAAATGGATGCAGTACTCCAGCTGTGGCCTCACCAAGGCTGACTACAGCAGGAGGATGACATCCTGGGATTTGCTTGAGAAGTGTCCATGGATACAAGTCAGAGTTTTGCTTGCTTTACCAGCTGCAACATCGCATTGGTGGCTCATATTCATCTTCTGGTCAATCATGACCCCCAACACCCTTTCGGCCATGGTGCAAGTATAGCACTGCTAAGCCTATAAGCACACTGCAGGTTTTTTTCAGAAGGTGGAATACCTTGCATTTTTCAGTGTTGAACGCCATCAGACTTTCATCTGCCCATTTTCTGAGCCTGTCTAGGTTGGCCTGGATCACCAGCCTATCCTCAGGTGTGGATACTTTACCCCAAAGTTTGTTGTCATCTGTGAACTTGGCCAGTCCACTTCTGATACCAATGTCTACATCATTAATAGAGATGTTAAAGAGTATAGGCCCAAGGACAGAGCTTTGGGGGACCCCACTAGTCACAGTGCCTCACAGCGATTAGCTTCCATCTATTACCACTCCCTAGGTCCGACTTCAGAGTCAATTCCCCAGCCATTGGACTGCGATGTAACTGAGGCCACAGTTGGCCAATTTTTCCATGAGGAGATCATGAGACACCAGATCAAAGGCTTTTTAAAAGTCAAGATATATGACATCAATCTCTTCTCCCTTGTCATATCACCTAGTCATACAAGATGAGATTGGTCAGGCAAAGTCTACCCACAACAATCCCATGCTGGCTATCCTTCAGGATTTTGCCATTAGCCAGTTTGTCAAGAATGGTCTCTGATAATTTTTTTTCCAAGATCTTCCCTGGAATAGATTTCATAGACATCAGGGCTGGAAGGGACCTCGGGAGATCATCAAGTCCAGCCCCCTGCCCAAAGAGCAGGAAGTCAGCTGGGGTCATAGGATCCCAGCAAGATAAGCATCCAATTTACTCTTGAAGGTGTTCAGTGTAGGTGCTTGAACCACCTCCGCTGGCAGACTGTTCCAGACCTTGGGGGCTCGGACAGTAAAGAAATTCTTCCTTATGTCCAGCCTGAATCGGTCTTGCAGGAGTTTGTGACCGTTCGACCTAGTCATCCCTTGGGGCGCTCTGGTGAACAAACGTTCCCCCAGATCCTGGTGGTCACCCTTGATAAACTTATAGGGGGCCATCAGATCACCCCTGAGCCTACGCTTTTCCAGGCTAAAGAGTCCCATATCTCTCAGCCTATCATCATAAGATCTCTTTTCCTGACCTCTGATCATGCACATGGCTCTCCTCTGGACTCTCTCAAGCTTCTCCACATCCTTTTTGAATTGTGGAGCCCAAAACTGGACGCAGTACTCCAGCTGCGGCCTCACCAAGGCCGAGTACAAGGGGAGAATGACGTCCCGGGATTTGCTCGAGAAGCATCTATGGATGCACGCCAGCATTTTAGTTGCTTTACTAGCTGCAGCATCGCATTGCAGGCTCATGTTCATCTTGTGGTCAATGATGACCCCCAAGTCTCTTTCTTCTGCAGTGCTATCCAATGTAGCACTGCCGAGCCTATAAGGATGCTGCAGGTTTTTCCTCCCAAGGTGGAGAACCTTGCATTTTTCGGCGCTAAACACTATGAGGTTCTCGTCTGCCCATTTGCTGAGCTTGTCCAGGTCAGCCTGGATCACCTGCCTATCTTCTGGCGTGGATGCTTTGCCCCAAAGTTTGGTGTCATCGGAAAACTTGGCCAGTCCACTCCTGGCTCCAATGTCCACATCATTAATGAAGATGTTGAACAGGATGGGTCCCAGGACAGAGCCTTGAGGGACCCCACTGGTCACAGGGCACCATGATGAGTGACTGCCATCAATAACAACCCTCTGGGACTGACCACAGAGCCAATTTCCCAGCCAACGGATCGTGGTGGAGCCAAGGCCGCAACTGGCCAGTTTGGCCAAGAGGTGATCATGGGATACCAGATCAAAAGCTTTTTTGAAGTCAAGATATATGACATCAATCTCTTCTCCTTTGTCCAGGTGATAGGTCACCCGGTCATAGAAGGAAATGAGATTGGTCAAACAAGACCTACCTGCAACAAACCCATGCTGGCTGTCCCTTAGGATGTTAGCCTGAGCCAGTCCCTCAAGGTTGGCCTCCTTAATAAACTTTTCTAAGATCTTCCCCAGGATAGAAGTCAGGCTAATGGGCCTGTAGTTAGGCGGATCCACTCTCCTCCCTTTCTTGAAGATCGGCACCACATTGGCCTTCTTCCAGTCTTTGGGCACTACACCAGAGTGCCAGGAGTTTTCAAAGATGCGTGCCAGGGGCTGGGCTATGATGCTCACCAGCTCCTTGAGTACCCTGGGGTGCAGGTTGTCAGGGCCGGCTGACTTGAAGGTATCCAGCTTCTCAAGATGTTCCTTCATGAGGTCAGCATTTATGGAGGGTAAGGGATCCCCATCACCCGGATCTCCCTGTCCCATATCAGGCATGGGCATCCCATGGGACTGATGAAAGACTGACGCAAAGTACCTATTTAATAGGTTGGCTTTTTCCTGGGCGTCAGTTGTCAGTTGCCCCATCTGGTTTAGCAGGGGTCCAACATTGCCCTTGCTTTTCCTCTGGCTCCCTACATATCTGAAAAAGGACTTTTTGTTGTCCTTGATGCTTGAAGCTAGTTGGAGTTCAGTTGCAGCCTTGGCTTTCCTGGTTTGCTCCCTGCAGGACTGGACCAGCGCAGAATAATTCTCCTTGGAGGTGAATCCCGTCCTCCATCCTTTGTAGGCTTTCCTTTTTAGCCGCAGGAGGTCCACTAGGTCCCTGGAGAGCCAGGGTCAGGCTCATTGGCCTGTAGTTCCCCTGGTCTACTTTCCTCCCTTTCTTGAAGATAGGCACCATATTGGCCTTCTTCCTTTCTTTGGGCACTTCACCTGAGCGCCAGGAGTTCTTAAAAATCCATGCCAGTGGGTGAGCTATGATACCTGCCCACTTCTTGAGTACCCTGGGGTGTAAACTGTCTATGCCAGCTGACATGAAGGTGTCCAGCCTCTCAAAGTGATCCTTCACATGGTCTACATTGATGTAGGGTAACAATTCTCCCTCACCCTGGCCGTCCCGTACCATATTAAGCATCGCTGACCCTTGGGGCTGGTGAGAAACCAATGAAAATACCCATTAAGCAGGTTGGCTTTTTCCTGGGTGTCAGTTGTCAGTTGTCCCATTTGGTTTAGCAGAGGTCCAGTGTTATCCTTGCTTTTCCTCTCCACATATCTAGAAAAGGACTTTTTATTGCCTTTGACATGTGTAGCCAGTTGGAGTTCAGTCACAGCCTTGGCCTTCCTGATTTGCTCCCTACAGGTCCAGACCAGTGCAGAATACTCCTCCTTTGAGGTGGTTCCAGCCTTCCATCCTTTATAGGTCTTTCTTTTTAGATGCAAGAGGTCCACAAGTTCCTTGCAGAGCCAAGGGGGCTGCTGTGCCCCTTTGCTACCTTTCCTCCGAGATCGGATATACATTGCTTGTGCTTTCAGGATCACTCCTTTAAGGAGCAATCACTCATCCTGGACTCCCCTCCCCTTTGGGTCATGGTACCTTAGGGCCTTGCCAACAAACCTCCTGAGCTTGTCAAAGTCAGGTTTCCTGAAGTGGAGGACTTCTGCATTGCTTAATGACTTGCCAGCTTTACAGCTGATAGTGAAAGTGATCAGCTCATGGTCACTGTCTTCCACCTTGTCTTCAATCATTAGGTTGCTGACTAGATCATTCCCTTTGCCAGTACCAGTACCAGTGCTTTTCCTCTTGTCAGTCTATAGACTTCTTGAGTCAGACAGAGCTCATCCACGCAAGTGAGGAAGCTTTGCAACCATTTGGGTTTGACCAAGTGCTCTTCCCCTGAGATGTCTGGGTAATTTTCCCATGAAGTTTCCCATGACAACCATGCACTGGTAGCGTGAAGCCTCAGCCAGTTCCCTGGTGAATTCCTGGTCAAGCTCTTGATCCTGATTAGGTCTGTAGTAGACTGCATTGTGCTATGTTCACCACAGATTTTAACCCAGAGGGTATCCAGTCATCCACCCTGTGTGCCAGTGTTGACTTTCAGGGACATGTAGCTTTCCTTAACATACACCCCAACCCCTTTTATCTACACGATCTCTCCTGTACCAGGTATAGCCATCTATATCTGTGGACCAGTCATAGGTGGAGTCCCACCAAATCTTCATTATCCCTATGAGATCATAGCCATTCTTGTTTAGCAGGAGGACCAGTTCCTCCTGTTTATTCCCCAAGCTCTTGGCATTGCTGTACAGGCATGTAAGTGTCCCATTGGCTGCCCTAGTCTTCCCTACACATCGTTCTGGGTAGTCCCCCCATCCCCCAGTGGGCTTCGTTTAAAGGCTGGTCAGCAAGTATCCCATCCTATTCTTATAAACAAATTGAATGGCTGTGCCATAGACAATTACACAGTCATGTGGGTGACAAATTGGCTTAAGGGTCACACCCAGAGAGTTGTGGTGGATGGATCAGTATCAACCTGGAAAGTTGTGGGCAGTGGGTTCCCTCATGGCTCGGTCCTTGGGCTGGTTCTATTCAATATCTTCATCAGTGATCTGAATGAGGGTGTGGAAACCATTCTGTCCAAATTCATGCATAAAACCAAACTATGGGACAAAGCAAACACACTGATGGGAAGAAACCGAATGCAGGAAGAACTAGACAGGTTAGGGAAGTGGGCAAAGAACAATAGGATGCAATTCAACAAGGACAAGTGCAAGGTGCTGCACCTAGGGAGAGGGAATTGCTAGCACACCTATAGGCTGGGGGATGACCCTCTCAGCAGCACAGCAGCAGAAAGAGATCTTGGAGTCATTGTCAATTCCAAGATGAATATCAGTCATCAATGTGATAAAGTAACACTTTGTCATGCATTAGTAGGTGCATCACAAACGGGTCCAGGGAGGTGATGTTCCCCCTCTATGTGGCACTGGTCAGGCTGCAGCTAGAGTACTGCATCCAATTCTGGGCACCACAATTCAAGAAGTATGTGGAAAACCTTGAGAGGGTACAGAGGAGGGCCTGCAAGGGATGTCTTATGAGGTTAGAGGCCTGGAGAGAATGCCTTATGAGGAAAGTCTGAGGGACCTGGACCTTTTCAGCCTCTGCCAGAGAAGGCAGAGGGGAGATCTTGTGGCAGTATACAAATTCACTGGGGGGGGGGGGCAATCCCCGCTGCCCCACACTGCCCCACACTGCATGGAGAGCTCTGCACAAGCCCCCTGTAGATTCCTTGAGGATTGTGTCAATGACTTTACAGGTATGAAGCTCAGAATGGCTGGTCTATAATTCCCCAGAGCTTCCTTCTTCCCCATCTTAAACATGGGCAGTCTATTTGCCCTTTTTCAATCATCTGGGACCCCATCCAACCTCCACAAATTCTCAAAGAGGAAGAGATTAAAGGACTTACTTACTTCCTTAAAGGATCATAATTTAATTAAGGTAAAAAGGATGGTCATTATCTTACAAGCACTAGTTTTTAGATTATTTTTCTTAAAATTATTTTCTGCGTTTAAAAAAAATCAGGTTCTAGAGTGGAAAGACTAAATGAAAAGAAACAGCTTATTGTAGCATCACAAACTTGCTGAGATGACCTGGTTAAGTAGATGACCTGGAAATACATCTTAAATGTATCCATGAAATTCCAAAAAAATAATGTGAAAAGAAGGTAGTACCACTTCCCCTTGACTAGGGACCAGATTTTATTGGAACTTATTTGTCAGATTGTTGAGAAGGAAGGCAAATGGAGCATTCTCAGGCTCCCTTATTCTCAAAAATACCTCTTAGCCCTTCCTGTCTCTACCTTACAGCTCCATTGCTGCCCTCCCATGTAGCGCTCGGTTTGAATTCACCAAACACCTCACCTACAGCCAATGTATGGATAATCTCTACTCAGACTTTTTTCTCAAATCTCTCCTTCATCCTCTCCACTCCGCTTGACAGAAAATGAGTTTGTTAATGGTTTTAATGACCTTTTCTTCCATAATTTAGGACCTATATTCCATGTTCACCCTGCTTTATCTCTCAGATGCTTTTGTATTGTTGAGTATCTGTAGACTCTCTTGCCATGTTACTTTCTCAAGGCTTTTGAAATTCCATTGTCTCTTTGCCTGTTCTTCCAGATTTTTTTTCAGTGACTGCTCCTCTTGCTATCTGCAGTGGAATAACACAAGGCAATAGCAGTGGTTCGTAATGTAGCTGGGTTTGCTACATTATGTCCGGTATGTCCAGGATGGGAATGATCAGTTCCTGCCAAAGAAATAGCCAGTTTTAAATGACAGCTGTCATGACATAACAGGATGTGTAAAGTCAACTCCAAAGGCATATCCTGTGCTTCCTGGCCAGCATTGTACCATCTGATATCAGAAGAAAGGTAGTGAGCCAAAAAGATCATATTAGATGGAAAACCACAAGCATGGTCACACAGAAGTAACTAAACAGCTTAAACCACAAAAGAGCTTGTGACCAGTGTTGTGCCGTTGGATATGACAGCTGACAGGGCACAACTGAGGTTATGGAAGAAAAAATTACACGTTCTTAAACGGACCTGGAAACCCAGGAGGACCTCTCAAGAGGGGTGGATCTAGATTGGTCAACATGGCAATGTCTGAATGGCCTGCACATACACAATGGAAGATCAAAAATAAATATGATCAAATGGGACCACTCTAATGACACTAATATCTATGACTGCAGTGAAATGAAGACCATGGTACACATGCTCATTTGCCGAATCCTTCCTGAGACCTGTACAAAGGAGGACCTCACTGCAGCAGTGGAAAGAGCCATCATTTGTGCATGATTCTGGAAAAACAAGTTTAACAAAGGCATGAAAAAAGAATAAGAGTCTACTGGTAACATGTTAAGTGCTCATCGTCCCCCACATTTGGGATGGTACAACGTATCTCACAGAGTCACTCTGTCACCTGGTTTCTGCGATTCTGCAGGCACACAGAGTTCTTCAAATAACACTTTGAATCTACTCTTTTCTCTTTATTTACACCATTAAATGAAGCATTTCATTTGCCTACTTAGTAGGCCTGTGCAAAGCAGCAAGTATTTGCTTTGGATTTGGATTCAGAGGATTCAGAGGGACAGTGATTTGATTCAGTGATTTGAATCACTGTCCTGATTTGATTTGGCTGATTCAGAGATTTGGTGCCAATTCTGAGATGTGGCCATAGACTAAATAGGCAGTCCTTGATGATGCTGGACACAGCTGCCTCCAGCTGGTAAGTCTGTTGTGGTAGGCAGAGTGGGGAGGGAAGGGGTATAGGGGAAACAGATCAATGCCCCCACAGTGAGGGATGGATTTGGGATGGGGCTGGAACAAGCTGCCCAGCAGGGGCTGGGGGGCAGGGGACTTGGAGAGAGGGGCTCCTGACACTATGCACCACCAGTCTGGGAGCTGCTCTTCCGGTGGCTCCTCTGGCGGCTCTCACTGTCAGTCTGGGAGTGCATCGGAGCAGGATAAGCGGTGCACAGTGGTGGAAGCTGCTCAAGTCTCACCGTGCCTCCTGAACAAGCCACGGCTTCACCACACCCCGCCATTGCTGGGTAAGCAGCAGCAGCAGGGCATGGGGGTTGGCACGTGCACCCAGATTGAGGCAGGGATGGTGGCAGGGGCTATGAGGAATTTTAGGGTGACTGAAGCCCCCACATGGCCGCCACTCTGCTACACTCAGTGGGTTGGGTGGAGCCAGGGCTGTGCTTTGGGTGGTAAGCCCCTGCTGCCAGGCTGCACTCTGCAGGATGGACAGAGCCCAGGCTGTGGCTGGGGGTAGCCACCTAGAGCGCAGCCCTGGCTCCACCTGCCCTGCAGACTGTAGCCCGGCTGCGGGTGACTGGGGCTAGCTTCCCAGAACACAGCCCACAGAGTGCAGCCCGGCAGTGAGGGCTTGCTGCCCAGAGCACAGCCCTAGATCCACCTGTCCCACGGAGCACAGCCCAATGGCAGGTGGCTGAGGCTAGCCTCCTGGAGTGCAGCCCAGCCACACACACCCCGCACAGATCCGGAGGAACATGCCCGCTCCCATGCCCGCTCAGACTGGTGGCAAGAGCCACCGGAGAAGCCACCAGAACAGCAGCTCCTGGACTGGTGGCACATGGTGGCACGCAGTGGTGGGAGCCCCCTCCCTGAGTCCTATGCCCCCCCACCCTGGCTGGGCAGCTTGTCTCAGCCCCAGCCCCAATCCCTCCCTCATTGTGAGGGCATTGATCTACCCCCCAACACCCCTTCCCTCTGCCCTCCACAGCAGACTTACCAGCTAGAGGCAGCTGTGTCCAGCATAGCTGAGGCCTGCCTGTATAGTCTATGGCTGAATCTCTGAATCTCTTCAAATCAATTCGGAGTCTTCTGATTCAATTCAGAGATTCGGCTGCTGAATCAGCCCAAATCTCCTCCAGATCAATTCAGCTATGAAAGCTTTGCATAGCCTCTATGACTTAGTTACCTCTTTGTGTGGGTAGTGCAAACCAACAAACTACTCTGAACAGCTGAGATGTAGGGGAACTGCTAGTTAGGCAAACTGAAACAAACATTCAGTCTTCCAAAAAGTACTGAGAACATTAAGGTACATGTGAGGAGACAGGATCTTGGTTTTTAATGCCTTACCTCATAGATCCATACAACGTACATTTTTCAGCATTCAATTAATCGACCACAGAAGAGTGAAGAACTCAGTGATTTTATAAATCTTTGATATTTGTACTTTTTCTGCTACGCACACCCTGGGGAGGCTGGAGGGCTCAGCCGGGCTCCTCCAGAGGGGTGCAGGCCCCTGGATCTGCACGTAAGATGAGAGCAGGCTGCCACTGCAGGCTGGGCCCGGTGGCAGCACCAGGCTCTTCCTGGCACTTGGCAGCAGCACCAGAAAGGAAGGTTGAGTGGGCTATGGTGAATTTTGGGGTGGCAGCAGCCCCCTCCCAGTGCCACTGCCCACCCAGAGCACCGGAAAGAGCTTGGTGCCACTGCTGGCCCCAGCCAGCAGCAGCAGCCTGCTCTCATCCCACATGCAGAACTGGGGCTATGCACCCCATGGGAAAAGACCGACACAGCCCCCCAGCCTGCAGTCCTCCTGGGGTGCACATAGCAGCAAGAGCCACCCACCCCTGCCCTGCACCCACTGACAGTTCCCTCTGCTTTTCTCCCTGCTGCAGCCCCGGTAATGGCTGATGGGCTGTGCCATGCCCCTTCCCCAATTCCTTCCCTAGTCCCAGCCTTACTTCCTGCCTCCCTCACTGCCATGGGAATGTATCCCTGTTTCTCACATTGTAAAATGGGTTCCCTTTATGCAAATTCAATTTATGCAGTTTTCCAGGAATGCATGTGGGATTTATGGGTAGTTTTCTGGATCTGTGCATGGGATGAGAGCAGGCTACTGCTTCAGGCTGGGAATGGTGGCAGCACCAGGCTCTTCCTGGCACTCGGGGAGGGCAGTGGTGCTGGGAGGGGGGCTGCTGTGTTCCCAGAAAACTATGCATAAATCAAATTCATATAAAGGGAACCCAGTTTACAATGTAAGAAATAGGGATACATTCCCACGGTGGTATGGGGGGGAGGAAATAAGGCTGGGACTAGGAAAGGGATGGAGGGAGGAGTGTAGCGCATCCCATTGGCTGTTCCTGGGACTGCAACAGGGAGCAAAGCAGAGGGAACTGTCAATAGGTGGGGGGTGTGGGGGGTGTCTCTTGCTGCTACGTGCACCCCAGGAGGGCTGCAGTCTGGGGGGCTGCACTGAGCTCTTCTGGGGGCATGTGCCCCCAGATCTGCATGCAGGATGAGAGTAGGCTGCTGCTGCATGCTGATGCCAGTGGCAGCACCAGGCTCTTCCTGACACTTGCGGGGGGCAGTGGCACTAGGAGGGAGGGAGGCTGCTGCCACCCCAAAATTCACCATAGCCCCCCTTAGCCTTCCCTCCCAGCACTGTTGTTGAGTGCCAGGAAGAGCCCGGTGCCATCACCGGCTGCAGCCTGCTCTTATCCTGCATGCAGATTCAGGGCCATGCACCCCCCCGGAAGAGCCTAGCACAGCACCCCAGCCAACAGCCCCCCCAGGGTGTGCATAGCAGGAAGAACTGCACACCCCATGCCCCACACCCACTTACGGTTCCCTCTGCTTTATTCTCTGCTGCGGCTCTGGGCCTTCGCTTCTCTCCACTCAGCCCCTGCAGCAGTTACCCTGGGAGCAGCCAACACCAGCTGCCTTCAGCTGCTGGCCTCCACCATGCCCTGAACCCCCTGGGACTTTGCTTGTCCCCACTCATCCTAACCCCTGGGCTGCACAGTGCTGTGCAGGCAGGTGGTGTCAGCGGCTCCTGGGTCTGCTGCAGCAGGGGCTGGGGTGAGTGGGGAGAAGCAGAGCCCTCAGGTACAGCACAGCTTGTCCCTGCTCACCCCAGTCCCTAGCCCTCAGCCCCAGGAACACCAGCTGCCTGCACCACAGCATGGCGCAGCCCAGGAGCAGGGGTGAGTGGGGACAAGCAGAGCCCCAAAGGGCTCGGAGCACGGTGCAGCCCAGTGGCTGCAGGCAGCTGGTGTTGGCTGCTCCCAGAGCAGCTGCAGCAGGGGCTGGGGTGAGTGGGGCCTCGGCCACATGGCCCTTTCTCCTCCCCTCACAGACTTACCTACTTGGGACAGAGTGCCTATGCCAATCACATAAGAGTGAATTTACCTCACATGTAATGAATTTTGGGTATAAAAAGGGTCATTGAGTAAGAGTTAATCTGCATATACAGAACCCACATAAATCAAAGGAAACCTGTACACAGATATCCTGTAAAATTTTTCAAGATTTTGAAAGTTTTTTCTCTCTCCAACTAGAAGGAAAAGTCAAATCCTAAACATTTTTTGTGATATGAAAATGCAGAAAAAATGTTGATCAGTTAAATTTAAAAAAAAAAGAAAAACCTCTTACCTCACGAGCAATAATAGCTTTAAAATTACCATTTCTGCATTGGATTTTATACTTTTTTTCAGGTCTTTGCAGAAATTTTGTGCTTTGATAAGCTACTATAATTTGGAATAAAGTGCTCAAAATGAATGAATCATTTTTATAAATTCAGAACACTAGCCCTTTGGCCAATGAAGGCTAAATTTGTAGCATGCCTGCCATAAAGGTAAGCCTCTTACCCTTCCCAACTGCAATTCTAGTCTCCTTTCCCTGCCCAATCCACTCCTCTGCTTTCTGCTTCCTCCCGTATGCTCTGTGCCTGATCTACTGCTTTGCTTTTTGCTCCCTGTCCAATCTGCTGTTCCTCCCCTGATCTGCTACATGCCACAGACCTAAGCTACTTGTGCCTACCATGGCACAGATGCTATACAGATTGGCCACCCCTGCCCTAGTATATGTATCATTAAAAATATTCTCCTTTTCTTATATTCAGATAAAGAAGATTCATATAAAGAAGATCCAACAGGGCAAAAAGGAAGCAATGGTCATGGGGGTTAATGGAGAAGAGGTGCAGAAAGCATAGCTCTAAGAATAAAACAGCTGGCATTACAATCTGTGTGACTCACAGCCCCAGAGTGTAGGAAATGCTTCCCTTAAAAACAAAGGGAAAAATGAAAGCAACCACTAAATATATATACATTTTGCCCTCTAGAGCAAGTATTTTGACTGTCCCTCCTAGCACTGCTACTGGCAGTTCCTGGTTGGATTCTTGGCATCCTTTTGTTTCAAGTCCAAGATAAGTGCTACTGCTCATACAGACATTCACTTCTGATTTCTTTAGAGAACAGTCCTTCTGTAGAGAAGGTAGCAACTTTCTGTCTCAGAAGCAAGATACAATCAAAAGGATCCACAGGTGAAAAGCAAAGAAATAAATACATTTTGAGGTAACTGAAGCATTATTGGCTTTTTGCGTCCAGTGTTTCCTTAAAACCATAACAATTTCTTCTGTGGCAGACATATAGCCTGGAAAATTCCAGGCCAAACAATTAACAGTTGTCAAAGTTATATGCCACTGAAAACAGGATCTTTTAACGGTGTGTGTTAAACAACCTTAAAGACAGGTCCACCCAAATACCAGTAGCAAAGATCCAAATCAGTGCCTATTATCCAAGACTGATGGAAAGGTAAATTTATTGCAAAAGCCTTTTTATTGAGGCCATCAACCTTAACACTAAGGCCTTGCACAAACGCTGTTGGTGATCTGAAAAATCTGTGCGGCTTGAAACCAAGCTTCTTAGGCTAGATACTCTGAATTGTACCCACCCTCATTCAAAGCTTCTGTCTCTTCTTGCACCACGGCCATGTAATGTGCTAACAACAGCTCCTGTGTTGCGATCTTCTCTGTATTTCAGTCATAAACAACTGGTGCCTCCCACGACTGGGGGTGGCAGCATCAATGGCATCAGCAGCCCGGTGGCAAGCAGCAGCAGCAGCAGCGGCGGTGGTGGGGTGGCAATCGGTGACTGCCTGCAGAAGCCATCGGCAACAGTGCGGGGGGCAGGAGTTGGGATCGGCGATTGGCAATTGGTGCCCACCCACAGAAGCCGGCAGCAGCGGTAGTAGGGTAGATGGCAGCAAGTGGTGACTACCCACAGAAGCCAGCATTGGCAGTGGCCAATCTTAGGGTGGGCATGTGCCCCGCTCCACCCTGTACCCCTGTACCCACCCTACAAGTCTCCTATGATTTCAATATTGTTTCAAACAACAGTGCTGCTCAGGAAACTGGTGATGTGGCATAGACTGTTGCTACTGATGAGTCCTGCCAAGCCAAATTAGTCAGACTTCTTACTAAGATTTCAACCTCATTCCCAGCAAAGTCCAAACAAGCAGTATTCCCATAGAGAATTAGTAGGCTTTTACGGTAAGAAGTGGTATTTGTATGGCCCAGTAGTTCTCAACCTTTTTAGATCAAAAGGAGCGTTCACTAGACTCAAGGCACTCTTCAAAAAATGTCAGCTCTTGAGAGAGATTTTTTTCTTAATAGAGAGATTTTTCTGTTGCAAAGAGCTCAGAAAGACCAGAATAGGATGAAATGTTTTTTGACACTATGGATTCCTACTTGAAATCTCTGTGTTTATCACGTAAGTCATGTCTACGTGTTTGCACACCTAACAATGCTAATATTGCATGGCACCTGGCTCCCGCTTTTAAAGGCTCCCATGGCACCTCAGAGTGCTGTGGTACCCTAATGGAGAATCACTGACATACCCTGCCACCATTTCTATACCTATGAGCTCCCACCTGTGCCAGGCAGAGGTGGGGAATATACGACTGAAATATATTTGCAAAAAAATATTGGAAAACAAATTTAATGAACTGATGGGGGCTACAAATGTTGATAGTGTGTTGTTAAGATTGATCTAGTGTCCAGCACAAATCTTACACAAATGCAAAGGTGTGCAAGTCAAAGGAACTTATTCCAGCCTTTTTCAAGGTATTGGTAAAATCACAGATGGAACATGCTCTCTTGTGCTAACCAAATTTTCTGCTGTTCTATACACCAGTATGATGGAAACAATGAAGATGAAAATAAAAAGAGAGACAATAGCTGAGGGAAAGTAATAATAGAAAAATGAAAAGGAAATTATTTGCAGCTTATTTTAGAAAGGAAATGACTAACAGAAGACCTCATTCAAGAATAGTAAATTCTGTAGGGAAGAGAAAAAATAGAAGCCAATGGAATATTTAAACCTGTGTCAACTGCAGCACAAGAAGTAGGCAGATCAAACTAATACTAATAAGCACTATGACCTAAGGGCATCTAAGTGCCTATTCTTTACATAGCTAAGAAGTTGTTATGAGAAATCCATTACTGAGCATTAGGACGTGGGAACCATAAAGAAATGCAGCTTGAGAAGTGCCCTTGAGACTAGGTACCATTAGGAAAAAATGATAGAGGGGAAAAGGTTAGCATGGAAAATTGCAGGATCTTTTCAAGTGGAAGAAACTTTACAGCATGTCTAGTGTCTGTGACACGAATTTATTAGGTCTTGGACCCAAGCCAAGTAATGGATATTTTTCTACCTTTGCCAATAGTGTCACAACCCTGACTTCACCCCCAAACCACTGCTCAGCTATGCTCAGATTCACTGTACATAGAGAGTTAGTAGGCTGTCTTGGTAAGAATAAGTGGAATTTCCACAGCCTGTCACTATGTCCATAGGTATTAGCCCCCATCTGTGCCAGGCAGGGGTGGGAACATATGGAGAATTTATAATTTAGTGACACCATTTTCCTTCTCACCCTGTCACTTGATTCTCACACTTGGATCTCACACTTTTGTTATGTGCACATCTTCTGAAAGACTTTACTACTACTTCTCTTTTGCTTCCTTTACTTACAATTCCATCTACTCCCCCCAATGCAAAGCATCTCTAGAAGAAAGCAATCAGCATTCAGAATTAATATCAGCTACTATTTTAGCTTATTAACACACATCCAAAGAGTGAATTAGTTGTTACCACCTAGTCTTCTGTGTCCATTATTCTCCCTTCATTCTTGTATTTTGCCAGTAGATGATAGCTACTTCATAAATGTTTTTCTTTGGTGGAGTTTAGAAAGCAAGTGCCACTAAGGACTGGTTGAAAAAACTCTACCTAAACTTTTTTTCAACAGGCATGTTGGTTTTTAACCAAAGAAATGTATTTCTTAAAAGTTTCTGTTTTCTGTGGAAACTGTCAACTCTGTTAAAAAAAAATGAAACCCAAACCAAAAAAATGCCCTCTGAAAATAAAATATTTTGTCTGAAATAACTGCTATGAGACTTCATGGCAATTGTGGTTCCAGTACCCCATGCTCATGCCTATGGAGCAGATTCCCTATCCAGACAACATAAGCAATAGTGCAACATGAACATGGCTATCATGATGCATCATGGCACTCAGTGGGTGTGTCTACACGAGACGCTACATTACCATAGCAATAAGATGTAGTGACATAACTCATTGCTATGGCGACGTAGCATTCGCAGGCATGAACCATGACACTGATGCTACTGCACAGTAGTGTCGGAAACAATCTGGGTGGTGCCAGGACTTAAGCAAGTACTAAATGACTGCGGAGTAACAACTGCTCGCTCTAGTGGACATGTGGATGCGTCCAGCAAGTGTAATATTCTGCCCAGGAAGCTTAGCCCACAGAGAAGGGGATGGATGCTGATATGGCATGAAGTACCTGAACTTTAACTCAAATGAGGCAACACTGGTCATTTTTATTTTGTTGGTTTTAGAAAACATGAGATACAAAAATTCAAGATGTTTGTGGCTGGTCTTCAGCTAATCAAAGTTGGTGACATTTATCATGAACAATGTCAATTCATGACAGTTGACTGGTTTTCACATCTCTAGGGCTTTCAGATTAACTATGGCTGCCTCCTAAAATGCTATTTGAAAGCTTGTTTTTCAGTTGACCTGGGTAGGGCTGTTTACTGTAAACTGCAATTTTGTAACCAGTTTCAGTTTTCTACACTTGGTTGTGATGCATTCCTAAACAATATTTCTCACTCCAACTTCTGAAAAGTTGGAGTCCAAATTTTTGTTCAAGTAAACTGAAGTGGTTGGCTATTAATTTATGATTTTCTACAATGATTGTTCAAGTATACTCCAAGTGCCTGAGGGATCCTGCTATCTTCAGTAAGGTTTAATTTACTTTCATATTTAAAACTTCAGTGACCTTTTTCAACATATAGATGATAAAAATATTTTCACACGTGGATATATCAAATGACATGTCCACCTAGGCCTGCTGATAAAACAGCATTGCTCTGTTACTGCCTGCCTCTGGCTACATTAGCTGTCTGCCTGCCTTGTTTGTGAGTTATAAATAGCCAAAGACTGCATACTCACTGTCTGCTTACATTACAGAAACCATGATTTTAATTCCCTTAAACAAGACTGTCTCTGGATTCAGGTCTATCCAGAATGTTTAGTGCTACCTGTTTTTTCTTATGTAGGTGGAAGATTTTTAAGGAAAAACACGAACGTAAACCATGAAATAATCTAATATGAAATAATAACATAACGAAGAGGGTATTTTTATATACTTAAGAAACATTTCAAAATAGACTTACACACCATTTGTTAGAGCTAGCTGAGTAATTTCTGTTCTCCTTTGATGGCATTTTATACAATGTATATGAGTATACAAAATTAAAGGCAGTGGTGTCTCTGACAGACTATCAATTATAACTGGATCAACTTAGATTCATTATTAATATTTGTAATCTGCTGAGATCCACAGCCCCAAAACAAGATCAAGATTCCCCCCTTCCCCCCTTCCATTGTGCTAAACAATGTGCAGGCAAAAGGCAATAGGGAAAGATCTTATAGCTTAAATAGACAAGAAAAGTTCCTTGAGTCATGCTATCCAGTAGGCAGGCATTGAGCATACCTCACACATGTCCATAGGACAAAATGCAGTGGGGGCCACTTCCTTTTAAAACGTGACTAGTAGGGATGGTGCCACTGACCACCTTCTGTATAATAGCCTAGTGCTACACAGCCAGGATGTGGGAACCCAGATTCAGTGCCTCTCAGCTGGATGGGATTCCAACCTACCTCAGCCTTCTTAAAGAGGGCTATAAGCACTGGTCTATAGGTTAAAGCTGAATATTGGCACTGTCCACCCTTCCTGGTCAAGGTGTGCCGCAGAGTAGTAAAGAAGGCAAGTTTCCTTGGGCCCAAAAGCAACTGAGAGGAAGCATGACCATGTACCCTAGTGCTTAGGTAACTCACTGGAGAAGTCAGCCAGGACTGTTTCTGCATTTTAAGACTGCCTAATATGAAATACAGCACTTCGGGTATGTACTGTAAGCACTTGACTCTTCTAAAAAAGATGGACAGCACCACCACTAGATGCCTACTCTGGGGACCCTTTCCTGACTAGACAGAAGTGCTTGATGTCCTGAGTCATGTACCTGAGTCTTGAGCAGGGAAGGGTTAAGGACTGCCCTAGCCCCCTTCCATCCTCAGCATTTGGCTATTGGCTATGGGTAGGCTGCCTTTTGCCAAGTTCTTTATCGAGTCTAGCTGTAAGTGGCTTGCAGACAATTTGTGGCAGTCCAAATCTCGACTTCCAGCTAAGTGCCATAAATGCCATCCTTCATTCTGATGTCATTATCCATCTAAATGCTTTTGGAAGAAAATATTGCTTCATACAATCAAACAAAATGTTGCTTTTTCTACAATGAATTTGTGACTGAAAGACTCGAGGGTCATGGTGAATAAGCCACTAAACTTGAGTTTGCAGTACATTGTGGGCAATTTCCCACAGTGGGAGTTAACTTGGCATAAAAGGGGCACTCCGGGATGGTATGGCCATAGCAAAGAAACTAAATGAATTCATTGAATTGGTCTTACTGCAGACGATCTGGTATAGGAGATTCCTACAACAGATAAATTCTTCCCAGCAGATGGATCCAAAGAGCAGAATCATATTGAAATAACCAAATAGGAGGATTTAGAACAAATCAAGATATTAAACCCTAATAAGTCAGCAGGATTAGATGACATTCACTCAAGAGTGCTGAAGGTGCTCAAATGTGAAATTGCAGAACTGTTGACAGTAGAAGGTAAATTATCATTTCAAATGGCCTCTGTGCCAGAGGACTGGCAGGCTGCCAAAATAAGACCCATCATCCAAAAAGGGCTCCAGCCCTGATGCTGGGAACTCTCTCTACCTCTGGCAAATTGGTGGAATCTCTGCTAAAACATAAAATCAGCATTCACATTGATAAATATGACATACTGACTCAGCATTGTTTTTGTAAAAGGAAATTCTTTCCTATCAATCTGCTGGAGTCCTTTGAGAGCATTAACAAGGATGTGGACAAGGGGGATCTAGTTGATATATTTGGATTTTCAAAAACCTTTTGACAAGGTTCTTTACTGATGATTCTTTAAAAAATGTAGTTGTCATGATATTAGAGAGAAAGATGCAATAAAGATAAAAGGTGATCAGGGTTATGGAGCAGCTGCCATACCAGGAGGGACTAAAAAGGGCAGGACATTTTGGAATTATTTACCAAGTCCCAGAATATAAGAACCAGGGTCACCCACTGAAATTAAGAGGAGAGAAGTTTAAAACAAACAAAAGGGAGTTCTTACACCAGTGTTATATAATTCATTGTTACAAGATGTTATAGAAGCGGACAATATAACCAGATTTTCAAAAGGGTTGGTCAAATTCATGTATCATAGGTGCATTCATAGCTATGAAATAGAAAAGTTAGGAATGCATCCTCTGACATCTCTCAACCAATGATGGTAGATGCTAGGGAGGGTATGACGGGGGATGGATTATACTAGACATGCCATGTATGTATTTTTTTCTCTAAAGCATCTACTACTGCTACTGTCAGTGACAGAATACTGAATTAGATGGGCCATTGTTCTGACCAAGAATAACATTGCTTATGTTCTTAATTCAGTCATCAGAGGCATTAATAAAAGTCTATCAAGTACTAATAGAGTTCCAGTTCTAGTATCAGCAATCCAAAAACGGTACTGATAAATTGGGCTGGTTCCAATAAGAGACATGAGAATGTTAAACACATGCCTAACTCTGGCTAGGTACAGACAGTCACAACCCCTCAGGCTGAATTGATTCAGTCTTTGCAGGTTAGTTTAAACTGCACAAATTAAACTAAAACAGAATTGAAGAGATATTTACCCTTTCATACAGGAAATACAGCCATATACCTGCAGTGACTCTCTGGCTGTGTTCACTTCCTCTTTCTGCTGCCCCCAAGGTCACTGGGATTTGCAGTCCAGACTTACAGCAGCAGGACTCTGCAGGGTTGCTCATATCTTCTTCCTGCTTTCAGGTGCCTCTAGGATTTGCAGTCCACAGTTGTAGTCAGCAATAAGTTTGAGCAGGAAAGGAATATTTAACCCCCCCTCCCTGGCCACAGACCGTAACTGGGGTTTGTTGCAGGGAGGAGGGGGTACTAACTCCCCTGTAGACTGGGCTGCATCCCCAGCTGGGCTTTCCCCCTCCATCCCCTTATCAGCCACTGCTCCAGCTAAGAAGCAAAGGGGAGGGGCCAGCCCTGCTCTCTGGAGCAGACAGCACAACCCAGCCAGGGCTGGAAAGCATGCTGGGATACAGAGGGACTCTGATTTAACTTGAACCAGGAAGGGGTCTGGGACAGAAGTTTTATAAACCAGCTTGTCCCACATCAGTTAAGTCTGATACTACATTCAACCAGGTTTATCTTAAACCAGGTTCAGCCATTTTGAAACTGGTTTATAAACACCGTGCTTTTGTTCTGTTACTGGTTTATGTGTAACTTCTGTTCCTAGTCTCTGAGATCGATCTGTGTAGTGTAACAAAGAAGATTAAGGACTGACTTGGTCAGTCTTTAAGTGCACCTACTTAGGGAATAAAATGTAGAAAATAGAGAGTTCTTTAGTTTAACAAATTCAGACCAGCAATTACTTGTAAAGTTTTATTAGTTAAGGTAATTAACTATTGGAGTAACTTCCCAAGTGTTCTTATGGATACTCCATCAACACCAACACTGAAATCAAAACTTGATGTTCTTTCCCACCTAAAAGATGTGCTCTATTTCAAATAGGAATAAATTCAGGGAAGTCTTCTGGTATATATTATGTAGAAAGTGGTCCCTTCTGGCTTTATGCCCCATACATCTATGAAAATGTCACCATTGGATTTCAAACCTTTTTCTTCTATAGAACAATTTCAAATTTTAATTTTTATCCTGATTGTAGACAAAAATAAATATAAAAATATCAGTTTTCCTCATGATAGTAAATGTATTTTTATTCATAATATTAATGTATTTGTTTCTTGCCAATTACACATTTACGTTTTTTCTTTTTCAATAGGAATTTCCTACTTCTGAATAGGAGCCAACATTCATTATTAGGTCTGTGTTGTTAATCACCTAAGTAGCTTTGCAGGGTTTCTTCCAGATATGATGACTGGCATTATTTATGCTAAAATCCTAATTATATTCTGAGTTCACAAGTATCCAGTGGTAAACTGAATACTAATAAATGATTTAAATGACCCTACAAAGTAGAGAAATGTAAACTTGCAAATAAGATTTTTGTGGTTTATACTTTCTATTTTTCAGTCTGCTTACCTGTAAACTCCGAATGGTGTGAGAACTTCAGAGCCTGAGCTAAAAGACCTTTTCATTCAATAGATCAAAACATTATAGTTCAAAGCCCTTTCTATGTATATTGGTTAAGAAAAGGTGTTTACTGTTTACAGAAGAGCAGTACTTGTCAGAAGTTTCTGGCTCCATTCCCAAATCAGCAGCTGACTCATAGTGTGAGCTTAGGCAACCACTTAACCTTTCTGTATCTCAATTTACTCATCTGTAAAATGAAGATGACAATTCTTACATACCTCACAGGCAATCTGAGCTAAGGACATCAGTACTTGTAAAACTCATTAAGATCCCAAAGGTGAAAATCACCAAAATTTGAAATGCAAATTATTAGTAAAAAGAGTTATTATTAAAGGTATGTGTACAGCATTTCGGATGCTAATCAGAAACTTTTTGCATTTGACAAAAGGCCTGTCAAATATTCTAAAGTCAATGCTGATGAATAGACCTGATGACCTAGCATTAACATTTTGCCCTGCTATGAAGAATACTAGATTTCATTTCTTTCTCACTTCCTGGGTTGCAGTCAGACTAACTCAGCACTGACCTCTCCAAGCAGAATAAAGAACAACCACCGTTTGACTCCTTAAAGGAGCCATTTTCAGTTCTTAGCTGGTGGATTCTGCGAGCTTCAATAGTAGGACCAGGATTAAGATCCCTGAAGAAAAGTTCTGAACCAATAAAAGATACAGTGCATCCCAGAAATTTGAAGACAGCCGTTTTAATACTCTTCAAGATATGTGAAACCCTTTCAAAGAGGATTTTAAGTTGTTTCTATGCTCCCAGCAAGGTGCTGAGTATCTTCTCTAACATACTGAGCACCCTCTTTTCTAATTGTCTTTTATGGAAGTTGAATGCTCCAGACATTTTTTGAATGGGACTATTAGTAGGAAAACCTAGCACAAAGGGAATCCTTCTGTGGTTCTGAAGGCAAACCACAAGAAAGCAGAGGTATGCAGGCTGTAATTACAGTAATTAAACTGAAGTGTGAAAGGCAGCAAGACATGCAGAAATCCCAAGGAAATGCCATTGTAATGGGCAAAGACCTGTATCTACAGTTGTCACTTGTCTTTATTTGAACCACCATGCAAAGGGTAAGTCATCATTTCCTTTATAACTTGCTTTTTCTTTTCTGCCCTCATAGTCTCATAATCTCACGCCTCCATTTTCTGAAGGGAAAAGATATGGCTACAGTGAAGATGAATAGGATCCCTATCCTCAGAGACACCAAGAAAAATGGGTCATTATTGCTTGCAGTTTTCAGGGGCTTTAAGGGCTGCACCTCCAACCTTTGCTATACAGATCTGTAGGAATGGCTCCATCTGCAAAATTCTTTTCACATATTAACGTAATGTAACATATAGCACATGAAATGACACAGCAGATAACAATGTTCAGCCACATGGTTTGTTGCTCCATGTTAAGCATTATGCCATGTCATATGTTAGCAACATGAAAACAAAAACATGGTCTTTATTTTTCCAGAGTGACAACAAACAACCACATCTCCTGGTATTCACATGTCTCTGAAAGTCCCAATTTTCTGAAATACCAGTTGTTTTCAGCCCCTGAATGGTTTTACTATTTTTTTCCTCTTTGTCACATGATTTCTAAGGCTGGGAGCAGGAGGCTAGAAGGGATCTCCTGGGTCACAAGGCAGCCCCAAACAATTGTTGGAAACCGTTAGGGTGACACTAATGTAGATTTTTTGGACACACTGGAGCTGCAGCTGAATAAAGGCCTTTTTTCTGTGTCTCAGCTGCTGGTCACAAGGCAGCATGATGTATTAGGACTAACCTTGCAAATGCTTAGGCAAGCAGTTTTCTAAACAAAGTCATTGTGTTAAAGCCCATTGTGTAAGTAGAACAAGATGCAGCCCACCAGCTATCCTCAGGAGATAAAGTAGAAGCAAGACCTTGGAGATGATGCTGAAATCAGCAAAGAACAAGAAAGAACCAGCAAGTGACCAAAAGCAGCAGAGGTCAAAGTCTTGTACATGTGCTCTTAGCAGAGCGCCATGCAAATGATGAAATGCATGAGCAATTCCATGCTAATGAAGTAAACTAAACCGAGGAGGAGCTTGAGATGGGAGGAGAAATAGGTGGAACCCGAGGAAGGACATAGGTGGAGTGAATTTTAATATATGAACCAAGGTCTATAAAACGTTTAGTGCTGCGCCCCGTGTTCATAGGCTGGGTGTCTGTGAGGGAGCTTGCCCAAAGCTGTCTCCATTCTGAATAAAGCTATTGTGAGCAATGTGTGCTGGTGTTTGCTCCCTGCTCTGCTCCAGCTAATGAGTACCAGGATCCATGGGCAATTGGACCGTTGTCCCCCTAGTTGTTGGGCACCTCATGGAGTTGGGGTCTAATGGAACCAATCCCTTTCATAAACTCATCCAGCTCCATCTCAATTGTACTTGGGTTTTTCTTCCCTCTGCTCATACTGGAATGCTGTTCCAGAGCTTCAGTGCTCTGACGATTACAGACGTTCTTTTAATTTTCAGTCTAAATTTAATCAGGGATGGCTTGTACCCATTTGTTCTTGTTTCAGCTTTGTCCTTTAGTTTAAATTGTTTCCCTCCCTCATGTTTATTGCTTAGATGAATTTATAAGCAACATCCATATCCTCATCCAGCCTTAGTTTTGCTATGCTGAATGAGTCAGTCTTTTCATTCATCTCTTGTATGATGATCTCTTTACTCCCCTAATCATCCATTTCTTTGATGATCAATTTTTGTAGGCCCTCTGTTTATTCCTAATATTTTTCTGAGGTGGTCATTCACACAGTTGAGTCTGAAAAACTTCCTTACAAGATCTTTCCTTAGTTTGTGGTAGAAATTGTGTACCTTTAAATTAAAGATATTCAAGCCTTCCTGTACAGGTACATAAGCTCCTCAACCAAGATTACCTGCGTTACTAGTCTCTTGGGACAGGAGCTCTTTCACTGAGAGGTAAGCTGCTATGTTCTTTTGTGGTGGTGAGCTTTTGCAGAATGGCTGACATGCTGTAAATCCCTGCCTTCACTTAAATTTTAATAGCTTATTTGTATGCCCATGTTCTTAGTTGATCAAAGTTTACCATTTTGAAATCAAGAAACTTAGTAATAGACCTACATTTGTTTTATTCTTTCTTTTAATGTAAACTGAATCAATTTATGAACACTTAATCCAAGGTCATCTTCTACAACTGCTCATCAATAATGTTCTCATTTAACAAAACCGAGTCAAAAATAGCATCTACTTGTTTCACTGACTGAAGAAGAAACCGGTCAGCTTTCAAATCCACAAATATCTGGGCCATTATTAGTAGCATTAGTAGCATTTATTCTTCAATCTGTATAAGAAGCATTTATCTCCCTAATAACATTACATCATACAGATCCAAATGCAGCTACAAGGGTCTATACCAGACTCCCAAATTTATATAAATAAAAAATATTTTACCCCCAACAGGATTTTGACCCAGACCGAATGTATTTAATCCATGTTATAAAGTATTGGTTTTTTACAGTCTGTCCCAGTATTAATGAACAATCCTACCCCACTGCTTTTTTAAAGGCCTCCTAAACAATGTATACCCTTCAAAAACTGCATTCGGCTCATGCCTGCTATTTTGTTTCTGTTATTTTTATACTGTCCAGTTCCTCCATTTTGTTGCCTGGTCTTCTAGAATTTCAGATATTGTATGGGCTAGGGACAGAAGTTCCACATAAACTAGTTTAAGTGATCAGGAACCAGTTTAAACCTGTAGCAGCATGGAAGTTCAGTGCATTTAAACTGCTTTCAAAATGGCCAAAACTGGTTTAAGATAATCTTGGATGGATGTTGATTTAGGTCAAACCAGTTCAGGGAACTTCTGTCCCAGATTCCCCTCCCAATTCAAGGTAACTCACATTCCTCCAGCATCCCAGGATGCTGTGCAGCCCTGGGCTGTGCTCTGATCTAGTGGAGCAGGGCTGGCCTCACCCCCCAGCTCTCAGCAGGGACTTCTCCATCTTCTGCAGTGAGGAGCCAAGCTGATTCCTCTGGCCCTGCCTCCTCTTCTGCCAGAGGGATCCACCTGGCTCCTGGCTTGGGCGAGGAGTAAAGCTCACACTGCGGGTTTACCCTCTGCTACCCCCACAACCAGGCACAGCCAGGTTTCTCCCCACATCTGCTCCTCAGCCTGTCTGGGGCTGAGAAGGGAGCATGGCTAGGGGACTTGCCCAGCTCCCAGCTCTGGGCATGGGAGAGAGAGGGAGCAATGCCCTGCTGGGGGACCAACCCCTCCCCAATGGGGGTCAGGTGCTGGAGACTGAGGAAGGGGCATGGCTAGGGGAATCGCCAGGCTCTCTGCAGTGGCCAGCAGGCTGGAGAACATGCTCTAATACTCCCTGGCTACTGGTATGAACTATTGCAGGGGTCTCACTATCTTTCTGATTTGAAAAGTGAAAGTCAGTTCACTTGCTTATCGGTTCAATCCAGGCAGTTTAGAGAATGCTGCAAAGATTGAATCGATTCAGCCTCAGGCTTCTTGGTTGTTTGTACTTAAGCTTACAGAGCTACACTCAGGTTCCTAGCTGGACAGGCATAGTTTTATCATTAATGGCATTTCCTGTCAAAATGGAGAAAAGGAACACAACTTCAGTGCTAATCTACTTCGTTACACTTGAGCATGTTGTTATTTAAAATTGAAATTTCTATTTTTCCAATTAAACCTTGTACTTTCCCATTGTCTCTGTTAATTAAGCAATTAAATCATCTTTTGTAATCCCCCAAGCCTGGCATTGACTTCTTATTGATCCTTCTCTTTCCTTCTTCCCTCCCATTTGTCCCCATGCTAACTACTGCTGATACTTTATGTGCAAAGTATTTTCACAGGTATAATTTTTCCTGTACAAACTGACTGACATGCCACTGTCTTGATTGCTATAGCTTTTTAAAAGCAAGCTTTTGCCAGTAGATTTTGGTGATTATGTGTAAGTGAGACAAAAAAAAAGGATCTTTCATCTCGATGTCCCAAAGTATGGAATGAATGAAGTTTGTAGGAGGGCATATATGTTTCAGAGTTAACCCCTGAATAGAAACACCATGGTAAAATTCACTGAATTTCTGCTAACTTATTTTTGAAAATAGAGTAATATATACTTAAGATTGCGTGAACTTTGCTTACTAGCCCTTGGGGAGCAGATTGTTTTAAATAGGCTATGTAAGCAAGACGCCTATTGTATACATTCCCCGCTCCCCACCCCCAATAGCCATGTTGTGTTATTATAGCTATGAAATGTTATTGCTTGGGTTTTGCAAGCTTTTAACTAAATCCAAAGAAGATGCCTTGCCCTAAAGTTCTCTGATCATTTTTTTGTTGGGTTTTTTTTTTAAGCTTCAACTTTTCAATGTATTGATTAATGTGCAGCAAAGCAAGCCTTGCTGCTTCTGGAAATGCTGTTTGTCATCTGTCAGCACTTGCCACCATATGCTGCCAGTTCGTAAGTGGCATAACAGGATGCTAGGTAATATAAATTAGACTCAGTGCATTAGAGATTAGACAGTTTACATTTCATCTTTTGTAATAAAAGGCATGATTTGTCACCCACATTTGGCACTTGATGCATAATCTCTATATAATTTTTGATTTGCATGATTTACACTGTTCTTAAAATTTATTTAATGTAATAAGCATGAAGAGAAGCTCATGGTTGATCTGATATGACTAAATAACAGCTTACATTTGATAGCACCTTTCATACCAAAGGCTACAAATAGCACATCTAGTAACATACCTGCAAGCAGTTGAAATCTACAGGGAGAAGTGGGGAGGAAAAAAAAAAGAGAGAGATGCTTTTTAACAAATTTGAAATACAATGGGTACAGCGCTATTTCCCTGAGGGTAGAGTCAGGGACTGATCCACATCAAGGAAAGCAGTATTATTTAGTGGCTTGGATACTAGACTCTGGCTTGGGAGACCTGGGGTAAAATCCTGACTCCACTCATGTCAATCCAGAGTTTCACATCTGGATTCTAGTCCTACCTCTACCACCATCCTTCTGTGTGACCTTGGTCATTTTACCTTTACCTTAAATGGACCACCTTGTCCATTTAGGTTCAGAGCTGGGATAACCTGATATTATATGAGCTATTTGGTGCCATTGGATCTCTAGGTCCAATAACATAGCAGCATATTTTGCTTTGGAAGGAGTGATTTCAATTGGCATGCTAAGTAGATTGGTCAAAAATCTTATGGAAAGACATGAGGCACAAATGCTGTTTGATTCTCAGACCCTTTCACCAAATCTAAGTACTGTCATAGCTGCATTTGGAACTGGAAGAGTCACCTGCATCTTTCCTGCAGTTGAATCTGCAGATATTTGAGAGAGAGTTGCGACTCCTTAGTGTCCAAAACCAGTAAAATGAATATGCTGTCAGAAAAAAATGAGTAATCTTTTGCAAGATGTCAAAGGACTTGTGACTGAGGCAGATATTTGCTATCATGAGAGCTAGAAAAAATATGTGATTTCAGTTAATGGCATTATACTGTTCTGTGTTACAGGGCAGAGTAGTGACACACCAATTATTTTTCTGGATACCTGTAAATCCCACTCATTCAAATATTATTTGTAATTTCATAGTTTAAGATAGTTTAAGGCTAATAGGATACATTCTTAGGTTTCAAAAAATTAGTTAGACCCAAGTGTTTCAGTCCTTAGGAAACTAGACAGGAGACCCTAAGGCACCATCAGTTCAATGGCAGGGAACTGATTAAGTGATATGAACCTTGTGGCTAATCAAGACCACAAGCTACAGTAAAACAAAAAAGGTCCCTGTCAAGCTACCTTGTGAAAGTTCCTTTCTCAACCCAAATCTGGCAAGCAGAATGAATCTGAGCATATAAGAAAGATATGCTAGCCAGGCAGGGTTTCTCACTGCCACCGATCCATGGTGTTCAGTGTCCTTCCCCAATCAAGGCCAATTTGCGCTAATTCAAAGAAAGGCTAGAATATAAACCAACTTGAGAACATCTCTAGCTAGGTGACCTGCAGGGAATAACTCCTTCCTGACCCTTGTGGAGGTAACTGGCTGAAACCTTGAAGTCTAAGATTTGATTATAATCATTCTCTTAAAGTGAAGTTGCAAGTGTTACGAGCATTGTGAGAGCAGTGTAGACGGCCTCTTTTCCCCAAATACCATGAAGACAGGAGCTGAGTATGGTGACTTAAGAGTGTCTAAGACACTCAGGGCATTTTTACACATGTTCCAAGGGTGGAGCAGTGTGGGGGGAGTGCTTTAATTAAAGTAGCTCTGAAAACTGCTCTAATTAAAGCACCCGCAGCGTCTCATGAATTAGTGTCCCCACACTTCAAAATAGCAGCAGGGGCACTTTAACTAAAGCTTGTCAAATGAACTTTAGTTAAAGTGCCCCCACCACTATTTTGAAGCATGGGGATTCTGATACATGAGACATACAGGCTGGCTGGAGTACATTAATATCCGCACTCCAGCAGACTTGATTAATCGAGTCTACTCCAACGCACTGTAATTACGGCACGTGAGAGCAGCCTCCTAGCACATCTACAGGCACCCTCAGATTCCCAGGCTAGAAAAGACCACCACCGCCATCAAAAAAGACCACTTATGTCCCCGTCCTCCCAACTCATGCAGATGCAGGCCAGCGAATTTCCAGCCTTTCAAATGTTTCCGGCCTTCTAAAAACTTTGACAACATCAGATTGCACACAACTAAGACTTGTTCAAATCCAGTTGCCTCCAATTATTTCTCTTTCTCTGGCTTACAAATATTAAGTTCAATATCCAATGTGAATCCTCCTGTCAGCAAATTGTCTATTGTAGAATGTCTCACAAAAGCTAGATTAAAGCATGTCTTTTAGGAAGATATCTAATCTTGGCTGAGCAAATGGTAAATCTACCATTTCCCTGGCAAGCAGTACCGTTATTTAATTACCCTCCAACCTAAGCAAATGAATCTTATTTCAAGGTTGACTGTGTTTAACTTCAGTTTCTAGATCTTGCTATGCCTTGCCAGCATGGAGTAAAGCTTCCTTCTATCAGATATATTTTTCCATGTGTAAATTCCCCACCTTGTTAATTAACTTGTCTCTCCATCTTCTTTCTGACAAGTTGAATGAATTTATCTTCTTAAATCTCATTTTGTTAGATATATTTTGCAGCCCCTGGGTATAACTGGAAGGCCACAGCATGACTTAAACATTTCTTAATACCTTTTTGGTTTCATATTTAGTTCATGTGATTTCTAGCATTAACTACTTAGTATTTACGCTATAATCGCTCTGAGTCATAAATTAGTCATATGAATTAATGCTATTGACAGGTATCAACAAGCATAATTACCATGTAATTGCTCTTTAATTACAATGTAGCTGCAGTCACTATGTGAGACTGATATTGTATTTTAAACCGAAGGCTTAAACTGGAGAAAACAGTGAGGCTTTAGGGAAATTATGACATATTCAACCACCACACTGCAGGTCAATGCAACTTCCAATGTAAAACTAACTTCTGTGTTTGTTCATCACTGCACCACAGCTAACCACATGCTATTTTCTAAATGCAGTCAAAGTGAGCCAGTTTTTAAACTATATATATTTCTTTTTCTTAAAGAGAATATTCCTGTTTAAATCCATTGACAGTCTTATCATACTGGTATTATACCCTGACACAGTCCTCTGAAGAGTCTTCATCAGTTTTAACGTATAGAGTTTGGAATTTAACTTTAATTTTTCTATAACCTGGTATCAGGTATAAAATCTTTCCCTTTCATGAAGAAATGCCTTCTTTGTTAATAGCTGCAGGTGTTAACACTTTTTTATGCTGTTTGAAGCCATTTCTAATTCAGTAAAACTAGGGGAATGCTGGAAAACATGCATAAGTGTAGGTATACCTAAGATTTCCTCCAGAAAATGAATTTTATAAACCAAAGGAGGTGGATGAACATGGATGAATGTGGATCCAGATCCTACTTTTTCCTGTGTGTGTGTGTGTGTGTGTGTGTGTGTGTGTGTGTGTGTGTATACATACAGATGTTCAGAGGGGTTAGGCAGAGGTTCGATCACATTAAAAATGGCCATCCAATCTAACATAGTTCACCCAGGTGAAGACCCTACACTTAGACTAGGTACAGACATTCAAAAAGCCTGAGGCAGATTCAATCTAAGTTATGCGTTTTTCTGTAAGCGGTCTAGTTTAGATCAATAGTGAACAGAACACGCGTTCTCCCTCTGGTGGAAGGAGGAAGCAGGAAGGGGGAGGAGGAGCAAATCTTAGACCGGGTTCTGTCATTTTAAACCAACCTACCTGCGCCAAACTTCTGTTCTGTTATGGGTATAGACCAGTTTTGTGTGCTGAATTTCTGTTCTGTTCCAGGAATAGACCACTTTCCCATCATTTATACCAGTAAATGTGTAATGTATAAAGCTGGCCTGAGATCCCTACTTAAGTCAATTTAAGTGCAAACTGTATAGAAAGTCAGGAAGGTTAGATCAATCTAAAGATGGCCAACCTAATCTGAGTTAACTGTGTGGCGGTCGGCAGTCCGGAGCTCCAGTGCTGGATGACGAGCTCAGACCAACAGGCGGGGGCTAACGGGGCAGAGACGGCGCTGATGCATAATGGTTGCAAAGCTGTTTTATTACTTACGCTTGTAGAGAGCATAGGTTTCACAGTTACAGCAGTTGTAAACTTTTAGTTGCCTAGTACGATCGAACTCTAACTTGAAAACGACAGCTGACAAAGCAAGTCGACGGGTTTCGAGTATGCTGGTGCGTGGTACGCCGGGAGACAATGGTGGCGGAGAGACTTTCACAAGTGGCCAGCTTGAGAGGTAGCCCAAGATATCTCTGAGCTGGTCTCTGCCTTGGGCGGGAACTGTGTTGCCTTAAATACTTTTCAAGCAGCCAATCATACGATCCCTTTTGTGGAATGGTCTAGTCTGGTTACGTAATGGCTATCTGTTTAGTGCGTGACTGGGCATGCGTACTCTGCCAATTTGAATACCTTACTCCATCACACACTGGCCATGTATGTGGTGCATGTTTGAACATGCGCACCTGTCTTAGGGGCTTTCCACCTGCATGTTTGTACTTGTTCCTTTTAACTCTGTGTCATCAGCACTTTCCGATTTTGGCTTAGACAAACTGTACCATGAAGGTAGTCTAAGTTAGATCGAGTCCAGTGAGACCAATCTAACTGAACTTCTCTACAGTTCCCAGCACAGCCCTGAGGCTAGGAAAGCCTAGCTATTGGCCCCAACCACAGGACTGTGCATTTCCCCCACCCAGCAACAGGCTATTTTTAGCTTTCTTTCCCCTTGCCACCCCCCTAGGTAGACAACTCGCTCCATCCCCCAGACCATCCAGTCCCCCACTCCAACAGATCCAGCCAAACTCCCCATCCACTTCCAGTGTCAGTTTTACTGGCTTTCACTGGTGCCTGGAGCTGAGGAAGTAAGTCAGGGTGGGAGGAGGGGTAGGCAGAATTGGGGGGAGGTTTGCCAGGCAAGTTTGCTCATCTGGGAGTCAGGGAGCTCGTCCCCTGACCTGGGGACAAGAGAGCTCCCATCCCCCTAAACCCCCCTCCCATTGATCCTGCTTGCCCCTGATCCCGCCAAACTTACCACAGACCCTGCTTGTCCCTCAGTCCCCCTGATCCTTCCTACAGACCCTGCTTCCCCCCAATCCCCTGCATGTCCTTCACTTGTCCCCTGATCCCCCAAGTCCCCCCTCAGATTCTGCTGGGCCCCACAATCTTCCCAACCCCCCACAGACCCCACTTGCCCCCTTTCCTCCAAGCTCCCCCATCCCAACTTATATTAAATTTAGTGGCCATTTTTAACACAGTATAATCTCCCCCTAACCTCCCTGAATGTCTGTATGTATTGTGTGTATGTGTGTGTGAGCGCGAGAGAGAAGGCTGAAAAGGTAGTTGTCTATTTGGTTGTGTATTTGACAGCTATTTTTAATCACATTTAATGTATTATTTTTGCTACTATGATGTAAATGTGATTTGAATCTTCTCTATGAAATGAAACACATAGAGATAGTCTCTGTTTCAAATAACTAGCTTGGTTAAATGGCTGCATAAAAATTTCCAATACAGTCAAGATGTTATAAATCCATTTAAATAGCTTCCATGATTGTACAGGAACTTCAACACCAGGGTTAATTAACAACCAAAATATTAAGAATAATATTCAAAAATATAAGTGGGTTGCAAATGATAGAGATCAATAATAGGAAGAATAATCAACCTTTGAACATCTGGAGTAATTTCCAGCCTTTGAGCAACTGAGATGTCGCCACTCATCATTCTGATGAGCTTGCATTTGCCTAAAGAAAACTCAAGACAGACATATCTGTGCAAACAAATGAATTTTTGCCACCAGCAATAAAATACAAAAGCTGAAGTGACTAGGAAACATTTCCTCTCACCACATCAAATGCTGAGCAATAAAGATGGCCTATTGTTGTTAAGCGGAGAAAAGTGCAAGAGGTTAATACATAATGACATGTAGCCTACTTCTTCAGCTTTATAGATGCCAGCAGCAAATGTAGCAGTGGAAAGAATGGACAGTCCAACATGAAGATAAAATATCAAGATTCCTGCATTGTAACATAAATAGCTGACCATGACTGGTTATTATGTTGCTTTTATTTGCTAACAGTTTTTCATTTTAACTCACCCAGAGTTCATGACTGCTAGATTTTAAAGAACTGCCATTTGTAAATATTTCTTATATGCATGGTTTTTAATAAAGAGTTTAATTGATGTTTCGGATATCAATTGGGTTATTTTTTTCCAAGTTGTAAGGAAATTCACTTAAATTACTGTATATGTCACGGTAACTGCTCATTCCAGACTAAACTATAGTTATATTTAAAATAAAAACTATCTGACAGATCTATCTTTAGCTTTCCAGGTGACTGACTTGCAAGCACACAGTTAAGTCTAGTGGCTAAATTAATTAAGAAAACCACAAAACTTTGAAAACTATGGCAAATTAATTAAAAAGAAAGGTGCCTGGTGCAAATAGTAGTGTGCAGTGGCAATGTGTAGGGGGTGCATAGGGGTGCACATGCACCCCTGAGAGCACTGGTGCACCCTCTGACAGCCAGCGCTCCTCACTTAGGTGATGGGCAGCAGGGGCAGGCGGGAGTACCGGTGCCCCCCGCAAGTGCCAACCAGTGAAAAGGATTTTGCATCTTAGAATCATGGGAAATAAGGCTGGAAGGGACCTCCAGAATTCACCTAGTCCCTATTCCCACCCTAAGGCGGGATCAAATATATCTACATCATTCCTGACTAATTTGCTGCTAAAAAACTCCAGTGATGGATATTCTAAAACAAATCTGTCTTAATTATACTTGTATCTGGATAAAATTGGATAGGCCTCACACATTCAAATCTAGTTGTCTTCAATTATTTGTGTTTCCCTTACTTACCTTAATGTTTTGGTAGAAATTTAATGTTACCTTAATGTTATGGTTGAACTCTAACATGCAACTTTATGACACACAAGCCCTGCCCATGGCTCATTATATTTTTGGAAAAGTTAATACATTTTTCCTATTAAGTCCTATTTACTGAATTAATTTCTTTAAAGCCATTAAAATGTTAACCAATTGGTAGTAACTGAGATATCATGATGCAGAGCCTGAATGATGAGAACAGTGATTCTCAACCAGGGTGTGTCCAGATCCTTTGAAGGGTGCTGCAAGGTGTCAGGAGATGTCAGGTGTGAGGAGAAAAGCAGTTAAGGGCAGGCTCAAGATTGTCCCTGCCTGGCCCATTGCCCACACCCACTGCCAGACCCCTCTGCAAGGAAGTAAATATTGTAATATATAAATTCATTTTTTAAATGGGGTGCCATTCTATTCACAAAAGTTATGGGGGGGGCAATGAGGGGTGTCTTGAGTCCAACAATGCTGAGAACCCCTGGATTAGAAGAATATCTTTCCTCACATATCCATACAATTTTTTTTTTATTTAGCCACATTTTTTTTTGTTCTTTCCCCTTTGTCATCAACATTGAAAAGTTTGAAAATACTCATGAAAACTAGATGTTGTTCGTTAATATTTGCATTGCAATCTCTCCCAGTAATGGATCAGAGCTTCACAGCTCTAGGCGTGTCAGGCACATAGTACAGTATGGTTCCCATACTGTTTTTTATGAGAGACAAGGGACAACAGATGTATATAGCGGTACATGTAGAGAGCCCAAAAAATAGAGGCAGTACTGATCAGGATGTTGTTGGTATCAACATACCTACAAACTGTTAAGTGCTTGGTAGACGCTACATGAAAGGTATGTCTGAAGAAGGCTGCTGCAGTGACTTTTGGATGTTTATAGGAACTCCTCCCCTGGTTAAGGGGCAGCACCAGAGAAAGCACAGATGGACTTACTTGAGCATTTAATGAGTAGGCAACAAAGGCCGGTATCACTTGCAAAGGGAAGCTAGAGCTGATATTTCAAACGAATGTGGAATGGGGATAGCAATACACAACCTTTTCGAAAAGCAAATGTTATTTTCTATAAATAGTTCTTGAAATTGCATGGCTTGCTTAGACAAAACTTGATTAAATAAAAAGAATCAACGCAAAGAAAAGATTCTGGAGTGATACAACTTATTCAAGTAAACACGAAGGTGTATATTGTGAATAATCCAGAAAGCCCAATTGTTTACTGAAACACTTGCAGGAATACGTTTGAGTGATAAAGAAATTAAGGAATGTTGCATACCATTCACAGACCATTTGAAAAAAGACAAAGGATCAAATTTATTAAGTTTCTTGGATCAATTGATTTACTGAGCTCTACTATGGTATGTTCTTATACTTAGAATAGGACATTAAAATGCTACACACATGTGCACATGCTCATACACACACACACGTGTGCTCACTTGCTCTCTCTTTCTCTCCCTCTCTATCGAGTTGTCTGGAACCTTTTCTGAGATGAGGGAGGCATATAAATCTAATAAATAAATAAATAAATAGTAGTTACCATATTGATGTGTAACTAATCAGTGGGGGAATAATGGTGGTGGAATCATGAATTTCTGACATGCACAAAAGTGCTCATGAAAGATTGATCTTTATTGTCTGACTCTAATCATGTAACATTGATCATAGCTACAGAGGATTAACCTGCTAGTTCAACTGATTCTAGTGGGCTAGTTCTACAAGTCCATAATTATTATGTCAAACTTGTATTGATGTTGAAACCCTTGGAAATGCTGCCAGAATTAATCCTGAGCTTGTCATTTAAAGCTGGCCCTGGGCAACTTCAGGGTTACATCACTGGCATTTGCAAGGTTGTCAGTAAAATGCATATATAGGTGGATGTATATTTATGACGTCTGCTTCATGGTTCAAAAAGGTTTAAACATACCAATCCTTATTTGTGTAGCATATTGGTAGAAAAACTCTGAATACTGAGAAATACCCCAAATGATCCTTCTGCACTTCCAAGCAATCATAGAAACATTCAGGTAGTTAGAGCTCACTTGGTCATTTTCTTCTCATAGGGAAAAAAATCAAATCATATAATTGTACAGAAGAATTAAAGAACAGGAAAGAAAAAGGAAGATGTTGCTCAGTAAAAAAGCAAAGCAGGAATATCACTGCAGTACAGATTACTGTAAATCAGACAGAAAATGAAAGAAATCACAAAATTACACAATCATGTCATGTTGTAAAGGCTTAAATTTATAAAAGGCAGGAAAAATAAATAGTACTGACAACATGATTTACACTTATAAAGAGCCTTGAATATTAAAAGAACCCCAAGCCCAAATATTCTGAACTAAATGGATGAGACTCATTTCACCCACAAAAAATGCTGCTGCTTCCAGCATGGACTGTAGCAGGGGTTTAGTGGTGAGTATTAGAAATACACAGAGCTAGCTTCAGGGCAGAAATGTAGGTGGCATATTGGGTTTAACACACATTTGTGGAAGGTGCCATGAGATACTTAAGGACAGAAATAGCCTTCTGATTTTTCGTTCAAAAGAAGTTTCCCTAACATGACTTTACATACTGACTCAGCGTACAAAAAGAATATCATTTGTTGACTCACCAGCCTGGCATGACTTAGCTTAGAACCAGGGAGATCCTGGTTCTCCCTGTTTAAAAATCCAAAATTCTCTGATTGTGTGTGTGTGTGTGTGTGTGTGTGTGTATTTTTCCCCCATAGAAAAATGTAGATTTAGTAATGGACTGAGCGGAGGGGGCCACAGTAATACCTATATATATATAGGTATAGGTAAATATATATAGGTATTAGCCTGGCCCCTCCCCAAGTCCATTACTCTTCACAGTGCTGGCAACACAGCTAGCACAGGGGTTGTGGTGACCACAACAAGTCTCACCACCCTGCTCCACCTGCCCACTGGGCCGTGGAGGCAGCTCCTGCCTGTGCCTGTCCAGCCAGACTGCAGACCCATGCCCCACTGTGAGTGCACAAATCTGGGGGGCACTTGCCCCTCAATGCCCCCATAGACTTACCTGCAGGGAACTGCAAAAGCTGCTCTACACTATGCTGTATGGCTACTATGTGGGTGTGTGCCCAACCAGCCCCTTTTAGGCTGGAACTGTGCTTGCCTGCAACAGGAAACCTATGGTTTCCTACATTTTTCTCCTGTAAAGGAGAAAATCTGCATTTTTCTGCAGCAATCAGAAAATCTGGATCCCTGTTTATAATTGCTGTAGCCACAATCTGTCTTTAAATGAATCTGCTGTGCTTAGATCCATGCAGATCCATTGTTTCGAAAGCCCTAGAAATCAAGACCATATTATGGGCTAAGATATCCCACTAATCCACAGTACAGGCATACAGCTAACCTTACTGTAATTTAGAGGCTGTAATGCAATTTTACTAGTCCCTATTCTCTATAAAAGGAAGCATTAGGCACTTAGGCCCAGATCTTCAACTGTTGTTTAGGCACCTTACTCCTATTACAACTGATGTCCCACTAAGAGATAGGTGTTTAAATACTCTGAGAATACCATGGATATCAGGACCCAGATTACAAACAAATTACTACAAGATTAATGAGGTCAGGGTTTTACAGTGCATCATCTACTCTGAAGAAACTATGCACATGCACTCTTAGCCAACAGAAAATGAAAGCTTAGCTATGGTAACTTAGGTATTTACCCTCAGGGTAAGTAAGCTACTTGCCTCTGCCCCACACTGACAGGAAAATAAGCCACCCCTCCTTGCATGCACATGAGCAGTTACTTCAGATTAATGAACAGGCTGTAAATCCCTGATGTCTTTTACCTTGAGGTAACTTGTTCCTATGCCCATACCTTCAGTCCCTGTTCTCCCTCCCCCATACGCACTAAGAGCTGAAATACTGGCAGATCTAGTGCATCTGTATGGAGAGCACTTTACTTCCCTTTAATCTACTCTATGGCCTACTTAGTCTCAGCCACAGTACATAACTCTTAAGTATAGTGGGGTATAATGGAAATTAGCCTTCAATGCTCTAACGGTGCAACTACAGTATAATAATACCTTTTTCTGTGAAAAAGGCAGGCTCCCTCAGTCCTCTATTTGCAGTTTGTAGATACCTATGGGCCAAGCCAAGCCCACCTTCTGTAAGTAAGTACTCCCATTAAACAGACCACTTGCATGAGCTCAGAACACAAAATTTAGCCCTAGTCCTGAAAATCCCGGCCCTGCATATCAGGACACTCTAACCCAGAGGAGAGATCTAAAAATGAGCATTTATTGCACATAGTGATATTATTTTTAATGGTGGCCGGACACCCCCATTTACTTCAGTAGAATTTACAGGGGCTAAACATGGAAATAACTGTCCAGTGCTAGGCTCCCTTGCTTGGAGAATTTGTCTTAAATTTCTTTCCAAAATATGTAAGGACATTTCATTGGTTAAAGATCTTTAACAAATCTTTTATTACCTCTTGAATAGAAATAAATCACTGTAAAAATATTTCAGTCCCAATTGCTTCAAGAAACATGTAGCAGAAATAAAATAATACTTAGTTCACAGCTCAAAAGCCCCACCAAGTGGCATATTGGATTAAATTACCTACAGAGTGCTGGATGGTGCTTTTAGGTGAGCAAAATGTATGTTTCCTTGTTATGATGCTCCTAACCACGGTAGAGTTTTGTCATTTACATTAATGGCAAATGGTTGATCCCAAAAGAGAAAATTATGTCTGTGTGCTGTGCACCTTCCCTTTTCCATGACCTTTTAAGGGTCAGGAAAATCTCCAGTTCCTAAACAGAGGTAGGTGATGATTTCCTCTTCCCCTGGGGAGCATGGTGCCAAACTATGAATAAAAAAGATCCAGTCATATGTACAGAACTCCTGTCCTACCATAGAACTCTGCAGTCTTTAGTTTGTGGACTTGTAGGTCTGACATGGTCCTGGCCTGTCCGACTGCAGTGAAACTGCTCTTCAAATGTTCACTTTAGTGAGTTTCCTCCTTCTGGCACAGGAATTATAGACATGGAATCCATGACAGGAACATAGGAACATGGATGTTGGTAATTATGCACCAGGTTTAGGCTGTGTGTAGATGAAACGAGGGCATGTATGCGCATCACTTTAAAGCGGGTTAAATGCTTTTGCATCGCTTTAATGGTGTTGGTGTTTGCACATGGTGATGGCGTATTATGCATTAACTCCACTCATCGTAGCAAATTCAGCAGCGTAATGCACCTTAAATGACTGCAAACTAAAACTCCTCTGAGAAGTTTTAGTTTGCTGCCCTACATCCATGGAGTGAAGCACCAGGCTCCATAAAGCTCAGAGGCTCTGCAGGAAGCCCATGCAGGCAGGCTGGCAGCAGCCCAGGAGAGCAGGCTCTGCCCAAGATCTTTTTTTTCCCCCATGGAGCTTGCCTCCCTGCCTGAGCTGTGCAGGGGCCTGGTGCTTCCCTGCATGGCTGTGGTGCCCCCTGAGACCACCCAAGCCAGGTGTCTGTGGGAGAGTGCCACCTAGCATGGCGGGGAGGGAGCTTCCACGGAGGGAAGCACCAGCTCCAACCTCAGCTCAGGGATCGTTCTGCCTGCTGGTAGCTCACCTCCCCACCCCACCACCAGAGAGGCGGGTAAGTTTGGGTGTGTGCACGACATGGGGGCCTAAGGGACCCTAAATTGAAGTGGTGTTTTTAAAAACCCAACACTTCAATTTAGGGCCCCCATTTCATCTACACAACCCCTTAGTGACTAATTTCAAGTCAAGTCCAATCCTGAGGATGCTGCGACTATTAGGGCATCTTAGATGCTGTAACAGCTCTCCTCCACTCTGCCCTGCATTTGGCTAGCTTTGTACACTCTGTCAGTTGAAGCCCCATCCAGTCCTTAATATTGGTTCCCCAGCTCCTCTTGGGTCTGCCTCTTTTTCTGTTACCCTCCAGACTGCCCTGCATTATGAAGTTGGCATGGGTGTCCAGCCCTCTTGTGATGTGTCCAAACCATTGCAGCTTCCTTCATTGTACAACCTCCAACAACGGTTCATAGGATTCTTGATTGATTTGCTGCTTGACAGACTCATTCGTCTGGCGCTCAGTGTACAAGACATGCATCCGTCTCCTAAAGCAGTGCATTTCAAATGCTTCAATTCCATTCTCTAACTTCTTATTAAGCATCCATGCCTCATAGTGACTAATTTAATCAGTTCTAATTTGAGGCTGGCAGATTAGTTGAAATGTCACCTGAACTATCTCATGCTACTAGAGAGCCATTATGGCTCCTTGCTTCCCTTTTTAGGCCCTTACAAGGCCCCATTTCTGTAGCATCTGAGCCTCTCAGAAATGTTAGTGAGAGAAAAAACTAAGGCAAAAGGTACCTTTTAAAGCTAAAGTGCAAAGAATAAAGGGGGTGAGAAAGATATCTCCTCAAACTATCCTGAATCAGTAAAATATAAATTCACCAGTCCTTCCCTCTCTAGCCTTGTCCACCTTACAGCAATAGCTGAAATCCATTTGCCGTTCAAAGCTGTGGGCTTGTAATTATCAATGTGTAAATGGAGGAGCATGCCAGTGAGACATCAGCTGAGACAGCAGTACAATTCATCAATTTTTGGCAGCTACAAGGGTGTACTAAAAAAAAAAGAGAGAGGAAAATTTGTGTCTGACCTTGAAAGAAAGGGATAGCCAGGATGCTACCAGTTCATGAATGGGCAGTAATGACAATTGAGCACAGGAAATTAGCCTCTCACAACTGTGTGCAATCCTACCCAGATGTACCTCTGATCCATCTTGCAAATCATTCTTTTTCTCATACTTTTCTATGTCAAATATTCTGACATTTACCAAATAAGAATAAAATGTATCATCTCTGGGCATGTCTACACATGCAATTATAGTACATGAATAAACTGCGGAGCTAATTGCTCCAGAGTTAATTGCTTCTGGGCATGCTGTTTGAACATGTAACTAGGAGGAATTAACTCTGGAGCAATACGCACTGCAGTTTATTCAAGCACAGCATGTAGAGCCCAGGTGGAGCAATGGGGCTCTGGGTGCCAGCCTGCCAGCCTAGGGCTGCTCTCCCCAGCTCAGTGTGCTACAGAAAGGCTGGCTGGGGCATGATGTAACTTTAGCATGGGGCTAGCTGGCAGGCAAACCCCATATTGAGGCACCCTAATGACCCAGCCAGCTGGGGAGTATCTACACATGTACTACTAGGCACATTTACACATGCTGATTTAAGGTGCATTAGCCATTTTTAAGGCTCATTAAGGACATGAGTTTACACATGCACACCCTTAATGTGCCTTAAAAATGGTGATTTTAGGCTATTCGCACCTAAATTTGATACCCGCAAAAGCAGGTATCAAATTTATGTACAAATAACTGAAGTGCCTTAACGCACATATAGACGTGCTAAGGAGCATTAACACTGTATATGGTGACTGACTTGAAGCTAACTTTAGTCCCAACTCAGTCTGTATCCCACATTAATGGGCCTTAGCTCATGAACATATAGAAGCACACCTAAAACACCTTAATGTGCATTAGGCAAAAGTGCATTAAGTTTAGGTACATGTAAAAGCATGTGTGGACATACCCACTGTGGAGTTTTTTACTCCACAGCAAGATAGTACTTGTATTACATGTACTAGTAAATACAAGTAAACACAAGTACTAGCTAGCTGTGGAGTAAATTCGTTTACTCCAGCCTTAATAGGGGTTCACATGTAGATGCCAAGACATTTACTGCAGCTAATTAGTCAAATGTGCAGTAAACAACTCGTGTAGACATGCTCACTATGCAGTAGTGGAGTACTAAGTTGCTCTAAGAAAAAGCAAAGCAAGGAGACAGTTTAGGGTAAAATTTTGAAAAGTACCCTAGCAAATTTTGAAAATGTTACCATAGGCATTTGACCAGGGTCATACAGGAAGGCTATAAGTGAACAAAAAAGGAGGAGAAGAGATGGTGGGTGGGGGAAGGGAAGCAGGGGGAGGGAACTAAGACCTGAGCCTTCTTCATACTCTTTAATCATACAGCTACCCTTCTTCTCATAGCAGATGTCAGGCTATGCATCATCCTGGGTTTAAATCTCACCAGACATATAAGAGATCTCCAAAATCTAAAGTTTACAATATTTCAAGGTGTGTAACAGGCTTGTTTCATCAAGAACCTCCCAGAATATTGCAAACCTTGCCTACATCCATACATTCACCAGTCATTCTTTATCTCTCCCTGATTTCAGCAAATGCCTGAAAACCATTTGGCAGTCTAAGCTATGGGCTTGTAATTACCCACATGAAAATAGAGGAGCTACCCCATTGAGACCTCAGCTGCTGTCTTCAACTGACACAATAGTAGACTTGAATATGTCAGTCATAGGAATAACTTAAACAGTCATACATGAAACAGAGTCTTTACAAAAGCATTTTCCTGTAGTCAATCCCAGATTCCCACAGTGCATGTCTTAAATAGTTCATAAAGAGCTTAATCCAAATCCTATTGAAGTTAATGATTCCAATGAGCTTTGGACGCAAATCAAAGAGCTTGCCCTTTGAGGACAGATTAGGTATGAATGTCCTACAAAATGTTATTGTAACTAGCAACTGCATACACTCCAATACATTTTTAGATAATGGTTTTTAACTATAGCTTTGACTTTTTTCTGGATCTGCCTTCTTCCATTCTTAATCAATCCTAAATTGGACAGCCTATCATTTTCTCTATTTAATATAGTCTATTTTAATTCAACCATCCATTATTTTCCATCTGGATGTCTTATAAACTAAAATATCATCCACATATAATATAACTCCTTTTGTTCTAGAAAATATCTGGAGCACTTGTAGTATCTAAGAGGAGGTAATGAAAGCAATAACATCCATCCAGCATTAAAATGTTGGTACCAACAGGGTAGTATAGAACCAACCGGAATCCATTACTTTATCTAGTCAGGAGAACAGTTTTGCATCATTAACTTGGAAAACATATGCAAAACCTTGGCCTCAGTGAACTCAGTGTGAACATTGCTAATGATTTCAAGTGGGATGGGATTCCACATATATATCTTCTCCTACTTACTTCTTTGTTAATCCTTTCTGGGGCTTATATGAGTATTGGTATGACAAGTTTCTATATTAAGTAGCATAGGTTTAAACTATTCTCTTCCACCCTATTCTATCCCTTTGTTTGGAGGAGAAACAGTATCTTCTGACCTGTGCTGAATATACAAGATATGCCCCTCCAATGGGATGTGGATTGGTTCTTCTATAAGTAGGCTATTATGCCCCATGTGAGGTACAGCTACACCAGTACTATTCCTCTTTTTTATAGATGGAGACACGGGAATCTACATTACTTTCCCAAGATTAAGTGGGAAATCTGCAGTAGAACTGCAATGGGGGCATGTCTACATGTGCGTTTAAGCATTAATCAATTAATTGAATGCGCATTAAGCTAATGCGTATTAAGTAATTTTTGGCAGGTGTCTACACGTGCAGGTACTTGACACAAAAGTTAGTGCACTTGACACTGAAATTAGTGCCAAGTCCCTGCATATGCCTCTAGTGACTGGATGGACCTGGTACTAAAGTTAGTGTTGGGTCACATCTACATGTGCGTTAATGAACTTTAATTAAATGCCTAAATTTGATACCTGCATTTGAAAGTATCAAATTTAGGCATGATTAGCCTAATTTCACCATTTTCAATGTGCATTAAGGGTGTCTACGTGTAGACACGCACCCGTAATGTGCATTAAATTGGACTAATGTGCATTAATGCATCTCATGTAGACACACCTTGCGTATCATAAATCCAAATCTAGGACCTTAAGATCTAGATGAGTTTTCCTCTTCCCAAAAGAACCTGGAAAATATAGCAAGCCTAGAAAATGATGTTTGAGAGCCCCTAATAAATAGGAAAACTGTAAGGATAGAATCCAGCAAGATAGAAAGGAATTTGCTTCTTACATGAGAAAGAGCACTGATTAGAATTTGGCAGTACTAGAAAATAATGATACCAAAGGAAATTTAATATAGTCCAGAAGGAGTTCACATTCGGAGTTCCATAACAATTCCAAGATCCCCTCATTCAACATTTTTCTTTACTTACTTGCTAGATATATCTCCTTGTGCTGCCCTACCTGATTCCCTTCCTTCCATGTGTTTAAACCCTTCATATATACATAATCAAGAATAGCTTGCATCAGTGAATGCTTGAGTGTGGCTTTCCTGAATCATGCCTATGGTGAGAAACAGCAAAGTTGAGTAGCATTTACTCACGCAAGTAGCCTGATGGATATCACCAAGACTGTTCAGTATGTACATATCACGAGCAAGGATTGCAGGATCAGACTATGTAAAGCAGGGATCTTCCATCATACAAACTACCTCAAATTCTATCTCAGCCACAGCATGCATCTCATTAGAGACGGGAATATTCCCCTATCAATTTTACAGTTACCTTGTATTTCATATTGTTATGGCAATCTTTTTCAATTTTTAGCATCTGCTTTTCTGAATGTTTCATATCTTGAATAAAAAATGAAGTAATAATATAAATCAAACTAAAAATGGCCAGCACTTTTCCTTTTCCAATGTGTCTGTCTGTTGAGCTGCATTGTAAGTTTAGTGTTACTGATCTAGTAGTTATTTTAACTGCTGCTTGGCTTCAGCCCTGTTGATATATTGGTTATTTTTATATATGGTAGGCCATTTGTGTGACTGATTTTGCAATTCATGCTGCCTGCTGAAGGACATCCCTTGAAACAGACCTCATAGTTGTATTCTCAAGATGAAAACAATTGGACAGAAGTACCTTTCTGAAAAGAGGAGCCTCTATTACATTTATTTTTTACTGAATTGCTTGCACAAGCCAATTGGTTGGGTTATTGGAAGAAATGAAACAGGGAAAAATTGATAGGATTCAGGTGTCAGTCTGTGGCATTAAAACCATTTCTTATACTTAGCAAATGGTGAATGTTGGATCAAATTCCAGCATATGGCCAAAATATAGTACAAGGGAGAAAATGGTTACACTTATCATGCTAGCACAGAGTTCAGAGAGGTAGATGCAAGGGACACCAAAAAGCACAACCAAATTGCGGAGGATTATTATTTTAGGAGGTTGCTTTCTTAGTCCCACTAACAGGAGAGAAAGATACTGTGATAGTGGTAATTTAAAAGATGGAAGGTATTTTAGGGCCTTGAAGATGTAAATAGGAAAACAAGAATAGAGACAGGTAGAAAAACAAAGGCTGTCAACAGAACCAGACATTACACTGGCAGTGAGGCATATTTCATTATTACGTTAACCCATTTTAGTGAGGGAATATCTCCACTTTTCTATAACCCTTTATATTTTAAATTAGGTAAAATCAAATAATATAGGATTCTTTAAGTAAATTTTCATCCTGCCTGTTAAATGGCATAACCCTAATTGGCAAGGTACTAAGCCTCTGTGTGACTTCACACAAGTAATGCCATTGACATCATGTGTACTTACCAATTGCTCTCTTGGATATATACTTAAATATCTTGATGAATTGGGAAGTTACTGAAGGAGGCAGTACCTGATTCTATGAGACGCAACATTCAATGCAATGTTCCTAATGTGTAGAAGGCACTAAGGTTGTGTCACCATAAGCAAGCACGTGCTGCTTGTGATGCCTCAAAGCAGTTTGAGGCACCTAAACCCACCCGCTGCACAGATGCACTTGTTCACTGTGCTGCTAATTTGCAGCACAGTGGGGGGTTTTGACACTGGGAGATCCTGATGTAACAAAAAAACCACCACTGAAAAACGTGGTGTGGTGCATGCGCCAGCAGCATGTAGCACCAGAAAGAGAGCCTGGCTGGTCAGAGCTTTGAGTGGCTGGATCACAACCACTGCTGCCCCTGAAGGCCCCAGGACCTCCACCCAGGACAATTTGCCCTGCATCAATACTATGTGCAGGGGTGTGCACAGCAGCAAAAAGCAGCAACCATTGCTATTTTTGCTGTGGCAACTGCATGCTCCTGCATGTGGGGGCACATCCTAAATATGCATTTATCTGAACTAGGTTAGTATTTGCTTGTGATAGGGACTTTTATAACCAGGAGTTGGCCAAAGGCCACTCCAGAAGACACTAAGAAGACAACAGACAAGTATTTAAGGAAGATTGATGGGTTACCCCATTTTTTTGCCACTGAGTTTAACAGAAAAGTGATTGCTCCCTGTACCATAAATGGCATCAGCAATCAGGAATATATTTTCATCTCCACTTAGTTCAGTTACCATTATTCTTTCTCTCAGATGTGGACTTCAATAAATAAACAAATACATTTTATCCTAATGATATCAGTAATCCTAAAACTGTACTAGCTTCATTTCACTTCTGGATACAGTTAAAGGAGCAATGAACTCTGCTTCCGACTTGGGCCATAGCTACCTGAAAAAAACCCTCTGTTTCTGGTTTCTGCCAAGATTAGTTGAGGCACTGGCATGATATTCAGTCCCAACATCTGAACAGCTAGGACTGGAAATAGGCCTGCCTTACGGATTGCAAGCAACTTTATTTTTTAGCTTTAGCCACATGACTGTGCTTTGTATTCCAGAGCTACATGCCGTGGTCATGAGAGAGCAATCAGCATCAACTAGAACGGTTATTGTTGTGATACGATGTTCCTGATGGAGGCTATCTGGAACACACTGCCTGTTTTCTGGTAGCTCTCAGAGCCGTTTATCTTCTAGAAACGGTCTGAAACCATTAGACAAGTATTTCCTTAGACATTTGTCTGATTGAAATTAGTAAAGAAATAAACAAAGGTGGCCTCAGTTTTATTTATTTTTTTACTTGTAATGATGCAAGCTCAGATTTTCCCTCCCTGTTCATTCTGTAAGCAGGAAATCAGATTTGAATGGCTAAATGGCACTGGACACAAACTGAGAAGCTGGATGCCTAGCAAACTTCTTTGTACATGCCCTTGGAATTCTTCCATATAAATCAAGAGAAGGCAAGGTTGTACCTGCAAAAACAGAGATGTAAAAAAATGAAAAATGCAATTTTGAGCACAGGAGCAAGGAGCTGCTAGTGGAGGATGGAGTCTCAAAAATGCTTCTTTTGGAAATTTAGTTTAACTTGTGCAACTGAAACCATCATTCTAAAATGTATACACCAGATGAATGCTGAAGTGATTCCCCTTAAATTACATTACATTGAGAGTCTCCAGTAGTTGTTAATATGAATATTAAAATGTATTCCTGTTCATATAATGCTGCATGCTATGAAAAAATATGTGGTTGTATTTAGACAAAATGATACCAATGTGTTATCAGATCATTTTGGTCTGAGGGAAAAGCCATAGAAAAACACAAGACAAAGTAACAGAAAATCACTATTTGTCACAAAAATAGATAAAATGATGTCTTTCCAACTTCTAAAAGACAAAGAAAAAGAAGGCAAGGTACATTTGCACCTTATAGACTAACTAAATCTGAAATATATGTAGCATAAGCTTTCATGAGCCCAAGCTCACTTCATCAAATGCTGTCATGAAAAGAAACACATTAATCCAGCCACTTTTCGTGATATGAACACTCTTCTTTCCTCACCTACTATTTTAGATTTGTCATCAGTACAGATATATAACTTCTCTGTCTGTTTGATGATTTCTATCACTCCGTCTGTGACAGAGTTTGGAAATGGACTCTTCAGTCTCCTTAACTGTGTGCCTTAACGAGAAAACCATGGGGGGGTTTTCTATGGCACATACACCTGGCAACAGTCTCAAAGGCTTGCTTTTAAAGGGCAACATTCATACTTCAGAATATAGATGGTAAACCATTAGCATACCCAGCTGAAGGAGAGTAGACTATGATAGATGCAACCCAAAAATACAATGTGAGTACTTCTGTGTGCTTTGCAAATTATCAAATAGAGATTAATTAAAATAAGGAAGGTTGGGCATATTCACAAATTATTTGCATAGACAGATTCAAGGCTTTGCTTTAGATCTACCCCTGGTTCTTACATAGTCAAATACATTTCTCATGAACTGGTGAAATGTGAAAACTCTGAATAATTTATACTTCTAAGGACAATTTTCTGCCAGTACATGTACAAGAAGCCAAGCTCCAAATAAACTCCATCCTGTTTAGTCAAGCACACCATTGCACTAAGCAGGTTTCTAGTTTATCCAGTCAACTGAGCAACTTGTTTAAACATTTTTTCCAGATATAGTCTATTTTGCTTCACTGTCAGGCTGCTTCTATCACATGTGGTATTCCCTGAGCCAAGTGAGCTGTCTTTGGGTTACAAAGTGAATGACACACAGGAAATTTTAATTGGCCACCTAATACATCAGGTTTGAATGTACAAAGAGCCCAGTAAATGGGGCCTGACCTAACTCTCTTTAGAATAAGTGGGAAAATTCCCCTTGATTTCAATGTACAGTGAATGGCGCATTATACATCCCATGTGAGGTTATTTATTTTGTGGTTTGAGGTGCCGTGAAAACAACTTTAAAAAGTACCACCCCTCCACCCTCCTCAAACTAATGAACAAAAATGGAAAAATCTTGGATTTTGCCTGTAGAGGATGCACAATTACTAATATAAAAAGCAACAGCAGACTACCACAAGTGGCCTTAATCCTGGAAAGAAATCCACAGGCATGGACCCTTTCTCCAGAACTGATGTATGCTGAAATGAGGACTCGTGTTTCCAGATACCTTTGCAGTACCAAGGCCAGTTGGTCACACAGTCAACATGGATGGAAAGATGAAGGGAACTGGAGCCATCATAGATGTCTGTCTGCTGCAGAATCCACTGATTATCCTCCTGACTAAGCTAATTGCTTTGAGAACAAAATATTTTTCCCAAAAGCCAGCACCAAAATTATTAAAAAGATAAGTGAATGTTTTTCCTTCAAAGGGAAGGGGATGGTTTTTTTCGGTGAGGAGGGACCTAATATTGTCACAGAGATTAAATTTCACTTGAATGTAAATGAAATTTGGATGTCACTTGAAAATGGGTGAAATGCGGTGGCAGAGTTAAGCTACTTTTCAAATGCATCAAGGTTTTTCCATGTTTTCTTATGAAAACCCCATTTCTTACTGTGTCTCCTTTCTCCACTACTCTGTAAGTGCAGTGTGAAGAACAGTGTGAAGAGCAAAATAGGCTGAAACAGCAAAGGCAGCTTTTCCTGCGCCCACAAAGGAGTCAAGGGAAGCCATGGAAAAGTGCTGTTTACCAAGGCAAGAGAGATAAGGGAGAGCTCTCTTTCTACAGCAGAGCATGGAAAGCTGTGCTGCCCTCGGCCCCCTCTTTGATGCCTGCTTGGCAGCTCTCATACACTATACTGGCAGGGATGTGGAGTCATTTAGGTAAGGGATGGAGCTGCTGGTGCATCTTTGCAGTATTGCTGCTCTATTTATTCCTTCTTACTCCTGTTCTTGCTCCTAACAATTCACAAAATTTCTCTATGTTCCATGAGGTCCAGCTTTCATCCCAAAGCCATAGTAACTTGCGTATTAATTCGGGCCTCATCGAAAATTTACCAAAGTCAGCAGGAATTTTTATGTTAATTACAGAAAGCCTTAAATTAGGCCTTATCTGATTTTCAGAATTGCTGAACCCCCATTCACCACAACCCATGAGATTGCAAGTGTTTGGCTAGCCTATGTATCCTCAGATTCTGTGGAGTGGCATAGCTGCAATCAAGCCAACAGAAGTGTGCCTATTTGCACCAGCTGATGATCCATCCCTTTACATTTTGACCATGTGCTGGAAATGGGTTTGCCTGAGTATTAAAAAGGATGTCAGTAGATAAAAAATGCCATATTATTACAACTGATATGAAAGAATGTTTTCATAAGTACTCCCATACCAAGGACTTTAAAGGAACAGTCACCATATACAGAGACAATTACAAGCTCTATCTTAACCAGGTCAAAATTTAAAAACAATCATAACGTGGAAATTTATTTTTAGCCAACACTAACGGTGCTAATAATATAAAAATGAATACATTAGTGACACTCAGGGTCAGTAGGGTTAAAAAGTCAAAAATCAAGCAAAGAACATGGTGACTGAACAAGCAAACCCAGAGCTTCATTAAACATGAAAATCTGATGTTGGTTTTTAGCACTAATCATACATACATACAGCATATTTCTTTTACAAAGCACTTAACAAGCATCAGCTAACTATCTGTTTCTCATAACGTATGGTGTGATGAATAAATACTAGTATCTTCCTTACTACAGGGAGAAATTGAAAAGAAGAAGTGGCTTTTCAAGTAACAGGAGGAGTTAGTAACAGAACTGATATTAGATGTGATTCTGGTTGCAAATTTTCTGGCAATTTTTAAAGAAAATTCATGAAACAGAAGTGTTTTGTGCAAATGTCAACTTTTAAACTTTTTTAAAACTTGGTCATTTGTTACTTTTTTAAGAGGAAGTGTAAGTAGACATGCTGCTTTACAGACAAATGAAAGACATATTCCTGTCTTCAAAGACACTGAAGAGTGGACAGAACAAGAGAATAAATGCTCAGTGGCTTAGAGTTTAGAGCACCATTCAAAACAGAAACTGAAAACTGTATGAATGAATCCTCTTCTTTTGTCTTGTGTGAATTCATTTTGGGAGCACACAGGGAAAGAAGCCAAATTTCGTTTGTACCTGCCTTGAGATGTATGGAAGGGCAGCATGCTGAATATAAACTTGGTACAGTATCTGTAATTGTGTGCCTAAGTCCAGTGTAGCATTCACCAGATGAGGAAGTCTGTTACCTCCATCGTCCCTCTCCTGGGTTCATGTGTGCCTAGGACAAACTGAGGTGGTCCGAGTGTATTATTATAATTTTAATGCCTACAACCCTGCCAAAAACTACTGTGAGGTTAATACAACACAGAATTGCATTTGCTTTTCCATGAAACTTTCCTGTGCTGAGTCAGCCATAGGAAATGGTTGATTTTCTAGACTATGACAGAAATGGTGTGGAGGTTTCCTCTTCTCCCAAGTTTTCTCATGATGTTTAGAGAATCCAGTGCATTTCTCCTGGAGAGAACATTTCTAAAAGTCTTGAATGCTTCACTGTCAGCTTTGTATCAGTACTAGGGTTTGTTTTTTTTTACCAGGTTAAGAGCATTTAAAGCAAAATCAAATGCTTATGATTTAAAGTGTATTTCCTACCAGTGGGGACTTTTTGCCATCTTGTACCACGTATACTTTTCCCAGAGCCTGACGAAGGAACTTTGATCCCAAAAGCTTGCAGAAAAGGACAATTTGCTTGCGATTCCCCAGTTGGTCTAATAAAAGGTATCATTTTGGAACCAAGAGTTCTAATTTTTTGTACGTGATTTAAAGATTTATCTTTACCCATTTTACATATGTTTGAAATGGCTGTAAAACAAAAAGACCCCACAGATTTCCTATACTGTAACAAAACAAATGACAGGCAGGGAACATTCACATCAAGTGCATTTTTGCTAAAGCTTTAAACTGAGATACAGCTTGTTGCCTCTAGAGGGCCACCTTTAACCACTGAACAAGTGTCAGAGCCTCGAAGCCTTAATCCCTTTCTTTCAGCACTTGCTTTTTACAGCAGATTCCAATTTATGCATCATTATCAACGAGTTACCATTGCTGTATGAATTAGCGATTGTAACGAGCCAGAAGCAAATGTCCTTTGGAAGGAGACTATTGTCTGTACTGTAATCTTTCGTTTATATGATGTTATACAAGTGAATCAACAATGCATGAGCGAAGGTTAATATTAAGTCCTTCTGACATGCTGTATGTAGTCTAAGACCAGTGAAAACACTACATTTAAAACCAATTTAATAACTGAATATTAAAATTTCCGCTGTAACCTACTGTAAAGGATAGCATCCATTCTGATGCGTGGCAGCATACATAAATAACTCATTTTAGTAACCTAAACAAAAGTTAGGACCCTGTACTACAACTGAAGTGTATGCATGTGTTTGTGTGTGTGTGCATTATTGACAAATCCAGAAATAAAAATTCACTGTATTGAAGCTGAAAGCTGTATGTCCTTGTGAGAATGCCTTGGAAACAATGCCTATACAGTATTGTATTTTATTGAACTGTGTTGCAATTTTGTCTATTGATACAAAATATAATGAAATCTACAACAAAAGGGAAGAATCCTATTTCACTTTGCGTGGTGCACAACTGCCATCTTTGGCACTTACACACAGTTTGGGATCCTAGTCCACACACAACATGGACCGGTAAGCATCCACTAAACTCCTGAGCAAACACAATAGGCTATGTGCTGGCCAGGCAAGTGCACAGCTCCATATATGCATATTCTGGGCAACCATCGGTCGCAAAATTGTACCTGGCAAACCCCCCAGAACTAGCAGGTGTTAGATAGAGGACAGGGGGCCTTATATGTTTTAGCCCAATAGTTAGGGTACTAGTCGAGGAAGCAGGAGACTCAGGCTCTACGCCCCCTTCATCAAGAGCAGGTTTAAACCAATGTAGTTCTCTAACATCCCAGCACGGTGCTTCAACTACCAGGCCACCAGGTAGCTATTAACCAGTCCCTTGCATTTAAAGCTGCCTCTCTAGACAGGCAAGTGAGGGCAATGAGTGCAGCCAGGAGGAAGCATATGTGCTAGACAATGCATGGTTCAGTGAGAGAGATGCTGCTCTGGAAAGAAACAGGCCTTGAACGCTAGCCTTGTTTCTACTTGGGCAGAAACATCTCCACTGCTCTTTGTCCATTTTATCCAATGAACATTAAATACAAGGTGCAGGAATTGAGCTTTAAGAGACTGGCTGGATAATGCATAACCTGTACAGAGGTGGTTAGTGCACTGGCCGCAGAAGCTGGAGGTACGTGTTCAAACCCCTTCTTGGTGAGTATGAACTCGGACCTGGTCTCTCACTTCCTAAGCAAGTGCTCGGGTTACTCCTTGGCTACTGGGCTAAAATATAGGAAGTTCCTCTTCCACAGGTATGTACTTACAGAGCTGCGTATGCCTGTCCATCCCAAGTGCACATGTTCAATAGCCAAATGAATGCTTATGCATCCACATGACAGATAGAATAGGACTGCAAACTGTATATTAGTGCTAAAAATGACACCTATGCTGTTGGGGTTTGGGCACATCATGTGGAATGGGATTCTGCCAATAGTGAGTTACAGTACCGTACACTCTAAAGAATTGGCTTGATTTTTTAATTATAGATTGCCTCCCCTGTTTTTCATGTGTTCATAACTTTCAATAATACAACTATTTGGGGCTGAAAATTTCCAGAGGGGCCTCTTTATTATTTGAGTATATATTAAAAATAAAACAGAAAAAAAAATCATATATATCTTAATACAAAGAAATTGTTTAAAATTAACTTGTTTTGTAGATTGAGTGATACCTTAGAAAAAAGCGTGATGTTTTAAAAAATTAATTCAGTGTTATTAAGATGAAAGTTTAAAGACAGCGAATTAAAACTTTTCATAATGTGTGGCAAAGTACAGTGAAGTGGTCATCAGAATATTGAACCATGCACTCAACAGGAGAAAAAGAAAGTTAGCTAAATTCTATGGAACATGTGAAAATATATAATAATTTAAAACTGCCAGTTTTGAGTCCAATCTCTTTGCAATTGCTTCTGAGTAACCAGGAAGCAATCTATCTAGCAATATCTGAAGGGTGCATTTTAAGCAGGTGTGATATTAAAGTATGGACATGAATTGAGAATAGCCACAGTATTCACAAAGGGCCAAGCCACAAGTCCTTCATAGCCTCCTCAGGAGGAGTCACAATCATACATAATTTGGCCTGATCCTGCAGTTGAATTCATTATGTTAGGTACTTGAAGCTCATGTAGAATCCTATTGCCTTCAAGCGCAGAGGCCTGCTCTAGCAGACCCTTTTGCTAGATAAGGCCCCCCCATAACTGTTTTTTGGTTTTAGAAATTTGTAAGTGAAGTTAGTGATTATAAAAGTGAAGAGAGAATTGCTGGAGTTGGATGAGCTGAGAATATGAAGTTGTCTTCACACAGTTCTGCCAATCCAGTTGATTCCCAACATGCAATATATTTGGTGTTCCAGGCCATGGTTTCTACTGAGCAAAGCCTGCTGGTACCAACTATATTAAATAGTAATAACTCTTGGTTCTAACCATGAATTAGGGCTCAGTCCCTCAGGGTCCTGAGTGCACTTGCACAAGTCCAGCAGATCACTTTAAGTGTATGACTATTCCCACTGACCTTGGAAGATCAAGTTATGAGTGAAGAGCCAGGTAACTCTTACTTTCACTGAAAGTAGTAGGTTTCTGATGGAAGAATACTAATGTATGAATCCATTGTATCCTCTATCACCTCTGCAACATAGCTAGAATAATTTATAAATATGTATGCAGCTGGATTGATTTACATGAAACACATTAAAGTAACACACAATGTGTGTTTATTATGTATCATTTAAACAGGTGCCATCAACAGGATGAGTTCATAAGAGGTAAAAAGATAGCTACTTACTTAAACCACTGTGCTAAAATATAGTTAAAAAAATCAAATACATTTCCTGACTTAACTGAGCATAGGATATGATTTCTCTAAGCACTGTCATCAGTGTTAAAAATATGTGATGGGATATATCAGTAAGAAGCATCTTCAAAGAGGATTAAAGGTTCAGAATTTTCTTCTTTTTTGTTTGAGGCAATAATATATTGAATTCTTTTGGAGTAATTAAACTTGAAACTGATCCAGCTTTTTTGTACAATGCTTCTTACAATTTATGGCTAATTGGCAGGTGAGCAAGATAAGTAGTGCTGAACGCCACTTGATGCTGTTGCTGCCTAAAGGAGCAATGGGAAGCTTGTCATGCAGGAAGAGGCTGTTCAAATATACATGGAAGATGAGCATAATGAATTTCCACCTGAGGAGATAATGCAAGTGACTTAACCTCCTACAAGAAATAAGACCTTGGTGTTTCAGGAAATTTCTTATTGAGAGAAGGTTTCAGAGACGATAGCAAAGCTTCTTTTGAGCAACCTGAGCACTAAAAACCTGTAGGTCGCTTTGCTACTTGGTTGAAATTACAGAATCAGGCCACTTGACTTGTATTCAGACTTCACTAATCCCTGTGGAGATTTACCCCCACATTTGCCATTAGCTGACTTCATGGACAAATTCCCTGCCACTCCACTGCTAACCCAAACAGCTGCAAATAAACTCCTTTCCATCAAAGAGAAGGTTCTTTATCTTCAGACAAATTTCTCCTGATAGATTATATTCAACCTTGTTGTTTAGAGAAAACAAGATAACAAGTAGCAAAAAGAGGGCCAAAATGAAATCTGGCCTTTCCTATCAGCATCCAAGTTCTGTGAGGCTGTGATTTAGTGGATACAGCTCTACCCCAAGAAGTCAGGAGACCCAGCCAAGATGGCTAATGTGTGACCCCAGGCACACCATGTTCTGTCCTATTGTCTCTGTCACAGTATCCCAGCCTGAGATATGGCATGCTGCTTTAAATAGACAAAGCAGACAAATGGTTGGAGAAGGAATGGGAAGAGGAAGTGGCTTCCTCCAAGGCACAAAATGACTAGGTTGCAATTAGAATCGAGGTCTAGAGAGCTGGCAGGTAGTGCTCAAGCCACTGAACCAGACTGCCACTGTAGGAATGGCTGCTGTTTTAGGGTATTCAAACAACAGCAGCAGCAAAATCCCTATAAAAATGAACATACAAAACAGTGTTATATGACTTCCCCAAACTCATATTCACAGAAACCCAGACACATACCGTTTGTCTTACTGTATAGTTCTGACAACAATACAGCATCACATAAATGTTACAGAAAGCCTGGAAGCCCAGTGGGATAGGGTGCAAAAGGGCTGAAGAGGTAATGCATTCTTATTTTTAATTTTTTTTTTTAATGGGACCACAGGAGAAAAAGAAAAATAGAATGCAGTTGTGCTTTCCTCTCCTCCTGATTATACTTATCTTGACTGACTGATAATTCAAGAGTAATTACTCTGGGGATAATGTGTGGGCGGAGTTTTCCTGGGAGGCAGGAGAGGCTGCATTGTTTACAGCTGTGCAGTTTCTAGTTGGGTGAGCTGGCACAAAATGATTGGTCAGGACTGCAACGGTTGGCTACAGGACTACAAAGCTGATCCCTAGCCCCCATAGTCTGAGCTTGCTGCAAGTCTAGTTTGATGGGGGAAACAAAAATATAACTGAGGAACTTAAGTTGGGCAATATTGGGGCAGATCAGAAGCTTGTTCTAGCTGAAAAATGTGGTGTATCTCAGATGCTTGGTTGCTGCATTTTAGAGATCTAATTTAGTTCAGCAGTTTCAGGGATGATACTTACCCCAGACCTGAGAGTTCATTCCAATTTGAGAAACTTACTCTGAGCAAGAAATTCAGTCCAGCCCGAACTAAAACTAACAGCGTTCCCATAAGTGGATTGAGTTTGTCTGGAGTCTGAATTCCACCTGCAATATGGTATAGAAAAGTAATAATATTCTCATATAGTGCTCTGTATCACAGCATTTTGCTCCTGTGAAATTGAGATTTGATACCCATTTTGGAGACAAATAAACTACGAGGCAGATTAGATAGCTTGCCCAAGGACCTACAGAGAATTGAACTAGGACTCAGCACCTCTTGCTCTGGGGCTATGTTCCTATCTTGTACCCTGGAGAATGCAATCAGGCAAAAGGTTGGGGTTTGGCAAAGTTTTAACAACATAAAATTGATGATTTGGAATCTATAAAAATGTAGTAAAACTATTATAGAAAGCCTGATTCCATGCAAACGAGCAGTACTGCTGTTCTAGGCATGTTGTAGAAGTTGTCATATGTGTAGGGCTTAATTCTTCTCACTTCTGGCTGCATGTCAGGACTGACACCATTCATTTTAGTAGACCTATGGGAATGTAAAGCTAGTGTGTGACTACGTATAACAGATAGATATTATAAGCCAGAACACTTGATCTGTTGTGGTCAGTTTACACCACATTTACAAACTATGACTCAGACCCATCTATAAAACATACACAAATCATGATGATTCAGGAGGCTCCTGCCTTTCGTGAAAAATGTGTTACCTGAAACATCCAGCAAAAGCAACAGATACAAAAGAACGCTCCGCCAGAATCTAATGTGAAAAGAAAAGAACTGCAGCATGATATGAAGTTTGTCAAAATTGAGCTCAGAACATGAGTTTTGCAGACAGGACCTTCAAGTGAAAATGCCTGATTGCCTATCCAACAGGCTGAGCTCCAGGCACCAATTTCCCAGGTGTTAAGCAGACTTCAGTTGTTCTGACAAAACACAGGGAGGGAAGCAGTAGCTCAGGTTACTAGCTCCCTAATCTTGTGCTTAATTAATTTGGGGAAGTACTTTGCCCTGTGTTGGGCAGAAGGTCAGACAAGGTGATTGTGCTGTGGGTTTTTACTTTTTTGGTTTGGAGGGTTGTTTGGGGCTGTTTTTAATGTTAAGCTCCTAATTCATTCCCCGCCCCCCCAGCAAAGATCTCCAGCAGTTGTGATGTTCTGTGTCTATGGAAGCTCCTGGAGGCTTACCAGAGGCTGTACAAAATAGAGTGAATTAAATAAAAAATCAGGCTGGAGGGACAATAGCATAGTTAATTATGCATTTGAGAACCAAGATCCCAGTCTGATGAAACCGGGAGGCATTACTTATATCTGTGTATTCTAAAATGGCATAATAGCTAATATCACATGCTCAGGGAGGGAATTTGAATATCTGGGGTCAGGCCTCCAACATGCTTGTCTCCAGAATCAAATCTTAGAAATGTTCTGAGAAACCACAGATACCTCAGCGTGTGATTTGATGAAGAGATTTGTGGTGTAAGTCGAATGCTACCCGATTTGTTAGTGACACCGAACCTCTCAGTTCTCTCAGCTGCATCACAAATATCTTGATCAGGAAAGACAGTGACAAGATACACTAGAGATTAAAATAATGAGCCATCCTTTTGAATTCCCTTAGATGTGTTCATATATTCAGCAGAGTTGCAGCATATATCCTAGCATCTGTTAAAGACATAATGAAAAAAAAGCTGCTGGAGGTATAATACAAGTAAAATAATAAATAAATATATAAAGAGCTGTTGAGAGATGTTAGTACTCCTTTAGCAAAGACTGGCTTTGTGTTTCCAAAGGACTTTGAATTTTATAACAAGTTCTTACTCTGAAATGATGTACCTAAATAAAAGCTTTTAATTTTCCAGAAGATATCAACAGGGTGATTTATCTTTTGAGGTGAAAGAAAGATAGGGAGGATTATCTTTTTCTCCCCCTGTGTTTAAAAGGTATCACATCAAACTCAAGATGACATGACGTTTAAATGGATCACTGCTTAGTCATTTGAGATTCAGCATGGCTGAAAAATGTCAAGTGTAGGGCAAACACCTGCATAGTTCAGGACTGTAGGAGTTACACATTACACATGAGACTAATAAAGTTCAGAGTGAATGGGTGAAACTTAAGCTCCAGTGAAACAAAATGAATGTGAAGAACACTATAGATCTACAAAACAAATGGAAGGAGATTATTCATTAATTAAGGAATTGGGAATGTTCCATATCAAATATTCAGGCATGCAAAAAACTGCTAGAAGCAGGTTGCCCTGCAAAGCTGAAATTCTCTTTGAAGGAAAAGGATAAAGGATTTGTGCACATTTGTCAGTTAGACTGCTTTTATAGCATGATAGAGTATGCCACACCAATGGCCCTAAACACTAGAGATTACAGATCTAGCGGTTATCTGAAACTCAGTGAATGTCTTTCCATTGTATTTTTTATTATATTTGGTCTATGGTATAATCATTACCAGAGCTGAGGGATAGTGTAAAAAATCCTTGTATAAATATACAGTGGATTTTAAATAACTTTAGTTTCACTGTGCTACTGATCTGTTTGTGTTCACTTTCCAAAGACAGCCTAAGAAATGACAGTCTAGTAAACTCACCTACAATGAAGGGCCACATTTGAACTATTATGATCCATCCCTTGCTTTAATTTTTCTCTCATCCTGTATCTTCAGTTGAAGTGGCACAATCCTTATACTATTCCAGTATCCCTTTATAGACTGATACAGTCATAGATTGCTCTAGTCCAGCCTCCTGCTTAACATAGACTGTAATAGGAATTTCCTGAATTAATTACTATTTGAATTAAGTTGTTTGGAAAATCCTCCAAATCTTATAACAACTGAATCTTGCATGCTGCCTTTTCCAGCTAATTTGGGCAATCCTTTATTTCCAGCTTTCTGTTCTTTGTGTAGATACTTGTAGTGATCAAGTCATGCTAACCATCTCTTTGAAAAGTAAAATAGGCTGGGCTCCTTGAACCTTTCACTGTAAGACATATTTTCTCAGTCTTTCACTTATTCTCATGGCCCCACTTTGACTGCTCTCCAATTTATCAACAGATTTCTTGTTCTTGTCATCTTTTGAACACAAAATGGGAGACTACATTTTCCTTGATCAACAGATACTCTTGGAATTTTACAGCAGTCAGTTATAGGTTTTGCCAGCATAAGTTATGATTTGGGTAGTTTTTCATGAGTATGAGCTTCAGATCTTAACTGGCTGGACCTAGGGATTTCCCCAGAAAAATACTGGTCTGAAAAAAAATCTTACCCTTCCCATCTACAAGACTTAAGCAATATTGACCTGTAAATGGCAAGGGCTACTTCCATAATCTTTTTCATCACTTCTAATTTTACACTTTAATATATATATTAACTCTTTCAACCTATATGTCTTGCTAGCTATTCTTGGAGTTAATAAGACAACACCGTTGCATGTTGTTCACTGAGCCCTTGTTAGTGCCTAGGTTTTGCCTTCCTTCTAGGCCCAGGTGTGCAAGGAGTGCAGGGCAGAACTTGATCATCCCAGAGAGAGCAGCCAAGTTATCCTGCCTCTCCCTCTCCCTCCCCACTCCCTTCCTCCCAGCTCCTTGTATGGTGGACAAGGCTGTTAACTTGCAGTATGCTTTTCTTCCTCTCCATAAATGCTGGTGGCTATTGCAAAGGAGCCCATTACTGTCCTACTCCGAAAGCTTGTCCTTCCATCAGGGAATTAAGGAACAGACATTGCAGTCCTGTCTGGTCCTTACATGGACTATGTGATACGTTTCTATCTCTGACTGCACAAGCCATAATGCTTTAAATCAAAGCAACCACTCAGAATGGATCATTACAATTCAGCAATGAGTTCAGCATTCGCTTGAAAATCACTTCTCCAAGGTGAAATGTACTTGGTGTGATCAGACCAGCATGCCACCTACACCACTTAAAGCACATGTAAATATGAAAGAAAAAAGAATTGTGTTCTGTATATGGGAAATAAGGAGATGATGTGGTCACATCATATGATATTCTTTCTGTCCCAACAGTAATTGAGGAGGATGTTAAACAGCAGCTGCTGAACTCTTAATGCTGATTTCTATTAAACTTTGGAGCACTGGTAAAGTTCCCAGAGGCTTGAAAAAAACTAAAGCTATACCTATATTTTAAAAGGGTAAATGAGATGTCCTAAATTAATACAAGCTTGGAAGCTGGCATTGATCCTGGTCAAAATAATAGAATGGCTGGTATGGGGCTCAATTAATAAGGAATTAAAAGAGGGTAATATAATTAAATGCTAATCAGCATGGGTTTATGAAAAATAGATCTTGTCAAGCTAATTTAATTTTTTATGCATTTGCAAGTTTGGTTGATAGTGGTAATATTGTTTTGATGTATTAGACTTTTCTCTAAAGTATTTGATTTGGGTAACATATGGCATTTTGATTAAGAAACTGGAGTAATACAAAACCAATATGGCGCATATTAAAAATTAGTTGACTCATAGTTCTCAAAATAAAATGGGGAAATGATCATCACATGGGCATGCTTCTCATAGCATTTCACTATGTTCAACCCTATGCTATTTAGCATTTTTTTCAATAACCTGCAAGAAAAACATAAAATCATTACTCATTAGTTTTGCAGATGACACAAAGGTTAACAGTAAATAATGAAGCTATCAGTTCACTGATCCCAGCAAATCTAGTTTTTGCTATTAATTGGGGAACAAGCAAATTGTATACATTTTAACACAGACAAATGTAAAGTCAAGTATCTAGGAACAAAGAATGTGGCACATGCCGGAAGGGGGGTTATCCTACAAAGGATGATTCTAAAATAAACTTGAGGGTCCTGGTAGTTAATCAGCTGAGAGTGAGCTTCAGGTGCAAGATGGGTCAAAAGGTTCATTGCAGGCCTGGAATGGTGTAAAGAATGAAATACGCAGGAGGAGTTGTATTAGCTCTGTCAGTGATACAACTATTAATGTAATGTTCACATATATAACATGTAAATAGTAAACATGAATGTGCATAGTTGAGGGTTGTGCTATTATCCCAGAATCACATTTTGGCATATGTTTTTTCTCATACCATAGTGTGAGTTGAGTCACTGAAAATGACAACCTGATGCATTAAACTCTATGATAGCTTTTGAGTGGAGCATCATTATCTTTCTTCTTGCTGTTAAAATCAGGTGGTTTTGTGAAACAAGAAGTCTTAGAGCTTTCTTTTAGAGATACTGGGATTGTTCACAGAAACAGCTTCTTGGGTTTAGTCTTTGCTGTTCTATAAATGGAAGTGTATAATACCGAAAAGATTTTTTTCTGTGAAGAAATAATATGCGCTCATGTACATGCATGACTTATACATGCATACCACCCCTCCTCTAATATATGTAGCAATATGTCTTTCCAGGGTCACTAGATATTTCTTCCTGAAGTCACAGAAGCTTTTCTTTAAACCATTGTAATACAGTTGACTTCAGTAGTATTGACTATAACTTCATTTATAGTTTCATAGTTGTTTGGGGCTGGAAGGGGCCTTACAGATCATCGGGTCCAGCCCCCCTGCACTTGAGCAGGAAAGACGGCTGGAGTCAAATGATCCCAGCAAGATGGGTGTCAAGACGCTTTTTGAAGATCACCAGGGTGGGTGACTGTACCACTTCTGGGGGGGGAAACCTGTTCCAAACCCTCAGTACTCGACTTGTAAAGAAGCTTTTCCTTATGTCTAGTTTGAAGCAATCTTCAGTCAGTTTGTGCTCATTACTCCTTGCCTTCCCCTGGGGGGGCCTTGGTGAACAGATGCCCCACCAGGCCCTGATGCACTTCCCTGATATACTTACTTAATACAATAGAGTCATTCCTGAATCACACCAGTGCAATTGAGAGGAAAATGTGGGCCAATATGTAAGAAAGATTTAATGTTAGTACAGATTTTATATTGGAGATGTTTTTGGTAACATATATGATAAATCACATAAACTGTACTAGCCATATTTCTATATAATTTCTAAAACTAAAAATGCTATTATTCGACTGAGAGCAGATGGTTATTTGCAATGCAGAAGAATGGTCAATGGTCTTTCTATCATCCCTATGATTGCCCTCCCATACAATACTCAATAAAGTCATAAAGCTGTCAACTTGCTAATGCTGAGTCAATAACAAAATTATTGATTGGTGGTAAATGTGGTTTTCACAAACCCTCAGATAGTTTCAGCCTGTTTTTGTTATCTGTAGTTGAATTTGGAGGCTTGAATATTAATCATACCCATACAAAATCTCTGGGACAGACTAAGTAGGATCCAGGATGCATAATAGAACATGGAGTGATAAATGACTGCTTTGTAGATAAAACACCATTCCCTTACCCAAAACTAATAAAAAATGTAGGTGGCAAAGAGGGGACTTTGCAAAGGAGAAGGGTATCAGTTCAGACATGCATCCTCAGCTCTACAATTGGTGGAAAGGAGGTATCTTCCCACCACATTGTATTACTAATTTTTGTACAATTTGTTCTTCCAAATGTTTTGTCTGGCATAAACCAGCTGAAAATGCTTTTCAAGTGGGCCAGAGTCTGAGCTATGTCCACATTATATCAGGAAGGCCATGGGCAGGATAGGATTACCTGGGAGAAGTTATGGATCCTTTATTTCTTTGCTGGTCCTACTGCAGTAATAGCACACTGTGGGAACTACTGTACAATGCACCAGTTGGCTCTTCTCTTGTACAGATCATCCAGCAGGTTATGATTGCCCAAGCCATTTGAAATATAAGCACTCCTTTGAGTGTTATATATCCCCATAATGCTCTTGGTGTCACACTTGCCTGTATCAGTATACTAGGAAGGGTACTTAAAAGATTAGAAATGACCAGAAAACAAAGGGTAAGATTTGTGCATGGTTCCTATTAGTGCAACTCCTAAATCGGACCTTATGGAAGTAGGAAATTGTAGAGATGCTACCACCCAGAAATGCCATTCTACTTAAGCAGTCTATAACCAGCTATAACAGTGGTGAAGGTGAAAAGTGGATGGCACTGGGCTTCAAAAGGAGAGAGCTAGATCATCCATGTGTTGACTCAGTATTTTCCCACACACCTGCCATTGGTGGGTTGTGAGTATCAAGACTATAAGTGATAGTTGCTTAACTATGGCAAATCCTCTTAGGAAGGGTGGCAGAGCAACTTTCCTGGAGGGGTAAATTCAACATCTTTTTGTATAAAAGTTTGAACTCTGCTGGATGCATACATTGTTTTGTGACCAATAAAATGAGCCAGACTTTAGGATGTTTTATTATATAAAGCTCAGTATCTACTCAGGAATATCATCACTTTACAGACTTCTTTGGCTTGCAGCATACCTGTACTGTTGTTTTTCTGGTAAGAACTCCAATAGTTTCACCATGAAAGGCTACTGAAATGATAAGGACTCCAGTACACAGAGACAAGGTTCAGAATATGAGTCACCCAAATCTGTTTTACTTTTAAGAGACTGTAGTGGATTTGTATCTGCTATCTTGAATGCATTTTGCCTCTCATAGGTGTAAACCAATTTCATTGCTGAATTTCATTGTATAATCTAATTTTCTTATTTTTACTTAGCTTCTTGCATAAAGTACTTTAATTAGCTAACCTAAAAAAATTGGATTTTTTCCACTCTTCACCAAGTGTATAATGAGATTGTCACTAGCCCATAGACAGCTCTAGGTTCTTAGCATGTCAGGACTTCATGCTATTTTGCACTGCACATTAGTTGTGGATCTCACAGATTGTAGTTGAAAGCAGTTCTGTTTATTTGAAGCTATGTGTTATTTGTATGCATTGAACACATTAAATGTAACAGGAGATTCCTGGGTGATGTATCCATAGTAGATTTAACTTCTAACTATTCCGCTGGCTTCACATGTCTCAAAATCACTGTCTTGAAGTTTCTTTTAGCTTTTCTTCTACTTAAACCTTGAAATTCTCTCCCATTAAGCTGTTGTAATCGCAAGCACCAATCTTCCCTCCAAAGCTTTTAAAGTATCTCTTAGATTGCCCTTCACATTATTCCTCTCTTCAGATGCTTCACACTTCACTTACAATATCCCACTGTAACTGTTAATTGATGTGACCATGTGTTCTCATTGTGGGTGATGGCAAGAACTTTGCCATTGTCCCAGACAATATTGTGTTGTTGCTGTCACCTTACATGCAAGTAGTATGTGAATTCAGGCAAACATACAAGATGAATTATTACAGAGGAAACACACAAAGATATCTTTATGTTTTCAGTTTGCTTAGCATTAGAGATGATATTTGAATCGTCTCTCACTAACTTATATTTTACAAACCTTTTTCCACACATTGTATATAAAAATGTGCTTAGCCAGTGAAATCTTAAATAATATTGATAGCTGAGGCTCCATCTCTTTGTGCGTGTGTCTCCTTTCCCTCTCCTACTCACGCTGCAAGTTTAATAAGCCAAAATCAAACCCATCTAGGCCTGGAGCTTTCAAAGATTTAAGACTTTTAAATGTGAAGCGCCTCATTATATCTATTTTCAATAAAAAGGGAAGATAAGACATTGACATGACACCAGTTATCAGTGGTATTTGTTTGACTTCTATTTCAAAAGTGCACTGCTTGCTTTTTTTGGTAATGGAACCAAACCCTTATGAACTGTACAGTATAAGAAGATGTATCAGTTTTCAGGTAAGAACTTTAAAAGGAGACCGGTCTGTTTTTCACTTTGTAAAAATAAAGAACTATTGTACAGTATAGTATGTAACATTTGCAACATGGCCAATTGACTTCCTTCCTATTAATCAACTACTCTGTTTACCTTCTTATACAAACCATTTCAAAACCATTAAAACTAAGAGGATTAGCATCACATTTCTGGCAAAATGCACTTTTATTTCAGCAAATACTACTTTCACTCTCTGAGGAGATTAAAAAAACCCCTGAAAGAAACGGCTTCTTTATTGTTGCACATTCAGTGAAACAGGTACAATTTATATCTTCCTTTAAAAAAAAGAATACAGTTCTCTTGTCCAATTAAAGAGGATTGCAAAAGAGTTAAATTACCACCAAGAAAAAAAAATCCACAGCAACCTTGAAATGTGAGTTAAATCCAGACACTGTGAATTAGCAGTTCTTTTTTGACCATGTACGAGTCAGTGCCCACTTTTTTATCATTTAGGAAATGGTAGGAAGATGTTTAACTTAGATTGCAAAGAACATAGTAAGTGAGGAATTTAATAAGACTAGAAACTTCATTATAAGCAGTGGAATTTGCATGCAACAGACAAGCAAAAGTGCTTATGTCCTTTATTCTAATATATGTTTATTTCCTTGCCTGTTCATAAAAGTTTTCTCTTATGAAATGATAGAAAATACAATTGCTCTCAATAAATATATATACCCACTCTATGTATAGATACTGTGTAGCATCTGTTAAATTGTGTACTAGATTCTGTGCCAGGCATGTATCACAATTTATTAAATGGTAGATGTAACTAAAGTACCAAAAAATGACTCAGAAACAAAACGTACAGTTGACAATCACAATAGATACAATGGAAAAGAGGAAAAGATAAATGATAGATAAGGCTCATACATCACTAATGTTATTTACTCCACCACTAAAGGCAAAGCAAAAATTCTGTACAGATAAAATAGCAGAAAAAAATAAAAATTCACATCTGAGTGGTGTAAAAAATTTTTTTGGCCACAAGGAGAGGCAGTATGAAAGGAATATAAGCAATTTCCTGAAGTAGAGAAACAAATAAAACAATACCAATTCTCAGTTCAAAGGCATCAGAAGTACATGTTGTATGAGAATGCATAAAAAGTCCTGGACTCTGAATAAAAAATTATATTTAGTTAAGCTAAATAAAGAAGGAATAATAGATCATTCACCAGAGATATGTTTAGTTTAATCAACCTGTGGGGTTAATCATGTGTTAGGTAAGGTATTGTCTTGATAACTCAGTAGCTTGTAGTATTCACTACTGATATTTATTCTCATCATGACAGTTGTGCTTTTCTATTTAAACAAGTCCCTGCAGTTGCTGTACAAAAATGTTGTGCAAGATATCCAAGTAGATTGAATTGCCGGATAAGATGCAGATCTCAGTCACACCCCTATAAATATTTCATAGATTTCATAGACATCAGAGCTGCAAGGGACCTCGGAAGATCGAGTCCAGCCCCCCGCCCAAAAGGCAGGAAGTCAGCTGGGGTCATAGGAGCCCAGCAAGATAAGCATCCAATTTACTCTTGAAGGTGTTCAATGTAGGTGCTTGAACCACCTCCGCTGGCAGACTGTTCCAGACCTTGGGGGCTCGGACAGGAAAGAAATTCTTCCTTATGTCCAGCCTGAAACTGTCTTGTAGTAGTTTATGACAGTTCGACCTAGTCATCCCTTGGGGCGCTCTGGTGAACAAACATTCCCCCAGATCCTGGTGGTCACCCCTGATAAACTTATAGGTGGCCATCAGATCACCCCTGAGCCTGCACTTTTCCAGGCTAAAGAGTCCCATGTCTCTCAGCCTGTCATCGTAAGATCTGGAGAAACTGAGGTCAGACCTGGAGTCCTAACTAGCTCACAGATAAGCAGGCCTATTTCCTTCACATATTTTCTATTTAAACAAAGTTAACTCCACTGAATGGAATTAGATCTAAAATCTAAGGCAAGAAGGATGAGACTGATAGTGAAAATGAGAGTGTTGGTTTAGTGTGATCCTATAATTTAGAAAAATAGTGGAGGCGAATTTCATCCAAAGTTAATAGGATCCCTAAAATGTTGGATGTATATCTATATTAGTCTTTGCCTATTAACGTCTCAAACCATTATTTTTTTCAAAACAATACACAGGGTTATTATGTATCTGAAATAGCAAAATATGATAGAACGCTGGAAGTTATTAGAAAGTCATTAATGCTTCCTTTTTAAAGAATTCCTCCTAAATATTACTGTTGACTTCTTCTTAAATTAGCGACTTTTAGTGTGGATATAATGAGATCTGTTATGTCTGGGAACTCTAAATATTTTAACATCCAGAGCATTACTTAAATTATATCTTAGTTTTAATTTATACCATTTGAAATTTGAAAGTCATTAGAAGTGATCCAGAAAGCATAATGGATTTGGCATAAAGTTTCAACATAAATGAAAATATGTCCCTTAATAACATTAAACAACTCTGAATTACCTTGTATGTTCAGAAATTCCTTTTTTATTTATTTTGGAAAAAAGAACATGAGTAGAAGGATGTGTTTTCAGTAAAAATACCCAAAGTCATTTTAGGCTATACCAAAAGGTAACGATATTACTGGTTTGCAGATGACTAGCCAATTGAACTGGAGAGATTATCCATTATAATTATCTTTTCTGACATTCATTTTAGACATCTGTGTTCATGCTGTATTGATTAGTCATATTGCTTTGCTGTGTTTTAACTTGCATTGTTGTTGTTTGCATTTGCATTTGATTGAAAAGAAGTCAAAGGAAGATGTCACGTTAGCTACTAGTTAGGGGACACTATCTTTTGCCATATGACAATAGATGCATTATTTTAGAGCTCTGGCCAATGCATTATGTTTGAGGTCAGAAAATAAAGCTCTTTGTCTATATTTACACTTGCTACTATCTAAGTACAACATTAGCAGAATTTTCAGCTGTTAACCAGAAACACACGGTTGCTTATGGAGTTACTGTACCATACCCGAACTTTTATGAGGAATAACTGGACAACTTATTTACAAGTTAGGCAAAATATTTCAACTTGAGATCCCTGCTTCAAAAGTGATATACATTTTTTATCGGAGGTCTCAGTGGTATAATAGCAATTGTTTTGTTCATGAACAAAAAACTCAGGAGTTTCCTTTCAATCAGGAGAGCTAATCTTGGGCAAAATATATTAAAATGAAATGATATTAATATGCTGTAGCTACAAAACCAAATTGCCAGACTGATTGCAGGAATCTTTCTAAATGTGGAGCCCTACATCCAAAGATAAGCCGGACCTAGGTTTGGTGCAAGACCAGGAATTCCTATGTTAATTCGATCTTCCTACTTCATGAAATGCCTTGAAGCACCAAAAATCTGGGGAAATTTTTCATGCAAAATTTCTCTCCACTGTTCTATTGGAGCCCAACTTCTCTGTCAGTCATAAATAGAGCAAATAGGGCTGTTCACATGCAGCCGATTACTTTTAGCTGCTAGATTACATTAAGATAGTTAAAATGCATTAAAGTGTTTTCTGGTTTCACTTTCTTCCATGAAAACAATAGCTATAGCTGCCATTATTTACAAATAATAGAAGTAATCTACTCAAGAATATAAAGACAGTGACATTTAGGCTGGAGACAGACATTACACATAAACGGGTTTAAATGACCAGAAACTGGTTTAAACCTGTAACAGAACAGATGTTCAGTGCACACAAACCAGTTTGAGAATGTGTGAAACTGGTCTGAGATCAACCTGGTTGAATGTAGTATCAGACTTAGCTGATTTGGGTCAAACCAGTTTACGAAATGTCTGTCCCAGACCCCTTGCTGGTTTAAGATAAACCAGACTCCTGCAGTATCCCAGCATGCTCTCTGGGCTAGGCAGGGCTCTCTGCTCCACAGCAGAACTGACCTCTCCCCTCTGCTCCCTGGCTCAAGCTCTGGCAGCCTCTACAGGCATCTGCCTGGCTTCTGCTCCCTTCCCCCACTCCCTACTCTCTGCTAAGCAGGCATTCCCCCATCCCTCACAGACATCTCTCAGCATGAGCTAGCAGACCACATGCTGGCTATCTCCAAGTTGTGGCAGACGGGACAAAGGCAAAATCAACAGATAGCTGGTAATGTCCTACTGTTGCTTTCTTAGTAAACACAGAGGTAGGGGTGATAAACATTTCCTGCTTGGCTGGTCAGGATTGTGGGAACCCCTCCCTAATCATAGCATCCTGCCAGCGCCTGACCACCCCGCTGCCCAGCTCAGCTCTGTGAAAGGAAAGGGAGGGCTGATCTAACACTCCCCAGCTTCTAGCCTGAGCCACTGCAGGCATGTGCTGGCATTTCTGGGCTGTCTGTCTGGTTACCAAACTGATTTAGCCTAGCCAGGTTAGACTAACCTGCTAAGATTGAATCAATTCAGGCTCAGGCTCTTTAAATGTCTGTCCCTAGCTTTAGACATGCCCTAAAATGTGGCCCATGCCATGAATTTCAGAACTACTAATTTAAAAATCTATTCTTTTCAATATCCTCAGTTAAAATGTTAGATTATCAAATACCTGTCCTCAATTGACTTTCAAAAGGAATAGGCATCTTTTGAAAATACTGTTATGTATCACAAATTTTATACTAAATATTTTTAGTACCTTACATTTAATAAATGCAAAGTAATTAAGGGCAAAAAGGGATTTAAGCACCTATGCTGTTTTTGAAAAAAATACTTTGTTGGTTCTAGAAGGCCATCACCCCTTCCTTATGTCATGGTCTATATTTAGGCAGATCTGTTCAAAAAGGAAGCTTCCCCTTAAGAATAACTAGGATTTTCCATCTTTGATTAAGAATCCAATAAGTGTAATCTCTCTTTAAATCAAATATAAGAAATGATAGTATAAAACTTGCCTTTGCAATGCTTTACATTGACAAATGGTAAGCCAAAGTGTTTACGTCATGGCTACAAGCTGTACATGAAGTTGAGACTGAAGAAGGTTAATTTAGACCCTTGTTTCTGTTGAAAGAGTTAAATGCCACTAAGTCCAGTCTTTTAAGATGACTGAGAGAGAGCCACAATGGAGTCAGATAGATATACTGTATATTAAAAGGTTCCGATTTTTTTCAAAATGATAACCTGCTGAAGGAAATGATGTACCATGCCACAGTACCTGGTTGTCTAATTGCAAACCTTGCAACCTTATCCCCACAGAGATTTACAGATAAAAAGACATTGTCATCACCTCCACCCTCACTGGCTCCACTCTTTGTGCTGTACAGCAGGTAAGACAAGCAACAGGGACCAGCAGTTTAAAAAGATAGAATATACTTGAGACATTGGACAATTATGCATTCCAGCAGGGACACACGTGCAGGAGGCACAGAACAAGTTAGTGACAGCAGGTCTTTCAACTCAATGCCATTAAAATAAACAGCAATGTTAGTTTAAAGAACTGTGGTCACCTTGAAATGCTACATTTTCAGGCAACTATTAACTAAGAATAGGTTAACCCATTTATATATAAAAAAGTTTTTAAATGCAACTTAATTTAAAAATGATGATGCAGATAACTGAATGTTGTCTATCAGGTCAAGAAACGGAAATGGAAGAGACAAGCTTGACTTTGACTCATTTATGTGGACCAGATCAGGCTAACATGAGAGAGTTTTATCAATCGCATAAAGCTCTGTTAGCCAGACCTTTAGAAGAAATACACTCACACAGTTGGGAGCAGGTTGCATTTCAAGCTTCTTTTAAAATCTATCCTCAGTTTCCCCATATTTTTATACAATGTTTTCCTTGCTGTCTACCTAAATTGACTCTGTACTTCATAAGTACAATTACAATAAATCTTCTTAAAATCTGAAGCCAAGTTAAAACAGACTTGGTTTCAAGTTTCATTACAAGCTTGAACCACAGCCCAGATTCATTAAAAAATGTGCAAGTCTTTAAGAGAGAACCTGAGCTAGATTATGTTTTAACTTCAAAGAAGTGTAAATAACACTTTGTAGTACTACTATCATCTTCCTTCTGAGTCTTTGAGGAAAACCTCAGTTGGGGAATCTTTTCTCAGAAGGGTAGACTTCCTGTTTTGTAGATCAAGCGTTTGCATAATGCACCCATCTTAAGAGATTTGCAGCGAGTTTTAGGCAATCCATTTGGAAGTCACATGCCTTCTTGTTGGCTTTGGAACTCACTATCTCTTCCTCTGACTTCCAGGAAATAGAATTATTGGTCTCATTATCAGGGCATCCTCTCCCACAATCTGCTCCCAGAAAAAGTGTAGTTCCTTAGCCCAAATGGGAACTACTGAAAAATGAATGCAGCTTCAGTCTATACAGACTTTTTTCAATACAGTCCCCACTGGACTGGGTGAGAGATAATGAAAGTCACTCTTAACTCCAATTCTTGTCATTCTTCTTCTCACCCACTGCACTGAGACTCACAAATGTCAGACTCACAAAGCTATCTTCAGAGATTTAGGACAGGGATAAACAATGCTGTGGAGGTGACACACTTCCCCATCATGTCTTAAAGGTTCTTTCTTTATTCTTATAGGAAGGAGTTGAAGTTTCTTCCTGCTACACTTACCTGACAGATGAACCAACACTGGAAAGTGAACCGTGAGGTGACAGTAAACACAACATGGCCCCTTTAAACCTGATGCAGGAGAATGACGTCGTGGCGCACAAAACTTAAAAAGGATGCCGAGACTCTGAGGAAGGGGGAAAGACTCCCAACCATGAGGAGTTGAGGTCAGATCCCAGGACATGGGTCAGGATTGGGGGTGGTACCTGTGCCGGTGTAGAGGTGCTAGTGAGCAAATGCCAGAACAACAAGCTTGGCAGGTGACGCCAGACCAGAACGGTTTGTTGGAGCTTCTAGAGATGCTGATGGTGTGAGGAGAAGAGACAGGAAGAAACTGGAAAAGATGGTTTCAGGCAGAAACCATAAGTAAGGAGGTAATCTCTGAACATGGGGTGAGACGTGACCTAGATGGTGAGGACCCCAGTTGCGGGGAGGACTGTACCTTGCGAGTGGCAGTAGCCCTCAGGCAAAGAGACAATTCAATCACTGACAGAGGTGGGGTTGGACCCATGTTGTGAGCAATAACAACATGAAAAGGCACCTCTGAAGAGACAGTGACCATACTGGGGAATTACCAGGTGGCTAGGGGTGCCCTGTGATTTTTCAGCTTACTAAAGCCTGGATTGTAGCTAAGGGACCCTGAGACACTGCAGACAGGGCCACAAGAGTTCATCCTGTAAACATATGTACAGTAAGGAATCAGTATCCTTTCACCAATCTTCCTCTCTCCAGGATTCCTGTAAACAGGATGAACTGCAGACTGAGCTACTGCAGACAGGGCCACAAGAGTTCATCCTGTACACAGGAATCCTGGAGAGAGGAAGATCGGTGAAAGGATACTGATTCCTTGCTGTACATTACTATTTTGGTTTGCCATTATGATGAGTGATCACAACTCTTTAAGTTACTATTTTTGTTAGCAGCTTAATGGAAGTACAGAATGAGACCGAAGGAATGGTAATTGTCCTTGACTGAGCACCTAAGTTCAGAGGACAAACAAGACCATCACAAGCCCTAACTAAAAGATCTATTGACCAACCCATGCTGTTAAGATCTGAGGGTAGACAGACATGGTGTAGGGGATGGTGGAGCCATGTAGTTAGACTCCAGCATCAGGGCTACATACCTAAGGAAGCCTGCCACACTATATATATTTTCTTCAACATGTAATACGTCAAGACATGGCAGGCAAGGGTGAGACAGGCTGCACACACAGGATAACACCTTGTTCCTGTTACAATTCTTTATTCATATTATGCCTTTATAGAAGACATAATATGGTACAGTATACATAGTAGTGATAGCCATATGAGAAACAGCAAAGCAATATAATAAACGTATGGTGAATCTTTTGACAACCAACTACACTGTGGGTGCATCTACACTTGCATTTACTGTGCAGTAAGCAGTTTTTAGGCCTGTATCTATATATACAGCCATTAAAGCACAGTAATGCTGTGTGTGGACTGACTTAGGACAGTGATACTGTGCAGTAAGGAGTCTACATATGTGTTACTGTGCAGTAACTAGTCAGGCATAAATTTGATACCTGCATGCTGAAGGTATCAAATTTAAACCCAAATCAGCATAGGTCACCATAGTTACTGTGCAGTAGGCCATGCATATATAGATGTGTGCCCATACTGCACAGTAATTTTCAGTTACTGTGCCGCAACCTAAATTACTGCACAGTAAATGTACACGTGTAAACACGCCCGGTGCTTGCTAATGGAGAGAATTGATACATTCATCTTGAACATAGACTAGTAAAGCATGACTCTATTGTACACGAAAACGTATTGCTCTATATGTAGACAATGAACATATGCATAAAACCTGCTCATATATGACTACATCCATATGACTTGCACAAAGAACACTAGATTTTATATACTTTTTTAGTGCCAAGGTAACTTTTCTTTGCAACATTTTACTGTTGAAGGTCTCAGCAGGAAGTATAGTTTTGAACAGGAAACATACTTTAATAAAAGAAAAAGCAAACTATAGATAAGGATACATGTATGAAGACTTCTAGGGAATCTTTTCAGGTCCAAAAAGGGAATCTTGGATTTGTTTATAGATGTATTACTTACAAATAAACTAATAAAATTACCTTGGTGGATGTTTTGTAGATTTCCTTAAAAGCTATGAATATAGGCATTCTTCACAAGAAATCAGCAATGACATGCAACTAATGCTTGTTTTTCTTTATCTCCAAGACTGCTTGAAGCATCTAGGTACTCAGCTAGGGCTCTGCTAATAATAACACCCAGCTCCAATGGTAATGAGCAAGAAGTGCTCTTGCCAGTTTCCTTTCTGGTTCTATATATCCTCCCTCAGTTGCACAATTCAGTCAGCTTTATATTCCTTGTGTGCCATGAGAAGAGCTTAAAGGAACCATAATAAGGATTCACGGTCCAGCTAATGCATAGAGCGTATGAATGAGCTTTTGTCTTAGGTTTTCTGTACAGTATTGCATATTAAATAAGGTTAAGTAAATCAGTTTTGCTTATGTGGGTATTTAGCAAAACTAAACCTTTTCTAAATTTGCAAACTCTGACTATCGTATACATACTTTTGGTTCTATTCCATAAACCCATAATTTTGCTGGGCATTCATCAAGTTTTGTGAGTAAGAAAGGGTATTGCAGGAGATGCATTAGGGGAGAGTGACTGATCTATTACCTCAGGGGTGGCACAGGCAACCAACTGGCACAGGTTCAGCTTCTGTATGTGGTAGGTGGCAAATTGAGGAGAGATAGGCAGCACAGGAACAGAGATAGGGCAAGGAGCAGAAAGCAGAATATCAGATCAGGGAGGGAGCCCAGGCTAGGAAGAATAAAGCAGAGCAGCAGCTTAGTCTGTGAGCAGAAAGCTGAGTAGCAGATCAGGTAAGGGAAAGGGATTGGAGCGGCACTCAGGAAGGATTCAGAGCTAATTGTGGCACACCTGCCAAAAAGGCTGACCTCCCTTGTGTTCCCTAATGCCCTCTGGCCACACAGCCATCCTTCTTGGGGGTAAAGCTGAACAAGTGAGCAGTGATACCCAAAGATATCATTTGGAAGTATGTACATGCTATGGTAAATACTTTGGTCAGACTATCATGGTCATATTTAGTATCATTTGGAAGCTCACAGAGATGAAAATAATGACAAAAATACTGTGACAAGATAAAGTACAGTGCTATAAAAATCCTCTATAGTGCTATAAAAATTAGATTCTTAGTAGAAAAGAGAATGAAGAGGTAATTTACTAAAAGTGATGGATGGACCTCAGAAGGTTCAGAATTTCAGTTCCGTGTAGTGGCTTATCCAAAAATATGGAGTTTGTGAAACTCAAAAGACCAGGTCACCTACCGTGATTTCCCATCTTTTCATATTCTGACCCATCTCAAATCTGATAGAGAAAAAAAGAAATTTAAAAAAAGCAATTATAGGTTTGAATTTAGCCCAAGTATCTGGTTGTGGCTCAGGTCAATTCTTATTTGCTCCAATCTAGTTCTCACGCTTTTAGGATGTAGCAGGAGGCACATAGTTTCTTCAGTAAAAATGGAAGCATGCTGTATTGTTCACTATTTTCTTGAATTATTGTTGTATTCTTACATAATACCAGGTAAAAAATAAGCAACAATTGAATAAAAAGCCTGTCTTGATTAATATGTTTATTACTAAGAGAGTGAACATTATGTTATTTTTGTTGTTGTTTTGGTATGCTAGTTTTTTTGCCTGAAGATTGTGTGCTTAATAGCTGAGTACTTATTTTAACAGCTAGATCTTTACCTGCGCGGGTAGGAGGGACCTACAGGTTTTGCCTGAGATTTACTTTAAGTGCCTGTAGTCCCATGGAAGTCATCAGAACTATTCCTGTGATTAAAAGTTCAATATAAAATGAATATAAATAACTGAATTGTGGTTCAGGTTAAGCCAGCCTACACTTAAAGCCACCCTTTTCAAACATGGGCACCTGAATTCAGCCACCTATCTCCAACAGTCCCAGTTCTCAAAGGCAGCTTCATTTTTGAGTTGCAGTTACTTACCACCTCCAGAAATCAGGCTATTAAATTAGGTGCCAAAATATAGATTGTAGGCAGTTAAATATACACACCCATTATGAAAAACTTTGCTCTCCAGATTTAATTGAGGGGTTTTTCACGGTATATTAGAAGGCCAGGTTTAAACCTGGATGTGCGGTGCAGGGAGACTGAACCCAGTGATCTACAAGGTCCCTTCCAGCCCCTAACAATCTATGAATCTATGAACCTAACATATCTTACAGCTTGTAGTAAAGGGCCTGAAACCACCAGCTATTTACATAGTACTGTTACTGTTAAATGTCATCACTTGATTATGCTCATGAAATGCCAACTCCGTTTTCATTAAGCAAATATTTTATACTCTGCTCAACCACCTGTGTATGCAAAATAATACTCTAGTTATTTTCTGTAAGCAAACAGTGTATGTAAAATATAACCAAAACACTTTTGTTTCTAGTATTAGTTCAAGTTTAAAACACAATGCCCTAAAATTTGTATCAATGATGTTTTAATTTTGTTTGTTTTGATTAATTTATACTTAAGGATACAACACAATAATGCGTCTTCAAATATTTAAGTACATGTTTGTTTAACCATGATAAAGAGAGCATTATCACTTCATAACCAATGTTGGTTAGTAGCAGGAACAAGAAGATTTGCATTTAAAAGAATGCTTATCCAATTTAAGGCTGATTCCCCTCTTTCTTACACCAGTCATAATCAGGAATGACTGCAATGAATTCAAGAGAATTGCCCCGGAATTCAGTGGAAATGCAAGAGGTGACTCTATACACTAAGTCAAAATACTGCTAATCAAATACTCCCAAGTGAAGCATACAAGAATTAATTATTTCTGAAACACTATGAACATTGTTATTATAGCCATGAATGACCAAAGTGTCACTCCTCCCTATTTGCAGCATGGCATCTTGCTGCTTCTCCTCATAATCCAGAATCATGTTGAAGGCTAAGCTCAGCTGACCCAGCTGTAAATGGCTATTTCATTATTTAGCCCGGATGTGAATGCTGGCTACAGAAGCTGGTATGTCTTAGCCACACACTCTGGTAGCCATCTACCCTCAAGCAGACCACAACTGACTGACCAACTTCTTTATGCCATCCTCTTTCTTGAGGTGTGGAGTATTAGAGTTTTAATTTGGGGGTCTTGGGTTGAGCCAGCAGCATATTATGACGTTTAATGTAATGCCCCCCTCTCCCCTGCGCATCAAGAAAGACAAATTAGAAATAGTACAGAAGAGAGCAACATGAGACTCTATTACCAGAGATAAAATTACCTCTGTTAGCCAAGACTCTTTTGCTGGCTACATGCTCTGTACTCACGGTACAGGTACAGGCTTATTGATGGGTGTAAGAAGCAGCAGTCAGACAGTGGGAGAGCCATTGGGTGGTCCTGGCACATCTAACATGTTTCTGGAATGACTATCTGCAATAAAAACACTTGACATTAGCCATTAAGCGAAGGAGAACCCCCTTCTGTTCTTCCCACAACATGAATGACCATGCTTTGCTGATAGGTTACTTGAACATGAATGAGAAACTTAACAAAAGTTCTAGGATCTCAAAGGAGTCAGGTGTAATGAATTTATGTAAGTGTTTTTAGATTTAAGGTCTTCAAAGGGCTGAAGCATCAAATCTCTCTCTTACAATCGTTAAACTGAACAGAAGAATGGAAACCAGGGATCCACCTTCTTATCTTTTCAATTATTTGGTATTTATTCAGTACATATTCAGTAATTTACTTTTGTAATTCAGACTCCACTCAAGACTATATCACCACAATATGAGGGAGTTATCTGAATTATAGAGATAAGATTAAAGTAATCAACTGTTTTCATCATGGACCCTACATAAGCAGTAAAACACACTGAGAGATATGAAGACAGTACCTGGGGAATCAATTTTTTATTCTATTAAGCTCTGACATAGTTCTATTGTCCCCTGTCTTGCTAGAAACTTAGATAGACTACCTAAAAGGATTATAAAGGAGGATCTTACTAACACTTTGTAGATACTTTACAACCTGTAATGGAGATATAACTTCTATGGGACATAAGTAAATTCAGCATTATATTCCTTGCGTGGATAGACAATCTGCATCACAGAAGAAAAATGATCACACAGGAAATCATTGGTAGAAGATACTCAGTTCCTTTAATTAGAGAACACTCCCTTCCCAATCTTGAAGCTCTTTCTGTGGGTCCCAAATCTTTTAAAGAAGCATATTTTTCATCTGAAAATAATTTCCAACAAGTTAATGTTTGGGGGGGGGGGAAACTAACATGCTGTAAATGTTTGGTATTCATAACACTTTAACTCATGCAAATAATGTTGCTGTCCTGAGAATGAAAACCATTGGAAGTTTTGACTAGGATTGGGATTTGACTTCCATTCTGGACCTCCAAGAACTGTGAGCACCTGGTGTATCTTGGGTCTTACTCCTACTGTGTATAAAAAGAAACAAACCCCCCACCCCCTCACCATCACCACCAACAGAAACCAGAAGTTCATCAAAACCATGGCTTGATTTGCCTCTTGCACCAGGACAAATCAGGAATGACATTAGTTAAGGGTGAAGGAGTTACACCAATAGAAAAATTATTTGAAATTAGAATTGGTGTCTGAGGGAGCTCCTGTTTCCCATGCTAAATGAAAATTAGAATGGAGACAACCTAGGAATTCATGATGGAGGTATGAAAAACCACACGAGCTTATTTCACTTTACTAGATCTAGATGAAAAAAAAGAGTCCACTGTGGGTATTTTCTTTTTAGCTGTGATTTCTTCCCTGAATGTGGTTTCATGTTGTGTCCCACCAAGATGCCCTCCTTAGTGTGTCTTATGAACATGTGTACAATATTCCTCCCAATCCTCCATTCCCTTGGTAACCCCTTTGTGGAAACGTTTTCTCCTTTTGTCATTTTTTCCTTCACACTTTTCTGATTGGACATATTATTTATGGGCTATGATATACTGTATTTCTGAATTGATTTTGTGTTCAAGTATTGTAAAGCATTTTTGTGGACCAGTACCTCAGGGTGATATATATTTTTTTCTTTACTGAAGTTCTGACGTGCCTTTTTCTCCCTGGTTATCATGCTCTTTGCTGGTTGTTTTCCTGTTGTGGATTCTGTTCCTCAGTCAACAACTTAACTTGTTTCTGCAAAATAGAAAATATGATGTTAGAATACTTTCATGATGAAGATATATTATTTTAATAACAATCATAATAATCTGATTGCCCCGACCTAAAGCATTTAAAACCCTTTTTTCCTGTAGTCTAGGATGCACTACACCGTCTCTTAACCCCATTGCTGTTGCCTTCTGCATTCCAAAAGCTCTTTCCACAGGGTGTACAATGTTACTCAATGTCATCAGATGTTACCAGTAGGATAATGGGACTTCTTAGGCTGACAGACCAGAACTGGTGACTAGTTGTCTTGCTCCTTTCATTATATAAATTGGTTATGCCGCAAGTGAAATATGTCCCCTGTCCCATGCAAAAGGATGATCATCACATTCAGGTATATGGAAGTTAGAAGCAAAAGAACACTGGGCTCAGTCATCAGCTCCCATAGAACTTCTGATGGAGATTTTCCAGGGTGGAAAACTAGAAAGGGAAGTACTGCAAGAGAACTGCTGTAGCCTCCACATCTGCAAGAAGTGAAGGTATCCACATGAATGACATTGTGCCTCTACCAGCCCTGGCAGGCTTCTTAAATTCCCAACTTTCTGATAATACAGTAGCAAGGACTTTCTATTTTGCAACTGCTTTAAGTATGGATTTCCAGAAGAGCAGGCATTGTACACAAATTAACATAACCTAGTGGTGTTTACAATTACAGCAAATACCAAAGGCTTTTAGCAATTCTGGAAAAGAAACAGAAGGAGATACTGAGAGAGACTCCAATATCATGATGAAAAGTGTCAAATATATGGATTGGTTACAAAAAGCTATAAATGTATATAGATATGGATTTGGAATCTTTATTATATCCTAGAGAGAGAATATATATGAGCATAAGCTTGCAAAAGAAAGAAAGACCTGTAAGAAGAACTGAATAGGTATCAAGAGATTTTCAACAGCCTGTTTCCAGTTTGAAGTAAACAACAAAATGGAGACATATTAGCATCACTTTGGAAGCCTAAAGTAATGAAACCTTTGTCCCCAGTCCTTGCAGCAAACCATGAGAGATGATACAGTGGCAAAACATTGGAAAGAGTTTGGCTTAATTAACACAAGTCCATCACTTGACTAATTCAAAGATTAAATACATTAAAATTTTACTATATTAGGTGATGATGATCCTACCTTGACAGCTATACAAATTCTTAACTCAACTGTTTGTAGAATTAGTCCTTCATACTATTAGGGAAATTGACACAGTCAAAGACCGTGGGATAAAAATCAGAGGAGATTGTCCTGATCACTTGCTTGTTGTTCAGGACAGAAGGTTCCAAAAAGAAATTGTTGACCTATTACTCAAAAGTTGGAAAGAGTCCATTAAGAAGGCTTATACAGCTGAACACATAAGAACTTTAGTTTTTGTTTGAAATCAGGAAACAGAGATCTATTTCAGGAAACTGACACTGGTTTTAAAATTTTGGCATGTAAATGGGTAAGTGAAGAGAGGAAAAGTTATTTCTACTATTTGATCATACCTCACACTGGCATCAGTTTCTCCTCCTTTTACTTTGAACAAGGCATGCATATTGTAGCATTAGACATTGCTTAAAATATAAGGATTTAACTGACTTAGCTGATAAAAAGCCAATAATGATGAGTAACCCATTCAGTAATTATCAACAAAACAAGCAAATATCATTCACCCCCACCTTTTTTTTTTTGAGAATACAGGAACTGACAGTTATACAGATCTGATAGAAGCCACTGGATATTTTTGGATTAATCAGGGGACAGGAGTTATTAACAACAAGGAACAGTGTTTTTTCTATGTGGAAGTCAATCGGGCTAACCACGTGTATCACAAGGAGTTCTAGTACCTTACCAAACTGAGATCACAGTTGTGGTTAACAATTCCCAAATTAGCCATAATGACAAATATTTATTTACCCTAAACTATTTGGTGAATACTAATGACTTAATACATTAGCAGAATTCAGAACGATTCCCAAAATGGAGATGTAATGATCATCAGGTTCAATAAATACAGCATACAGTGAATGAGAACAAACAACAAGCTGTATTGTGGAGCAGTAGGTCCTGCTGGTACCTGCAGGTATCTAGACTGCTTACAGACATGAAAAAAGGCACTTTTCTTTCAGGCTGGTGTGCCCCCACACCAAGTACAGTGCATGCCCAGAAGAGGCACTGCATTAGTTTGACCTGGCTTACCCAACATCTGTATAGATCGGACACTTCAGTGGGGCTTTATGGTGCTTTTATCTAAAGCTGATTCAAACCCCAGTGAAGCACCCCATCTCTACAGATGCTGCGGAGCAAGGTGCGGGGAGGGGTGTTCAGACTAATGTGCTTCCTCTTCCAGTAAAGCATTTTCTCCCCACACCTGTCAGCAATCCTAGTGTCTCTCTCTCTCTCTCTCTCTCTCTCAGCTAACTGGTTTCTCCTTAATAAAGGGACCATCAAATTAGGGAGCATCTTTCCATTTTAACTTGTATCACTAAGAGGAGACCAACATTGACTTTTTTTCAATTTGACAAATATACACAACTGTATCTAGTATCTAATGTGCGTCTCCAACATGCCTAGAGAAATACCATTTCTACTGTAATGAAAGAACCTGAAATTTAAGGTGGAAAAAGAAAGATACAGTGTTAGTTTGTCCTCCAAGGCTTATGAATAATAATTGTGATGCAAACAATATTAAGAGATGTAATTTTTTATAATACCGTAATTTTACTATTAGTTGCAATATTGTCAATAGTGTCCATGGGGCAGGATCACTAGCTATTAAAAACACAGTGAGAAACAGCCCTTGCTATAAAAAGTTAATAACAGTCTTTACAAAAGGGGAAGAAGACTGGAAGTGTCTTTATCTCATTTTATAGATGGCGAAGGAATGACTGGCCTGCATCACCTTCATGGCAAGGAAGGGGCACAGGCAAAAAACACAGCTTGCCCAATCTTTCCCAATCATTGTGCTCCAAAGCCTGGAATTGAAGTAATATAATAACCAATTTAGTACTGTCCTGGGCATGGGCAAAGAGCTGTTCTCTGGCACTGTGTCATAGCATATACAAGGCACAGACACCTCAGAATAAGACCCACAGAAACTTCCATATCGAGTGGGGATCCACCAAGAGTTGGCCAAAAAGGAATCACTGAGGACAAGGATGTGTCTTGGGGTTCTGATACATCACTCAGGGCTGCTGGGATGCCACTCCTTCCACTCAGGTTTTACAGCCTTGAACCCTCTCTTGAAATTTGGCACCTGCCTGGGACAGGAATAACTAGGGGGTTTGGGGCTTTTTTTTCCTAAGACATGACTGGAAGAAGAAGGAAGAAGAGATTGTGGTTGTTTCCTTTGGTCCTTGTACAATAGTTTCATAGTTTCATAGTAGTTAAGGGTCAGAAGGGACCTGAATCTAGCCCTCACCACTGGCTGGAGCACACGCTAGGATCACATGACCCCATACCTCTTTTTGAATTTACCCAAGGTAGGAGCGAGGACCACTTCCCTAGGAAGTTGGTTCCAGACCCTAGCTACCCTAATAGTGAAACAGTGCCTCCTAATCTCTAACCTGAGCCTATTCTCCAGCAGCTTCTGGCCATTGTTCCTCATCACCCCAGGTGCTGCTGGGAGGAATAGGACCCTTCCTATTTGCTGCTGATCTTCCCTGACGAGTTTGTAGGCAGCCACCAAATCCCCCCTCAGCCTCCACTTGCTGAGGCTGAACAGGTGCAGGTCCCTCAATCTCTCCCATAGGGCCTGCCCTGTTGCCCTCCAACCAAGCGGGTGGCCCTCCTCTGAACCCTCTCAAGGCAGGCCACATCCGTCTTAAAGTGCGGTGCCCAGAACTGGATGCAGTACTCCAATTGAGGCCAGACCAATGTCGCGTAAAGGGGGAGTATCACCTCTCTGGACTGGCTTGAGATGCATTTTTGGATGCACAACAAGGTGCGGTTGGTTTTGCTGGCTGCGGTCTGGCATTGGCGGCTCATGTTCATCTTGGAGTCAGTAATGTTCTGCCTTCGTGCTCACAAGGGGGGAGCTCCCCAGCTTGTATGTATGCTGCGGATTCCTTCTCCCCAGGTGCAGCACCCTGCATTTATCTACATTGAAGCCCATCCTATTGTCATCCACCCACTTCTGTAGTCTGTCTAAATCTAATTGTAGCCTTTCTCTCCCTTTGAGCGTGCCTACCTCTCCCCACATCTTGGTGTCATTAGCAAACTTGGACAATGTGTTTTCCACCCCCTCATCCAAGTCACTGATGAAGATGTTGAACCATGTAGGTCCCAGGACTGAGCCCTAGGGGACCCCACTATTCATATCCTGCCAGGTTGAGTACGACCCATCCACCACCACTCTCTAGGTGCACCCCATCAGCCAATTTTTGACCCATCCAACTGTGTAGGCATCAATGCCACAGTCACTCAATTTATTAATAAGAATGGGGTGGGAGACAGTGTCAAAGGCCTTCTTAAAGTCCAGAAAGACCATGTCCACAGCAACACCATCGTTCAGGGATTTAGTTACCTGGTCATAAAAGGCCATCAGGTTGATCTGGCAGGACCTGTCTTTGATGAACTCATGTTGATTTCCCCTGGGCATGATCTCCTGTGCTGGCCCCTCACAGATGTGATCCTTGATAATTTTTTCAAGGATTTTCCCCAAGACCAATGTGAGGCTTATGTGAAACCTATAGTTTCCTGGGTTCTCCTTTCTCCCTTTCTTATAAATGAGGACCACATTAGCTAGTTTCCAATCTCTGGGCACCTGGCCTGTAGACCACGATTGTTCATACAACTGGGCCAAGGGCACAGCAATGACCCCCACCAGCTCCCTCAACACCTGTGGGTGGAGGGCATCAGGGCCTGCAGATTTAAAAACATCCAGCCCTTCCAGATGATCCCTAACTACTTCTGCACAGACCCGAGGCCTCGCAGTGCTATCCCCAAGATTGCCCCTACCTGTGGTGGGAGAGCTGTCCTGGTCCCTATCCAAGAAAACAGAGGCAAAGAACTTGTTAAAAATTTTGGCTTTCTTACCTGGTGTAACCACAAGATTACCATTTGAGTCTAACAGGGGCCCTACATTACCCGGTGCCATCTTCTTACTCCCAATGTATTCGAAGAAGGACTTTTTATTGTCCTTAATCCTGGTCACTAGCCTGAGCTCCACCCCCACCTTGGCCTTTCTAATGGCCCTCCTACACTCACGTGCCAAAGAGGAGTATTCCTTCTTGGTGATAGCCCCTCTCTTCCACTGGGTGTACGCCTCCCTTTTGGCCCTCAGGCATTCTCGAATGCCTTTGCTGAGCCATGGGGGTTTCAGAGTACTCTTACCCCTCTTCTTTCTCTCAGGAATTGTCACACTCAACCTGGAGGATCGTCTCCTTAAGGTATGACCACCCCTCCGTGGATTTCCATATCCTCTACTTGTTGGACCCTCAGTGCCTCCCCCATTAATCTCCTAAATTCATTGAAGTTGGCCCTTCTGAAATAAGGGGATTTAGTCTTGGTATAAGCCCACAACACCCCGTGCTGGATGGTGAATTGCAGCAGGCGATGATCACTGTCACCTAGGTGGTCAAGGACCTGCAGTCCCCTCACCAGGTCATCCCCAGTGACCAAGACCAGGTACAGCAAGACTTCTCCCCTAGTGGGGCTGTGCACCTCCTGGATAAGGTGGAGGTCCTGTATTTCAGCTAGGAACCTATGCAAATGGTCAGACCTGGCTGATTGCTCCTTTCAGCAGATATCTGGGTAGTTTAGGTCCCCCATGACAATGACATCCCTAGACCCAACTGCCTCCATAGGCTGTACTGCCTCCATAAGCTTTCACCTTGCCCCCCTTGAGTTTGATCCATAGTGCCTCTGCTTGACCTTCCTCTGCCCCAAAACTAATTCTTGACGATGTGAGTTGCTCTTTGACATAGAGGGCAATCCCCCGCCTCCCTGCCCTTCTTCCTAGTCCTATCCCTTTTATATAGTGTGTATCCCTGAATGCCCACCACCCAGTCATGGGTCGGATCCCACCAAGTTTCTATGAGCCCCACTAAGTCTGGATTCTTCCCTGCTATCAGAAGGCAAAGTTCCTCCTGCTTGCCCCCCATACTATGTACATTAGTATACAGACATGTGAGGTCTCCTGAGAGTGCATGTACCTCCCCCTTGCTCCCAGGACTGCTGTGCCCATTGTTGCTTACCTGGGTTTCTGTTTCTCTTGTCGCCTTGCCAGTTGGTGAAACATCCATTCTTTTTCAGGGGGCCCCTTCCCCCGATGAAACTAGTTTAAAGCCTGCCAAACAAGATCAGCCAACCTTGAGGAAAAAATGCTTTTACCCTTGGGTGAGAGGTGTAGTCCATCCCACCCCAGCATGCTGTCAGCTCAAAAATATGGGTCATTGTCCAGAAATCCAAAGCCAATAGCTCAGTGGTTAGTTTTTTAGCTATGGGAGAACCATGATTAAAACCTTATTCTCCTTGAAAGCATTCAAACCCACATATCCCATATTACTGGAGACTTTTTTTTTACATGAAATGCCATTGAGCAGGGACTAGAATACAGGTTATCTCCACTTCTACATGCATGCCATAACCACCAACCTAAAGAGATATGCTCTCTCACTTGTTCTCTCCACTCTTCCCAGTTAATTTTTAATTGCATTATGCACTGTTAAATAATTGATTAGTAAGGTTAGAAAACATCCCGACCTCAGAAATACCAGGAAACTGGCTAAGAACATGCATCTGAGAGAGAGAAAATGTGAATCTGAACCTCTCAGATTGATGAGGGTCTTTAAACTGTGTCTCCCACATCCTATTTAGGTATTCTAAATATATGAGCAATTGCACAAAGGGGTGTACATGTGTGTATCAGTGGCAGGTGGGGAGTGGCAGTACCAATTCCTCCAACATTTTAAAGGCAAGTGGCAGACATCACTGAATTTTAGGCAGAGTTTGGTCAGGGTAGCCATTTTCAGAGGCCACCTACATGATGGGACCTGTTTGTGTATTTGGGAGGAAACGTTTGTGGATTCCAGCTGAAGTTAGTTGACAGCGAGGCACTGAGCTGCTCAGTAGGCCTGTGCAAAGCAGCTAGTTTTCACTTTGGACTTGGATTTGGCTGATTTGGAGGACAGTGATTTGATTTGTTGATTTGAATCACTGTCCCAATTTGATTCGGCCAAATCTGATTCAGAGATTCGGCTAGTGCCAAATCTCCAAATCAGCTGGCCCGTGCCCATCCTTCACCTGTTCTCCCAGCCTGGCAATTGTTGCCCTGCCCGCCTCAGCTCCTGGGCTTGTTTAAAAAAAAGTTCCAGCTCACCAGGTGCTTCCAGGTGGGGGGGGATGATCCATGCTGCCCCCACTGCCCCACACTGTGTGGGGGGCTCTGCATGAGCCTCCTGACCCCCCCTCAATCCCCCAACCCCTCCATGGGTGCCCCACCCAGGCCAGCTCCAGCCCTTTAAGAAAAAAAGCCCTGAAAAACCACCAGACTCACCACTCCTGCTGGCAGGGTGTGCACCCCACTGTCCCCCATTGCCCCACGCTAGGTGGAGGGCTCTGCACAAGTCCCCCAAAGCCCCAAGACCACTGCAGGCCACTGAATTGGGCCAAATCTCCTCCAAATCGAATCACCACCCAAAGCTTCGCACAGCCCTACAGCTCAGCTGTGTTAAGGCTGGGAGGTGTTTCTATACATTCACGGAAACAGAACTTTAGGAACCTGGAGAACATCAGCATTGTAAACTGAGTTGTCTGCTGAGTTTAGGTACCTTTGGGGTGAGGCAACAGCTAGAGATGGTTTTTAGGTTTGTCACTTCAGACTTGGTGCCAGATTCAAATAGAGACTAAGTTACTTGCCCACAGTACTCGGGAAGTCTGCCAGATCTAGGAGACAAGCCCAAATCTGTAGCTCCTTCACTGTCCTAATCACAAGGCCATCCTTCTTTTCAGATTCAGTCATGTAACTCAATATATGCAACCTAATAGACCTGACTTTGAGGAGACTCCAAACATTCTTTAAAATGTGCCTTGGGTATGTGTGGAGGAAGGTTAACGGCTGTGATAGTTCAGATGGACAGCTAATAGTGTGGGGTTTGTTACTGTTGTGGCTATATTTTACTGTTTTTGCAGAGGCAATGTAATAAAAAAATGTTGTGTATTTATATTGCCGGTCTAAATCATATATATTTTAGGTTTGGATAGGTGCTAAACAAATTAAATAAATAGAGGCTATTTTGTACCCAGTGGTCTTTATTGTTTTAACAGTTTCCATTTATTTTCAAGCATCTGTTTAATACTTAATGTGAGATTAAAATGCTAGTGTCAAATGCTTTCTACCTCACTACTGTAGGATTTCAAGCTGATATTCACATCAAAGCATTCTGCATATTTATCATTCCTTATTCTGTATTAAGTAGTGATGCCTGACAGAGGCACAAAAGCTCCATAGTTTCCTCCTGGCTCTTACAGTGGCAGCGACAATTTCAAACTGGGATTGAAGATTCACTCAAGAAATACAAAGCTTTTTCCTTACTGGATCATCAGAAATAAAAGTTTGAAGAGGATTGTATCATTGTTGTGCTGTACTAGCAAGTTCTGGTATGAAAGAAAACATGTTATGATCTGTTCTTGCTCTCCTTGGCACTGCTAAAAACTTGCCATTAACTGTAATGGCAAAAGGAAATTAGCAATATTTCTGCTCTAGTGATTTGTAAATGACATATAATCAGCGTTGAATAGAACTTTTCTGGAGTGACAAAGGTGTATTTGCTTGTAATCAGCAGTAGGTTTGTTCTAAGGTATATGATCCTTTTTCACTTATAAGCAGAATACAAATGCTGTGCTCGCATAACCTGCTTGCAAGGAAAAACAACATGCTATAAATAAGTGATGTCGGAATTGCAGTACAGGACCTTTGTCAATGGAATAATTCGGAGTTTTCACCTGTGTAATTCATGGCCCAAACAGCGAAATTGTTTCAGTCACACAGACTGTGAAAAGATGGCTAACATAACCTACAAAGACCTATATGTGAAGGGGCAGGAGACTGTCGACGGGGTTTTTCCCTACTCTCCCCTTCCCATACAGCACCGAGTGCAATGCAGGTGAAGCAGTGACAAGGTTAGCTGTGGGGACTTTAGCCCAGGCCAAAGAACGGCTGAGGACAAGCTGACGGCTGGGGCACAGCTCACACCAACAACTGGCAGCACAGGTGGGAACCTATTACCCAAGCAAAGTGAGCTCCGAGACAACGACGCCAGTTCTAACCCTGGGTGCAGTCAGGGTGGGGTAAAGGGGAGTTTGGAGCCCCACAAAGAAACCAAATGAGTGAGATCTCACAGGATGCCTGCAGAGACTGTCTCCCAGGAAGAACATCAAGACATGGCAGGTAAGAGGGAACACCCAACCAGTCACACAGGTAATGCTATTCTTAAGATCTCACCCTGATGTTGCGAGGGAGTAAGCCACCAGGCAAGGGAGGTCTCAAGCCCTATAAAACCTACCAGTGACACAGCTAAAAACTATTAGGGTGCAAAGCTGAGCATTCAATGTCCTATACATACATGAGCAGATGCATGTAAATCTGCAGCTATCTGTTAGTACATTATATACCTTTCTACTTTACTTCATTGTGTCATTTAACATACAAGAGACTAGTTCAAATCAAGACCTGGCTTCAACTCTTAACACATAGGTTAATCTGGGAAAATTTAAAGTTGTTTCAGAACTTCCAGTTATAGGAAAAAATTGAAAATATACAGGGACCACTCCTGTTTTGATGCTTATTACTTTTTATACAGGTAGACTTTTCTCTTTGCTCCTCTTACTTGCATCCTGTCACTTATATCTCTTTTCTTGTCACTTAGTAAAATAAGAGATTGTTTTCCCTTTCTATACAGAGATTGTATACTCAATATGGCAAAAGGATTGCAGCGGCTGTCACTCTCTTCCTTTGATCTTTTGAATGTATTTTAACAACCTTTGTGGCAGTGGGATGTTGGCTGCCATAGTCCTGCTCTACCTGTGGCAAATTAGCATGTTATGTCTTGTAATTATGTCAAGGTTGACTGTAGTTTTGCTGATAGGTTAGACAATGGGTTTGTATAGGATGGTTTAGATAAAGGTGACCCTGCCTCAAGCAGGGGTTGGACAAGGTGACCAAACTGCAAGCCCTATCCCGACCTCCACCTATACTTCTCTATAATTCTATGATATGGACTCACAGCTGGAAAAATTTGGGGGCCATATCATAAGCTGGTACAAGTGGAAGACCTCTATGGAATTAGTGAGCGGTGACAATGTATGGACCACCAGCATCATCCACAAGCAGTGGAAAAGTTCTTTTGTCCATCTCTACTCAGTGAACAATTGAACCTTTCCTTCATGCATAGAGAAGGTTTTCTACTTCCATAAACAAAGGTGTGTGTTTAAAAACCTATACACTGGTATAAGGCCCAGTTTGGGCATTCTTATTCCAGTATAAGAACGACTTTTTATAGCTGTGGAGAGGTTTAGAATTAGGTGAAGAAAGCCAGAAATAAATCTTCACATAAGAATTTTCAATTGTCAAATACAATTGGCAGTTTAATTTTATACCAGCATATAAATGACATTTCCTATACAGGCAAGCTCTGAATCACAGATATTTTATGTAAATAGTTTGAGGACCTCTGCCCAAGATTGTAGCGATCCTTACAACCATTAATAATTACAATATTGGTGCACTTACCAAAAACAAGAGAATTAATTGCAAACCAAATGATATATGCAGCAGTTACAAAGACTCTCATAATATTAGCTGTATACTTCAGAGCTTGATCTAAAGCCTATTAATGTCAAAGGTAAGTTTTTCACTGACTTCAACAAGTTTAGGATGATGTCCTAAAATGATCTGAAAATTATTAGTGCTGCTGATTTTTTTTAATTAGTATACTAACCTATGAAGTTTTGAGATTTTTTTTTCATTTTGCAGAGTTTAAAATGGAATCATATTATGTTTAAAACATGTCAAATACAATATTTTATAAAAACTTGCTTGGTTTGTAAATGGAATAACAAGGAAATGTTAAAACAGTTCTGATAATGTTTTAGATAAAAAAAGTGGTAGTACAACACTTAACTGCTTTTTAAATTTCATGATAAAGAAAAGGTGTCTGGTTTGGTTTTTATTTTTTTAATTACAAGAACTTAAGAAAAATAGTGGTTACTGCTTACAAACAATCTGTGCAGAAGGTGCTTTCTAAAATGTGAATTGGCCTACAGATCATTGGAATGATGCTAGATAATCTTTAAAGTGGTTATTTTAAAATATTTTAAAGGTATAATTTGCATATGGGCTCATCTTCTGATACATTCCATCTAATATATTAGCATGCTCAATTATGGATCTTTCTACAATACAATAGTTAGCATTAGTCCCTCAAGGATGAAATGGTTCTTTTCCAGCAAGCAGTATATTTTTATGTTTAAATAATCCATAAAGACTGTCCCTGTTGAGAAGTTCAAAAGACTGTTCTTAATGCTTCATTACAGTGCTTCAGGCTGTATTATATAATGCAAATCCTGGCAGTCATAGAGAAGACCAGTGTTTCAGCTGTGGATGGCCTTTTTGGTTTTCTGTTTGATTGCCAGAATGTAAATCTGACTTACATTTTGTTTTATGACACAGCCTAAAGTCCTTGAGTCAAGCTCAAATAAAAGATTGGTTAATCCTATTAAAGGAACAGTGCTCAAGCTATCTTGAGATCAAAAGCCAAAATGCACCTCTGGAGAGTGCCACGGCACATGCAGAACCAGTGGATGTGTGTGGACTGAGACCCAGGCAGGCTATGAGGCAAAGGATGCTCCATATTCTTCTCTTTTATTCCACATTACTGAATTGTTGCCCAAATGGCAGAAGCCTCTGGATGGAGCTTAGCAAGACTGCCAGACATGGGCAAAGCAATCATTTAATACTTGGGTATGAAAATATTAAATGACTGCACAGTAACAACCGCTCAGTCAGTGTCTCATGTACATGCAGCCAGGGAGGTGCAGTTCCTCGAGTGGGTAGTAGTATAAATTCCTTTTGCTCTACCCTGGAGAGAAGTATTCCTGGATAGCCCTGTGCAGTACCATAATTCAGGCACCGCAGTAGATTCTGTACACAAGCTGCTGCAATGCTGCTGAACGCTGGCAAGCTCTCTGGGAACAAAAGCAGGTGCACCATATTTGGGACTAAAAGGCCTCTATTTGGGGCAATCATTTTTTGAAGTATGGAAAAAATGGAAGGATAAAGGTGTTGTGCATGTAGAACAGCTTCTCATAAGAAATCTTAGAAAATCCTTTCCTGAATAATGTGATGAATGTAACCTTCCAGAAACAGTTGCATCGAGTATCAGAAAATCAGTATGGACCTGATATATTCCAGATATATAAAAAGAGGGCATCTCCAATGGTCAAAATCTGATACAATGATGATATCACTGTCATCTATGGAGAGAGTCATGTTTAGCAGGCTTAACTGCCTGAAAGAGTTTGGTGCAATTTGGAAGGCATTCTTGGAATATTTTGGTAGCTAAAATGTTGCTTATTACATGCTTCTCTTTTCTTTTTCAATTGCTGCCTCTTCCCTCCCCCTTTTTTCCCCCTTTTTTCTTTTTATTGCTTATTGTTTGTGACCTAGTTCAGTTTTATGTGTACAGCTGATATACATGTTTTTCTGACTTTTGTATTGTATTAAAAAATTATGTGATAGTGACAGCTAAAGCACCATCTAACCAAAGACCTTAAGTCCCTGTGTAGACATTAATTAATTTAGCCTGACCACATTTCTGAGTGGCAGATAACATTGCTCCCAGTTTACAGAAGAAGAAGCTGAGGCACAAAGAGGCTAAGTTTCTAATCCAGCACAGCACATAAGAAATGCTATATTTAAGGACATACATTGGCTCAGCACTCTGTGGCAGTGCCACACTTGGTTGTTGCCTTCAGACTAGATCTGTACCATAGGGCTTCTTGGCCTGGACCCAGTAGAAGCCTTCCTGCTACCAAAGCATCTCTCATAGAGGTTCTGTACCCTGGAATTCAATGTCAGGCCATGCCCTCAAATTCCCAGCCACTATAGGAACCCCACACCCCAGATGGCATGGCTCTGCAAGCCGATCCTGCCCACAGGCAGGATTTTCCTACACTCTAAAACATAAGCATGTACTTGCGTGTTTTGCTGGAGTGGAATGTAAGTGCCTTGCCCCATGGTCAGAAAGCAAATTGATGGCCCTTCTGCATACAGCCCAAATCCACTGCTAACAAGTGCTGTATCTTAATCCCCAGACTGTCCTTCTACTCCTAAACCAGGCTATCTAACATGGGACATTTCATCTGAACCATTCCATGCACATTTTTTTCCTAAGAAAGTTTATATAAAAACTTAAAGAGTAACAGTGTCTTGGTTTCCTACACCCCACCCCCCGTTGAGTTTCTTTCTGTCCTGTTTCAATTTGCAATTACAAATAATTCTTTATGTTGCATCCAAATCCTAGCCACGGCATTAAATTATTAAAGAAGTGTTTCTGAAATATCTTATCTTGACATGCATCTCCAGAGCCAAATGACCTAAGGCTCCGTTCCTAATTAATTTCATATTAAAAAAAACCTGGCAAGAGGTAGCCCAATGACCCTTCTCTCAGTAATGGATATTGCACCAGGCCTCTGCCTGCTCCTCAAAACACAAAAGGAGGTTAGACTTTATATTAGGCAGTGGATTTCTTTCATTCGGTTTCACTGCACATTTCACTGCACCACTTTACTGGAGAAAAGACAGAGCTCAGCTGCGTCCGCCAACTCCATGACAAGGATGAAGGGAGGATAGCCATTTCCATACGCACCCTGACATAATAACCAAATATGAGCATAAAAAGCTCCCTTTTTAACATTAAAAGCCACAGAAACAAAGGGCTTTTTTTACAATATATTCTGAGAGAATGAGAGATTAAGTTTGAGGAGTCGCTTCCAATCAGAAAGCCACCATTTAATTACAACACACAGGAAATTACAGAGTGAATGGCCAGGACAGTGATAAGAAACTGACACTGGAGGATGACAGGTACTGAAATCCGACCACTTCATCACAAAGCTACTTATCACAAGAGCCTGTCTGGAAGGCTGACAATCTGATTGTACTGTCAACTCAATTCATAATTAATATATTTATCAAATTAATTACTGAAAAAATCTCACTGGCGCTCGCCATAAAACAGTGGCTAAATTCATTGCCTGTTGGCTTCGTTTACTGCTAATAACTGTGCTGTCAGTTTAATGAGGGCAGTGAGTGGGCCCTGTTTTAGCTGCATGACAGACAAATTGCCCTCTTATATAGAATGATACAGAGAATTTAAGAGAAGAAAAGAAATATGTCATTGTTTGGTGACAGCCACAATCGCAGCCTTGTCTCGGAAACTTAGCATCAATTCTAACATACATGAAAGGGAGGTTGGGAATTCTTTTGGCAGTTAAATAAATACTTTATGAAATTCTGACTGATCCCTTCATCTGAAATGACCTCGCACCGTCATGTATAGCTTTCAGTAATTCCCTGTTTATTCCAAATATCTGGCAGGAATGCGTTGCTCAACCAAAGAGAAAAAGTTTAATGGTACAATGAGTAAAGTCTAAATAAAAACTACCTGAACGGAGCTGTGGACTTGGACGTTTCACTTCTGCTCTAAACAGAGAAGTCTGCTGAATGTGACAATTTGCAGGATCTTCCATGCTATGGCTTTGTGTGCCAAAAAAGGGATGTGATCCAGACTCACAGGCTCTAAACAGGCACAACTGCACAATGACCAGGATACTTACCCCTGTTCAGAGTGGCAAAGGATCTAGGTTATGGTGTTCTATTAACTACTTGTAAACCTATGGTATGGTGAAAACAAATGCTGTGTCCGACTTGGTAGCAAAGGTTCATCTCCAGACAACTTCAGTGTTTCAATACTTGAGCTTCAGGAATGGCAAAGAATGGAAACTTCTGATATTTTACATCTCCAGTACAGGGTAGATAGTGACTAGCTCTTGAGGGACTTTCCATGCAAAGGAATTTCAGACTTGGGGCATTTGTAGACGACACTTTAAAGCCAGCCACTTTTTCACCGCTTTAATGCCATTGCTGTTCGCACATTCAGTGGCGTATTGTGCATTAATTCCAGGCACTGTAGCACATTTGGTGGCATAATGCACCTTAAATGACTTTGGGACGCAGCAAATGATTTTGGGGTGCTGCAAAGTAAAACACCTCTGAGGAGTTTGCTTCCTACCCTACAGCCATGGAGGGAGGCACCAGGCCCTGTGCAGCTCCTGTGCAGGCAGCCCCTGCAGACAGCCCAGAAGCAGCCCAGGAAGGCAGGCTCCACAGAAGGAGGAAAAAAAAAAGCAGTGAGGCTGATCTTCTTCCCCCTCCCCCCCCCCCACCGAGCCTGCCTGCCTGTTTGAGCTCCACGGGGGCCTGATGCTTCCTCCGTGGCTGCAGTGCCCACCCCCGGGACTGACCAAGCTGGGTACCTGTGAGCAGGTGCTGCCTGGGCAGGGGGCTGCCACTGCCATGAAGGGAAGCACCAGTCTCTCCCCCTGCAGCTCAGGGACTGCTCTGCCCCCAAGCAGCTCACTCTCCTCTCCCCACTGCTGGACAGGCAGGTAAGGATCAAACTCCGACACCGGCATACATGACATGGAGGTTTACTTCACCCTAAATTGAAGCGGTGGTTTTTAAAAAACGACCGCTTCAATTTAGGAAGAATTAACCCCCCGTGTTGTGTACAAACCCCCTCGGCCACTATTACCTTCTCTTCTGATAATACAAGAGTGGTCAACCCCTTTGAGTTCTGAGTGGCCCTATAGTCAGTCTGGAAAGTCAGTCATAGTGTTCAAGACTCTCACAGTTACAAGTGATATCAAGAGCTGACTTATTTGTTTTAGTGGTGCTTCATCCATTACATTAAGATTTTTATATCCCAGTTCCCATTGAGGTCAATGGGAATTTTACCATTTACTTAACTAACAAAATGAACTTTTCTTTGGAAAACAGTAGGTAGAAAGTTGAAGTTATTACAGCAGTAGGTAGAAACAATGACTAGAAATGAAGCAGGCACCTCTGTAAGAACTGACACACAACCTGGTTCAGTCCAGGGTCAATTTCCAGGCATCAGACATTAGAAAAAACAGGACAAGGAAGTTCATGAAGTATAGATGAATTGCACTAACCAAAACTCTATCCTTTATGTATGAGCTTTGAAGGAGCAAGGGTGGATGGCAATGCACTGGCTGTGATAAGGCCTCATGCAAACTTTTAAAATTACATTATATAAGCAATATCAAACTAAATCCCAATTAATTAATATCGTGTTTAACTAGGTTTTAAATGACAAGTTTTTCTTACTTAGTGAATGAACTTCAGTTACTTGTAGGCAAGAAGCAATACTATTGGAAACTATTTTATGGAGGTAAAGCCATAAATTAATGCTGTGAAAATACTGTGTAGCAAAGATTCACATTAAAATCTAATATGACATATAAAGAATATAAAAAGCTAAGACCACTGAAAAAGTTTAAGGAAAAAGCTCTTTGTAGATTCAGGCCATTCTTAATCAAGCTTTCATCAGCTCTCCCTTAGAAAAATTAAAATTGCTAGATTGAAAGATGATCCTGGGAATATTATGGATATGTTCAAAGTACATTTCTTTATGTCCCATACTAATGAACCAATCACATGTACCATATATTTTCGTTTCAAAAAAATGTAAAGAAAGGGAAAGTATCTATGGACAGCCATGTCAGTGAGCCCTGTAAACACAACCTTGTTTTTTGTTTTTTTTAAAAACATTAAATTTAGAAGTGATGTAAATGATAAATCTATATTAACTAGGATTAAGGTGAAAAAGGTTTCCAGCAAACTCACATTTATATACAGTTTTTTGCAACTTAACGCTTGCACTTTTATTCTATTCTAAAATCCCATCTCATTGTCCCCTGGCATATTTTACATTTTAGTTCATTGCTGTCTGGGTCTTGTACTTAGGTATTACAATGAGGAGTGTACTGTAAATAACTAGATATAGCGATCGGTAAGAGTAGCCAATACAAGCACAGTTTATGACACAGATTGCTACACTTAATTCAAACCAAACTCTTCTTACGTGCGGGACATCAAGATCACAGACTGAGGCTAGCTGGGATTATTCCTCTCCTGCTTCCTTGTCATTATGCTGATTGTTCAGTCCAATCAGATGTAGTCCGTTACCCAACACCCTGACATTTAATTCTCCTTGGCCAGGGAATGAACCTTGAGACACCTCACCCTTTCATTTCTCTATTATCCCATGTCAGGTTGTGGTAGCTATGAAGAGGAGAACACAGAACCTACTAACTACTTTCTTCCTTTGTTGCATGGATGACATAATGAAGTTTGCATGCGGGAGCATGCAGAGACAAGTGCTGACATTTTCAGGCCTTTGTATAGGATGTACAAGACGGCCGATTTTCTAGGAAGTGGAAAAACTCCTGAAGCACAGGGCATAGTCTCTACCCAGCTCTGCAGCTGACAGCTGTGCTCTTTGATAAAACACGTGAGAGCTATGCCATGATTTTCTTATTTGTAACATGGAAATTGCAGTAATTCCCTATCTCCAAAAGGGTTTTTCACAATATTAACTGAAGTAATGCTAACAAAGTCCTTTGAAATGCTCCAGTGAGATACAGCAGAACATAATATTATAGTTTTTTTTGTTACAGAAGCACTAGGAGTACAGATCTTGAATTAAACTTTTTGAACAACTGGCTATGGTCTGGATTAATAAAAACAAGTGGTATTTTATAAATGCTAGTGGATACTTTAAAAAGAAAGGCATTACACCATCATCCCTACTGGGCAAGAATGTGGCTTCTGAATTGGCAATAAAGGGCTGTCCACAAATAATAAAAATTCTCAACTCCTTATAGTTATCTTATCCAGTCATCACTTACAAAGCATTTGGATCAGATATTGCTCCACCTGAGCTATTTTATTTGCCAAATAGCACTTTAGGTAGGATTTTCACTAGGAAAATAGGAAATGAGAATTGGAAAACATTAATTAAATGTGAATACAACAGCTTAATGTATTTTATCTTCAGATGAACTGGAGATGACTCTTTGCCATTCTCTTCTTAAAAACTGCAAGTGGAGATAAAGGAAATGTAGGAAGAAAAGAAGAGCACGGAAAAGATGAAAGATTTGGTGGGTTGACAAGACTGAAGTAATTGCACTTGCATTCAGGGTGGACCCATTCACAAAGCTTACATCTTGCAGCTGTAGTTCTTCCTATCAAAAATAGGTTAAATAAAATGTAATTCTTACAACAGCAACCATTTAAATATAAGGATGTGGTATATTTATGCTCCTTAAAAGGTAATTTTGCTTCTGTATTTACTGTCTCCTCTCTCTCTATTCCAAAGTGTCTCAGCCTCCATTACAAAGACTTCTGTAGGCATCAACTAATACAAGCCTGGAAAATTAGTTTGCATTGAAAATTGTCATACATACCCTGGAGGCAAAACAGAATTTTTCTATGAGGTCAGAAGGGGGGGGGAAATTGTCTAATGGCGGGGTTTTTTGAGTTACAAGTCATTAGAAAATTACTCTGATGTAAACTGTACTCTTGTCTAACATTTGTTAAGTCAAAATAGATTATTTCTATTCCGTCAAACTATTCCAGTAGTCAAATCTACTAGGAAAAATTCTGTGCTTGTCTATACTTGAAAATGATTTTCAGTCAGTTAATGGCTCATCTGACTGGCAGAAACAGTCAGCAACTACTTCTAAAACTACCAACATACCTGTATAGAGTGTGCATGTGTGTATATACATGTGGGTGCATGCACATCCCTTTTCATATACTACTGGTATTATGGTATTACATTATAAACAAGCCATTGGCTCTATGTCTTTGGGATGCACTCCTGCTCTAATTTACGCCTCTGTATGGGGGCCTCCAGACCAATAAAATACATCTTTGCTGTCATTCCCTTGTTTTTCCTTGGTTGTAATTTGGCTGAACCCCAGGATCTGGCTTTTGCCTCTGAGGTGGATGCACCTGAAGAGTAGGTGGAAAGTGAGTAGTCTCAGCAGGCCTTTCATTCTAGAAGCAGCTATCAAAAACTGTAAAGGAACAGTGCTCTCAGTGAATAGTTAACCCATTCTGTGTTTAATACTGTATTGCTTATCAATATTCTAACTTAAAAATTAACAACCTCTAATTTAATTTTTAAAGTGTTTGGTCTTTACAGGGAAATCTATAGTTACCTACAGATTATTTCTTGATTTCTGAATTTCCAAGCCCAGTTTTTATTCATAATTGCAATAACCCAAAAAGGAAAGATGGACTTCACTATAGCCAGTCTGTTTAAGTGAAGGACATTTGGTTCTAAAGTAATAGGGAGCTGTGATACAAACCCATTAGATAGCAATTACAGTGACCCAAAGATGCTTTCTTAACAGGAGCTTCACTGCAGATCTGTTAGAAATCACCTTTTTATATTACAAATAATATGGTGTCCTATAATTCTTAATGAATGTGGAGGAAATGTCTTTTATTTGTGATTGTCCAGAACATCACCCAGTCCTGATTCTGGCCCTTGTGCATTGCCAAACAATTAACATCCATAACTGTAATCATAGGAGGGATTTACAAATGTCTGTTCAGCCACTCAGAAACCCCATATTATGTTGCCATATAAAACTCCAGTCTAGTTTGTTCTTGGATACATGGGTGAAACTCCTACTGACTACTCTAGGAGTTACCACTCTAAAAAACTACTGTAGAATTTGTCACATTTATTTTTCAGATGTCACACCATTCCTGCTATGTATCTCTTGTAATTTGATATTGTATTTTTATCTAGAATGAGCAGGTTTATTTTATTTAAAATATACAAGCATTTAAGTGTTTTGGTGTTTTCCCCTAATGTGTGTTAAAAAAAAAAAATCATCTTGGCTATTTGTTCTGTATGAAAGTCCAAAGCAGTCATTCATTCAAAATAGGCTGCCCTAGGAGGTCACTAAAAAGGTAGAAATAGAGCCTTGTGTCTTGCTACCAGAACTTAAACACATGACAATGGTAAGTTGACTAATATAATTAAGTACAGCAGTTTTTAAAGTCAGCAACACACAAGGAAGTGATCTGACTGGCATCACATCTGGGTGCCTTTGACTCTTCAGTCAAAATGATCCACTACCCATTTACCGCTGAGTTGACTGGTGGCAGGGGGAGCCTTGGTCTGCACTGGAGCTTGAACTCATACCTCTGGAGCTGTTGCAAGACAGCTTTAACTGTTCAACTGTCACATACCAGCACACTGGTGAGTAGGACCTGATACTGGCAGATAAACTAAGGGGCCAGTCCTGCAAACATCTCCCTATATATGCTGAAATTTTGTGCTGCACCTATGTTCTCATGACACCTTTATACCATACCTGCACTTGAATCCTGATGCCTCCTAGACTGGGTCTACTCATGCAAGTATTACTCCTGAAAGTAAATATTTGAAGGATTGGGCCTGAGAAGGCTAACGTACTTCCATAACAACTCAGTAAGTGTATGCACATTGTAAGTGGATAATATGTGGAAGTGACTTGCTTGCATTTCATTATAAGAGATCAGAATCCTATAGAAATCAAATGGTCCTTAGTAATAATCAGTCAGAAGGGTCCTTAATATGGCTGGTAACTGATTTTGTACAGTCTGTTCATTAGCTTCTGCAGTGCCCAAATTCATCTATAGATCATTCTCAAATGGCTCATACACCATAAGCCAAGAACTTTGGCTACTGCATTCAAAGGCACTTTATTTGACCTGTGGTAAGACTGACACATCCAGTAATTGGTGTTGATAGTGGTGTACTGTATCATTACCAGAAGTACTCAGGGTATTTTTTTTTAAATAAGGCATTTAAGATGTTAGGTATATCAGTGCAACCAGGGAATATTTGGGTAGGCAGGGTATACAAAATACCTCCCCTTTTTAAAGCTTTCAGACAGCTGAGGGTTTTTAAGCTGATAGCCACAATCTTCAGAAAGGAACAAAAAGCAAACTATGCATTTACCTGGTGTATTAATATACACAAGAATAGTTATTTGAGAAGATGATGTCCCTGCTATATAAAAACAAGTATTAGAACAGCCTATTTATTCAGGATTCACAAGCTAAAACACTCATGGCCCACTTCTGATAACTTGCAAAATCTAAAACTGCTCATTAAATGTCAGATAAATTGACTAGCCTAAGGGTAAGATGGGTGAATAGGAAATGTGAGCTTGAGTCCAGTTTCTTGTCATTAATGAGATCTGAATAAGCAGAACCAATCCAGCCTGAGTGTGAAATAAAATTACTGCACCTAGCAAAGTTCAGATAAGAAATATGTGAACTTTAAAGTACTTGAACACAAATCAAGATGGTGAGTTTTTATAAAAACCTTTATAAGCTCAAAATGCTGAGGCTTAATGTAGCTTTTTCCATGGGTTAGCGGCTTGCGATGTTGAGAGTATTATATCTTAAGGGCCCCAATTTAACAGAGCTCTTAAATATGTGCTTAACTTTAGGTACTGGAATAATCCCAACCCTATTTAGCAAAGCACTTAAGCATGCATTGCAGTCCTGTTATTTTTAGCAGGATGTAAGCATGCACTTAAAATTAAATACTTTCCAGCTAGCTTAGGAACATGACTGCTCAGGGCAATTTGTAAGTGTAGTCATTTTGGAGAAGATTCATATTATTCTATTCTTATTAAAACATATCATAGGATTCTCTCAATCTTACATAGGGGTATCGAAGGACGTTCAAAATCTGAGTAAGATATGTTCTACAGTTATGGCTCAAGATATCAGAGAAATGCTCCACAACCTATGGTGCATGTTTTGGACAATTATGGCAGATTGTTTCTGAGTCCTTTTTTGTAAGTGGGGGAAGGAAGAATGATAGGTATAGATGAGGGTACAAAAGTGCCACTAATAGTATCTTATTTTGGTTAATCTGGCATGGAAATTAAAATTCAGGCAAAACTTGACTAGAACACAATCTGCTGCTTTTTCTGCTCCTTCTCAGTATTCCGCTTCGGGAATGTGTAGTACATCACGAACCTGAGGCTGTGGATAAGGATAATGTCAGAGTACAGTGGAAGTGGCAAGTTCTTCGGTGAAATCTGAACTGTTTTAAATGTTAACTTGAATTAAACAGGATCATAGAGCTTCTCTCTCCAGGACCCTCTGGGCTCTTTTGTTGGTGGATTGTACACTACAAACTCGGTTCAAATCTTGACTACATATTGGCTTAAATATAGAGTAATTCATCTGAAAGCAACACTTTTTAATTGCTATGCGGTCAGAATCATGTCCTTTGTATGAGCAAATCATTTAGGGAGGTGTGAAAGCCTTTGTGAAATTATTTTCTAAATGGCAGATTATACAAGTAATTGTGTGTTCTGTCTTTCGCATTAAAGTTTATAAAGCTTTGTATTTGCCAGAAATGATAACCATAGGAAGCACTGAATCTGTTTTTTTAATAGGAAAATGGATTGCCTTGTGTTTAAAGCTAGAGCTGGGGTGAAAGGGCCCAGAGTTGTCTTTTTAGCTTTGCTCCAGACTATTTATACAAGTCATGTATGATTTAACCCTCCTACCACAGAAATCAACAGAAATTGCATTTCCGATTCCCATAAAAGCAGAATTAGCACCATAATCTCTCTTTGGCCTGGCTTCCTCATCTGTGAAATGGGGCAGTAATATTTACCTACCGCACCGAGGAGCTGTGACGCTAAATTCCTTAATGTTTATAAATCCTGAGGTCCTCAGATGAAAGCTGCTGTACAATGTATTGCTTCTCATCTTTTATAGAGACATTTGTATTGAGAATGTCTTTCTCTCTAGTCTAAAATGCATGGTGTTTATATTTTATACTGACGAATACATATTGGTTAAGAAGAATTCCGCTGATTAAAGCTATTTTTGTCTTGGTTATACAGTATTAAGGTTATAAAGCAGTGTCATACAGCTTAGCTACAGCTCCTGAGGAAGTTATGCACTGCAATAAATGCTTTAAAGGGTATTTTTAAGTAAAGTTTGTATTCCTGTGTTGGCAAATAAGTGAAATATTGTTTGACACAATGCCCAGGGGAAAATCTAAAAGCAACATAAATGCAAGTTTAGGGAAATCAAATTTTCTCTTCAAAGCAGCTCCTCAAGAGACTATGGTCAACTTCAAGGCTGTCTTTATCAGACATTCCAATGGAAAAAACAGGAAGAAGAGCTGGACTCTAAAGGTAACACAATAGGAGTTTGCAACAGTCACAGGAGTATCGATTACTATAAACCAAGCTGTGCAACAAGGAGATTAAGATGTGGATTACCGACCACACTGTGTGTCATACAGAAAAGAATAGTTTTCAGATGCAAGCTTGACTTAATCTGGTACCAGCAGTCTTTTCTTGAAAGGATTAATGAAGACTTTTTTTTTTCTAGACATTTTTAAAGGGTCTATCATAATAAAGATTGAGAGGAGCAACAAGTAATGACAGAAACCTCAGCATTAACTATTAAAGGATTTAATAACAAATTATCCATTGTTGAATCAAACCAAATGACATCATTTATGTGCCCTTCCTAATTAAGGAAGCATTGTATTCCAATTAAAAATTGCTGCAGTAGAGAAATGGTAGCTTGGATCAATTTCTGCAAATGTGAACCCAAAACGCACATTAATTACTTAGTGTGAAAGAGGGGATTTTTTTTTCTTTAATGTTAATTTGTTAAAGTGAGATTTTTTTCATGTGTACCAGATATTGACTTTATAAACATCACCGATGACACAATTATACAGAAACTGTTATGAAACATCAACACATGCTTGTATTGACTGTGCATTTGTTTTATTTGTAGTATAATGTTCAAGAAACAACAATAGCTAAGTAAAAATATTCTTCAAAAAAACGAGGGACATGCAGATATGTAATGGAATTCTCAATGATGGAGTCCGAAAGCCAACGGTTTCTAACACGGAGCTTGAAGCTGTCTGAATCTAAATCTGCATTCAGACACTGGTTCCATAAACTGCAGTGGGAGATGCATAGGCCTACGGTATACTGAAGTCAATCCGTCTGTGTTGAACAGCTTAAGACAGCATGGCTAAGGTCCTAAATCTGTTTGGCAATTTCAAACCTACAGCACCTGTAGTTTTTCTGTTTACTTATTTCTTTAGCCATAGACTGAACAAATTCAGTCAAGTCAGTCTTGAGGCCGCTGCAACCATTGGGGCATCTTATATGCTGTAACAACCCTCCTCCACTCTGCCCTATGTTTGGCTAGCTTTGTGCAGTCAAAGCCCGTCCAGTCCTTGTTACTGGTTCCCCAGCTCTTCTTGGATCTGCCTCTTTTTCTCTTTCCCACCACAGCACCCTGCATTATGGTGTTGTCATGGGTCTCCAGGCTTCTCGTGATGTGTCCAAACCATTGCAGTTTCCTTCATCGCACAACCTCTAACACTGCACAACCTTTAACCTCCAAATTCTTGACTGATTTGCTACTTGACAGACTCACTGATCTGGTGCTCAGTGCACGAGACATGCAGCAGTCTCCCAGAGCAGCACATTTCAAATGCTTCAATTCTGTTCTCTAACTTTTCATTAAGCATCCATGCTTCACAGCCGTAAAGCATCGTAGATACAACCACAGCACGCAGCAGATGTAATGTTATCTTCAGTCTAATATTACTGCTTGGCCTGATTTTCTTTAACTTTGTTAGCTGGGTGTTGGCAATGGCTGTTCTGATCGGGCTTCCTTTTCAGAAGTTAAGTCTTCTGTGATGGTGGCTCCCAGATACTTAAAACTTGTTACTCTTTCTAGTTTGTCATTGCCAATCTTCACATCAACATTTCTGTGAAACACAAGGCAAATTAAGAGCAGAAGTATAATGGCTTGTCTCCCTGAGAAGTAGAATGCAACCTGAAATGGTAAATACTGTACACTTTTAACTACTATGAAAAAACTGATTGCAGAACTGTTAATAGTTCCAGAGCTATGGGTTCAAGCCTTCCTCGGTACTTATGCTGAATGATGTCCCTAATGGACCCTAACGAAGGGTTTTGAGGTTTTACATAATTCTAGCTGTTAACATTACATATTAATACTCCCTCCTAAGAAAATCTACATATCAAAATATCATTAAAGAAAGAGCAGTTTAAAAAACAAATTCACTCATTCACTCTCTATTACAGGGGTGGGCAAAATATGGACTGTGGACTGGATCTGGCTCACCAGAGGATTTTCCATGGCCCATGGAGGGTCCCTCAGCCCTGCCTAGCCCACATTTTGGGGACAGCCTAGGCCATGGCACACTGAAGCCTGTCCCACAGTGGGGCTGGGGTGGCCCGATGGCCAGATTCACTTCCTGGCAGCCCGATCAGTGATAGCTCCTTCTAGCTGCTGCTGCCAGTCTCTGCCACCAGATACAGCCCTGCTGCCCAGGCACCCTGGCCCATCCACCCGACACACACTGCCAGGGGCACTGGATGGAGCGGAAGGGCAGGGTCTGCATGGAGACCAGGCTGAGACCCACATGGGCAGGGTGAGCTCAGCCACGTGGATGGGATGGGGCAGTAGGCAGGCAGGGAGCAGCATCCAGGAATGGGATGTGTGGGCAGAGGTAAGGCTGGGATTGGGGGGCCATGACAGCATGGGGCTGGGGCCCAGGGAAGAACCGCGATCTGCTCCCTGCATACCCCTGCAATGTATGCTGGTTCTGTGAGCAGGACTGTGGGGCAGAGAAGTGATGTGCTCCCCACACACCCCTACCCTCAGAACGGGCACCTGTTGCAGGGGTATGCCCTGGCCCCACAATCCTTATCTGAGCCCCAGTCCCGTCTGCCCAGTCCACCCCCAGACTCCACTCCCTGCCCCACCCACTGCAACCCCATCCCATCCACCCTGCCACGTGAGGGACGAAGCCGCTTAAAGAGTTTGGTGAGTTGTTTCAGGCTGGGAGGAGGGAGGGAGGGGGTGCTGACCTGGCCCGCGACCACTTACCAAAACTTCCTAAGTGGTCCTCTAAGCCAAATAATTGCCCACCTCTGGTCTCTTACCTACACAGCTTCAGGGATTAATTGGGTAACTTACCATAGTAAATTAAATTTGAGTGGCACTTTGTTACTTCAGCACCCACTTGTTACAGTAAATGCTTAAGCATTACAAATCAATCAGATAGTTTTGCAACCACACATGGCTTGGTTAACTCGTTCAAGAAACATTAAATATGACATGCAATTTACTATTTTTAAAAAAAGCAACAAGTGGTCAATTAATTGATTTAATAAATCTTTGTGTTGGCATTTTAATAAATGAAGCAAGACCCTGTAGTAGCACAACTATTTTCATTTAATCATCATCTAGGAAGTAAACATCAAGCAGAGCTGTCAGAGGAAACATTCCTCCACCTGTATCTGATTTAGTAATAGAAAAGGGATTTTGTACAGTCTGAACATTTTCTCTTCATACTGACTTGTCCTCCTCAGCTGCTTAGTGTCTTTTGTCCCTTCAATGTAGTTCATTCATTCCTCATATGCTACTGTGTAGTTCAATATCTCTTGCTGCAGTCATTTGCTTTTTTTATATCCTTTCTCTTGCTTTGGGGCAGGATTGTTCTAAAATTCCCAAGTTACTAGAGAGGATAAGGTTTCCGGGTTCCCGTATGAAAATGGAAAACACTGAATCAAAAATGAGGAATATACAGCCAGAATCCAAACACCTACTGTTCAGGGTTTTGCTAAGGCAAGGATTTTTTCAGGTGATATCTTTTATTGGACCATCTGCATAGTTGGCATAAAGTTAGACAAGCTTTTGAATGCAAGGACATCTTCTTCAGGCATTCCTGGACCATGGCAGCTACTGCATCACTCTAACACTTGTTAAAATAAAGCATTTACCTTCAGTGAAAACTGCAGGACCAGACTCTTAGTTTTTACCTACAATACTAACTCATGGAAATCAATGAGACTGCTTAGGTAGGTAAGAACTACCTACTCAACTAAGGATGGTAAGATGAAGCCCTAAGGGACTGATCCTACATCTAATAATGTCAATAAAAAGGGCTTGGTGACTTTAACAGGCTCTGTATGCACGACCAAACCAGAAGTGCATAGCTGGTTTTTGATCTGAAGGCCTTGATGCAAGTTACTACTTAAATATTGGTTTCAAATGCTGACACACCTCTCTCAAGTAGTTTTCTGAAGGTAGCTGCTCATTTTAACTCAAAAATTGCCTGTTTGCCACCCAAATGGGATGTCCCCTCAGTTTTATTATTGAAATTGTTATATCAGAAACACAGAACCAGGATAAAATTCTAAAAGTATTATTTACACTTCAGGAATGTTTTGAGTCCCTATATTTTTTCTTTGTTAGTATATTGTTTTCCTATCTTCGGATCTCTGCCACAACTGTATCTCCTACTCAGACTTTTTGATAAGGCTCTATGAATTATTGAAGCACCAAATAACATTGAATTTTACTCTTAATTATTGAAAATATTTGTTTGGTTTTGAAAAAAAAAAGGTGAAGCCTAGCAAAAATGAAAGATACGGGTACCTAAGTATATAAGTAACCTAGGACCTTAAATCTCACTTAAAGTCAATAGAACTGAGGATCCTAAATTACGTATGTGCAGTATAAACATAGGTTTTTATTCACTGGTTATTTTTCAGTGATTCTGCAAAACTTGTCTTTATGTACTTTGTACAAATTAATATCAAGCACCAAAGTAATTTATCGATATCACTGAAATACCTAAATCTAAAAATACAAGCTCAGGGTTTGAGTTTCATCTGTGGTATAAATACACTTTAGAGGATGCATCTAATTTTCATTAAGAAGGGATTACAAAAGCCTATGAACTAACTGTCTCATATTTTTAAAACCAAATGAACTTATCAAAATGTAATTATGTTATTGGTAATGACCATAACATGAATTTGTGACTGTTCACACATTTTCTGCAATATTAGCAAAACAGGGCCTTATATTTATGTGCATTCTACTTTGCATCAGCAATCAGCTCTGCATCCAATCTGTGCAGCTATGGCTCTATATAACCATTCTCAGTCACACCAAAGCTGAATGCAAATAGATGTTGCACGTCCACATTTCATTATTTAAATGTTGAGACAACATATGAAAACTTGTTTATAAATACACTGATTACAGCATCCATCCAGCAAAGCAGATAAACATGTGTCTGAACTCATGCTTGTATGTGTAAACTACTTTACTACTTGCATGCTTAAAACTATGCATATATTTAACTGTCTTATGAGATCAGGGCCTAACTGAGACCTGGTCATGGGTTGAATAATGATCTAACTGTATTAAGTTCAACTTTTTACGTAATTATGACCCATGGTTAAGTTTGCATTTAAAAATCCACCATACTTAACTGTGGCAATATATAATTTGTAAATACTAATAATACAGAAGAGCTTTTTTCTTTTGGCTGTCGTTAAGTTAGATTTTTCACTGGCCCATTTATGAGCAAAATTAAAACCTTCCCTTTGGTCAGTTCATAAATATGCTCTTAACACACTCCACTCTGACCTTTAGAAATGCCAATGTTAACTGGTACACTTAGGGACATCTGAAGGATATTTGTTCTCATGGGCTGACTGGCAGTAAAGTGTCCTCATTTTTAACGTTTCTGCCTACATACACATGCAAACCAGCCCAGATCTCATCACATGTAATTTAAAATGTACAGTTTTGTGCTTCCATACTAAAGTGAACAAGCAAAACAACAAGCTCCTATTCAGAGCTAATTCAAAAACCAGCTCTGCAGTGTCTCACTGACTGCTCTCTAACAAGCCCTTCATTCATTGCTGCTTCATGCAGCTGAGCTGTTTCTACCTGAGCCAGTGTTACAGACCTTTAATCAAACAAATGTACAAGGAAGCTCAACTACTTAACCGCTGTGCTTGTTCTGTGGACTGAGATAGCCAAATATAACAACAAGAATTTTATCCTGCTCAAGACGAGTACATTTCCTTTCCCTTGTTCTCAACAAAGGGCAGCAGGTACAAATGGTCTGCTATCTGTGTCACTGGGAAGTGGAGAGCAATTTGTTTCTATTAAACAGGATGGTTCTATTTTTGATTTTGTTGGCTTTTCCACTCAGTAACCTGTGCCAATCATAGCCTTTAATCTGAAATGCCCTTGACCGTGTCTGCCATGCCACAGAAGAATTCTCTTTTTTTTTTCCCCTTTTGCACAGGTAATTGTGAGAATGCAAGTGAAAGCCCTGGGGTATTGGATTCAAAACACAATCCTGCAGTTCTCAGAACTGTACAAAGACTAAACTTGAATGCGACATTGAGTTCTGTCAGACTGCACCTGCTGGTGATCCCTCTTCCCCTCCAGTTCATGGTGGGGTCACCATATGCTTGACTATACTCCAGTGGCAGGGAGAGCTACTATGTTTTCAGTTCACAGTGAGATTGGATCTACAGTGTTTGACCTGTCTAATTCATTTTGTGTCTGATCAAGCAAGAAAAGCCAGACAAATAGTTAAATGTCTACATCGTGTTCTTGAAAAGAATGCTGCTGAATTCTTTCTTAGACCATTGTCACAGTGATATTTTGACAGGCTGTAGATTGGTGTATGTATAATTTCATGTTACCTCAATATGTAAGATAAGTCCAGCCATTTAATAATATATATAGAGGTTTTATAGAATCTTTTAATGCCCTGAGCAACACCAGTGATGTCTGGTGCAAAGGCCTGGAAACTCCATTTCATTCGTACAAGTCCTGAAATGTTTGATTACCAATCAAATGTCAATAAACATCAAAATATATTCAAACATCCTAAGATTTCCGTCCAATCCATCCTCCTTCACTTCATCAGCCTTTCTATTTTTGTTACCTTTATTCTTCTTCTTGCCTTCTTGAGCATAGTGAGCAGAAATAGAGAAAGAGGGACACGTTTCAGGAGGGACTTAATTTGGAGATGTTAGGTTGGGTCCAAACTACTTTTTCATAGATAGTAGGCCTTCGGCAAGTGACACTGACCTCTTGAATGTTGGATAAAATTCTGTTTCCTGCAAATTTGCATGCCTGCCACAGCATTTACTAGTTATGAAACATGTCTTGGGTTCAAATGGTTCTTTCCAGTCCAGCTCCAGTCTGATAGAATCATAGAAAATCATGAACTTCAGTTCATTTCCCTCTTCCTCCCCCCAGCTGCATTTGAAACCACAGTCCTTTTGGGAACCTTGGAAAGGATCTCAAGTCTAGAGTTATCCTTGCTACACTCAAGCCGTGTCTACACATGCATTTATACCGGCTTAAATTTACTGCACAATAAGTGGGAATAGGCAGGCGTCTACACATGCAGGTGACCTGGGACCCGTGTCCTCTGATCTCTAGCCAGCCCCTTCCCTGTCTGGGACATGCATGCCCAAGGCAGGGGCAGCATGTGGCAGCTCCCACCTTGCCAACCTTGCCTGCCTGAGCCACAGCAGCCTCTGTCCCTACTGGCCATGGTGCTGGCCCTGCTGGCCCCAGCAGGCTCCCCCTACCCAGGCCCCAAGACAGCTGTGCACCTGCCAACTGGGCCCAGAGCACTACCTGTGGGAGGCTCTGGCTGACCCCCTCCTCCTGCATTCCGCACTCCAGCCCACCTACCCCACTGCCCACACACCCCGACCCCCTACCCACACCACTCCAGGACTTGCACAGGGGTGACACAAAACAGCTTTATTTCCCAAACAGCCCCCTCAACAAACAGAGTGCCCCTTTTCCCTCCACCATCCTCCCCACCCACCCACAGTACAAAACTCACATCCCAAACTGAAAACTATGTTTAACTGTCCAACCCGCTCCCTAAGGATTGGCATATGGAGCTGTGTGGTCATTCTAGAACTGCTGCTGTGTGGAAGTGACCTTGAGAGTGTGGCATTCCAGGGGACACTGACCCAAGGAGGGGTCACCACATCCATTATGTGTATAAGTGTATTGCCTGATTGTGTTTGTTCTATGATGCAAGGTGAGGGTCCAGGGGATCAATATCCTTGTTGAGTGAAAGACAGCCTGTTGCTTTCTAGCACCCTATGGGGAGCCTTTGTACATAGTGCAGTTAGTGTTATATTGGTATTGTTATTGTTGGTGTTATAGCTGATTGTATTGATTGGCTGATTGCCATGTACTTTGAATAATAAAGTTGTGTTTAACTTTTCTCATTGTGTGGTTTATTTGTCAATAACTAATTAATTATTGGTGATGACAGGTGGGGCCAGGCTGCAGGCCAATGACTGGTGAGAGCAGCCTGCCCACTCATTAAGTTTTAATTAATTCCCTTGTTAACAGCAGGGCCCGAGCAGGGGCTGGGCCAGGGGCTTCTGCAAGTGGGAGACACTGGAGGATCTCCTCCCAGATCCTGGGAGAGGGTTGAGGTGGGGCAGCAGGCAGGAGCAGGGGACCCCATTGGGCCAGGGCCAGGGCTAGAGGCTGGGTGCCAGGGGACACGAGCACACCTGCCAGGCCCAGGAGGATGGCAGTGGCCGGCATCCCGCATCGCCACTGGGCTGGTGGCCTCTGCCCCATGTCCAGATGTTGGCTCTGAAGAGGGAAGGGACAGAAGCCTTTTGTGAGAGTTGGCAACAGTTCAGAGATAAGATGCTCTGCACCAGGGGCTGTGCATTGCCGCTGGCATCAATGCCTTCTTCAGGGTGTCAGAGGCCCATGCCTGCCCAGCTGTGGGGACACGTGCTGCCCAATAAAGTTCTGAACTGTGTCCCACCTCTCTGTGTGCTGTGGGGTGGGCCTCCAGAGCCAAGAGAATGCAGGCAGGCTGGGTGAGGAGTGGGGGCAGGGACAGCGGTGGGAACTGACACAGCCTTCCCCCTAGTGTGGGACTTACCATGTGTCTGGGGCTGGCAAGGCTGGTGGCCTAGCACAGGACTCCCCTTCAGCATGGGCAAGTGACTGCATGTGGTATCTGTGGCCCATAGGGGTCAGTGGATCAGTACCCAACCAGGGGCACCCCCTGGGGAGGAGTTGGAGCTTCTGGCAGCTGGTGATGTTGTTTCTCATGATAGGGATGGGGAGGTGCCGTGTGGAGCTGGTGAGGCAGCTGCTGGCCAGGGCTCCCTGAGCTCCTAGTGGGTATGGGCAAGGCGGGCACTGAGCACCTAAACATCTTCTCTGGAGAGGGGTCAGAGTGATGCTGGGGCTCTGCCAGGCCACACCCACAGGTGAAAACCACAGGGTTGTGGCCTGGGTCCTGGGGTTGCCAAAATGTTGGTGAGTTCCCGCATTACAGGCATGGTCTTGTGGACATGACCAGATCAACAGTTGTGGTTGGTTATGGCCACCCACTGTGCATGCAAGTCCTTGACCTTTACTTGGCACTGCTGCATCAACTAGGATTGGCCTCTCTCATGCATCCCACCTGACGGGGGCCCCAGGTGCTTGGCTCAGGTGTGCACATGCAGGCAGTGCTGGGCTTGCTGTGGAGGATGTGGTGGTGGTGCATCCTGCACCAGTTCTCTGGGCCCCCTCACAGCTGCCCCTGTGTGGCTAGCCATGGACAGCACTCAGGCGTGCTCAAGCCTGGAGCCCTGAAGGGCAGCCAGGAGCATGTACACATCTGTTACTGCACAGTAACTAATCAGATGTAAATCTGACACCGACATGATGCAGGTATCAAATTTACACTCAAGTCACCATGTTTACTGCACAGTGCAGGCATACACATGTAGACATGCACCGGTACTGAACAGTAAATGCACACACGTAGAAGTGCCTTCTGTGTACATGCTCTGCTATACATGTTCTGCTGATTCCTGTGACCTGAGAGACGCCAAAGTGCATAATTTCAACAGCAACTATAGAAAACTGCCCAAGTAAACAGTAATTGGCTTAGAAAAGACTTACAGATTAATTGACATCATAGCAAAAGTACAAATATTTTTATGAAGAGAAGAGGGAGACTTACATTAACATGTTTAACATAAATTATTTGGTATGAAATTTGCCATGATCTTAGCACTGATGCTCATACATTCATAAGTCATTAGCTTCTCCTTAATCTGAATTTTATTACAGATACTCCTTGCTTACTATTGTAGTTACATTCTTGAAAAATGTGACTAAGTGAAACAATGCTAAGTGAATCCAATTACATCACAGTAGTCACCTACTAGCAGGCAGTAGCCAAACAACGTTATAACTGAACATTGCATGATTTTAAACGAGAATGTTTTCTAATAGATCAGTGAGGTAATAATGAAACAACGTTAACCGGGATGACGTTAAGTGAGGAGTACCTGTACCTGCATTTTACTGCTCTGCTGTTAAAGTTAAATGTTTCATAACTGAAATTTAAAAAATTGCATGATCATCTCCATTCTAAATGCTCCATGAGATGCATGGAACATGGCTGAGTACTGTGTATGTTCACTTTTGAGGATTATTTTATGGCCAACTCTATTTCATTTCTTTCAGGTTTGGAAATCTTAAATATTTGTGTATACTCACAAAGAAAACCTACTTCTTTCCTCACTGCTCTGAACTATGTAAGCTTGGAGAGATGACCAATTATAACAACTCATTTGCTCTTCGTTACTGTGTTTATAAGGTAAGTGATAGATTGTCCCTGACTCAGAAAATGTATAGTACTATATTCTGTGCTAATTTCTATATTGCCTCATTCTGACCTCTCTATATTATCTTTATGAGCTAAGGTCTGCCAACCTTTGTTCTTACCGTGACAATTGTGTCACGGTGGCCTTGCCTGCAGTAAAATTGGAAGGCTTGGACCTGTATATTTACACTATATTCACAAAGTACACTAGTAGTGTTTGTCTACTTGACTATGTCAGGAGCGTCAGACTCACCGAGCCCTGTACATGCCCTGGACCAGCTGTGTGTGTGCGTGCTGTCTGCAATGGCACAAAATGTAGGGGACCACTTTGGGGCATGCACCACATGCAGCAGACGGGGCTGGTCTGAGGCATGTGGTGCCCATGCCAGGCCAGACCTGCATGCTCCATCTGGCTCTGTGGGCCCAATCTGGCTCTGTGGGCCCAATTCAGACCAGTCCCAGGTCCAGCGCATAGGCCCACATCACTGCAATGAGTTCTACATGTGGGTCTTTACAGAGAGCTTGTTACCTCGCAGCACCATAGCTACAATGGCTTCTGATTAGTTTACTTATAATGCTTATGGTGACGAGTTTGTCCCTTAAAGACTTGTTTGGTTTCTTGTGGGACTTCCATAGGGCACTTCAGTAGTGATCAGCAGCAGAGTCACTCTAACGTCTAGCAGTAGTTAAGAAATCGTCAGTCATAGAGCTCATATTTCTGCATTTTAGCACAGCCCATCCCCTGCTGTATTTTCCTAGGGTTTGGAGAAGCGAGTGGGCTGCGGGATATAATGGTCACATGATGATGTCTAATATCGTGTGGTGGCAAGTTTCTTGTGCAGGAATGGGTTTGTAACTTTGGATTTTTCCTTATTTGTTATGTATATGTATCTTTTTTTCTTTTGCAAAATTGAGTTAGAGAAAAACTTCTAAATACATCTGACCAAACAAATACCTGTAACACATTTTATCCCATCAGAATTTTGTGCATATGAGGAACGCCAAATAACCCAATAGTTCCTTTTCCAGATTCTTCCACCGTTACCTTCACAAGTACAATGGAGCCCACCAGTCTAGCAGGCAAGGAGAGGTATAGGCTTTGTATACAAGGGTATATACAATCTTTTCCCCTATACACTTAGTACCCTTTTGGTTCACTTTTGTAATTTATGCAACACTATAAACAACTCTAAAAGCCTATACTATGTGAGCCTGAAAATTTTCTGTCTTAACTCATGTCCAAGGAATTCATACTTTTTAAGCAAAGCAAGGAAGTATCTTGAGGGGTTCAGTTTTTGGTTTAGTTCAAATAAACATCCAAAATTTCTAGTTGTCATACTTTAACCACTTTAGTTTGGATATCTTGCAATAACTGCTTTTCTTCATATTGCTTTAATCAGTAGTGTAAGCAAGGCAAGATGTCCAGTACAGTAGCCCCAGGTGCCAACATGGGAAGAGGACAGAAAAATAGCAGCACAGTCACACTGGTGGCACTGGCAGCTCAAGTCACCACTGCTTTTGTACATGGCCGCTGTCCCAGGAGTCCAGCTGACTTGTTACACCTCTGGTTTTCCTCTCTGCAGGAGACAAAGCAACAACAATCTCTTCTACAGACATAAGCATCTCAGGTTTTGATATAAATTGGAAGCACATCGGCTTTTGGAAAGAAGTAGTTTGTAGGTAATCAGGATTCTTACCTTTGAGAAGATTTGAGGGGGTTTTCAGGCTTGACTTTTTTTTAGGGGAAAATTCAGGTTAGTTCTAATTTTATCAGAATTTTCATCCACTCCTAAGGCAAGAGATAAATGGAGTGTGATAGTGCTCTGGCGAGCTTGCAGAACTACTTGTGGTGAATAATTTATTTGACAAATTTTGTCCTTATTTCAGCTCATGAATTATATGTGAACTAACTTGTGCTTTTATGAATTTGTTCATTATTCAGAATTATACAAGGAATGTTTCTGTGCAAACATATTTCAGCCTATGGTTTGCTTAAAACCACTAGTTTAGTATTTGTATTTTACACTTTGCATTGTGAACCAAATTTATCGTTGTAAACAGCCTACAGCTGACGGACCACTGAAGTCCAAATTGAAGCTCAACTTTGAATATTTTAATAGACTTAATTTAGCCCTTGTGTCTGCCATCTTCTTGAGGGTTGAAGTTAATCCTGTCTCTTATGGATTATCCTAGTCCTATGGTTTCTTTTCCCTGATTGGTGTTTGAAATTCTTCCAGGCAGAATGGCTTTATGAAGTCATCTTTGCCACTAACGTACATGAAACAAAAGTTTACTGCAAATGAAATCACATAAAAACTTTTTGTCTGTCACTCATAAAAATTCATGCTTTTTGTCATTCATTTCTTAAAGAACTGCAACATGCAATGACTACTACAGCCTAGATATATTTTTCTTGGTGGTCATATAAAATATCAATTTAGAGAGAAATGACCACGTATCTGCACAGAAACATATATAAATCGGATTCTTCTAAATCCTATGTAGAATCCATGTATTCAAACTTGACACCAAAATATGAAAAAAAAACAATCATCTATCTCAAACTTTGACTTAGTTTTCAGTGTATTTAATGTTCTGGTTTAATTTGATACAATTATAATAAAAACTGCAATCTAAGGCAAGCAAATGAATTTTATGTCAAGAGTGAAATACAATCTGTTAAAATTGGTTTAAAAATACAATTTTAAGTCTAGTACAGAAAGTCCTGACATTTCAGATTAATCTGTCCTATAACAAAATTAATGACACTCAAAGTTGTTTAAGAATGGCTGTTAACTATACTTACCCTATTCATCACTGGATCTATCAGTCTAATCAGAAAAGCTACCAGGTTATTAGGTACAGTCCATCAGTTCATGTTAAGGAAATACAAATTGTGGTTGTTTGAGAAATCAAATTACCTAATGATATAAATATAAGGAACCCAACCAAATAATGAATTCTTTTACATTTTCAGTTTAATATATGTGCACATTACTAAAAAATCAGAGGTAATTTATGATAAGCACACAGAAAAGTAGATGCCTATCAAAGTAATCCTAACCTCTTGAGACTTCACATGGACCAGAGACTTTCATGGGAACAGCTTCTCTCACTGGTTTCTAACACTTCCTGCTTCCATATCTATCAAGAAATAACTGAAAGCAAACTTCCTCATACTATTGTTGCACTTGTGGTTTTGGCTGCAGCTTGGAAATGCAGAGGCTCAAATTTCATTTCTTTAATTAGAAAGGAAGAGCTGTTCATCATTCCTTACTTGGCTGTAGTGAAGTTACAGAAATAGGTTGCAGTAATTATGCTTTGTGGTTAATTTTGGAGAACTTACTCTGAAAATCATCTTAAGTGATTGGAAAGTGCAAATAGTGATTTCTTTCCTCAGCTGAACAAAAATTAGCAGGGAAAATAAGGCCTTGTTGAGCTCCCACAGAAAAAAACGCCCGTATTTCTCATCAAAATATCAAATGATATTGCTTTCAGAGAAACATTCAGTTTGACCAAAATGATTTTGGCCAGTAAGACAGGGAGGAAGTGAGGGCTAGATTCATAAACATGCAGGCTAGGAAGCTGAACTGTTCTTTTTATTGCCCTTCCCAGTACTTTACAGAATACAACCAGGGTTGTTGAAGATCCAGATTTAGCCCCTTCCTCCCCATGAGGAGAGAGCCCCTTCCCTGTCTCAATTTGTAGAAACTTGCCCTAACTAGAGATTGATTCTCCCTTGCCTGCTGTCTAGTTTGTCTGGTTCAATGAATATTTAAGTAGTGCTTTCAAAATGAAACAGTTCTTACATGAGCAACTGAGAGACATCTCCCCACTCCTTGTAGACTGAAAGGTGGAAGACCATGGATTGGATTCCTGCGCTGAGTAAAATGGAAACGATCTCGTTTGAACTTGGGTTTCCCAGTGCGCAGGTGAGTTTCTCAACCTAGACAGTACAGAGAATTCTGATTTGGGATCCATCAATCTCTCCTCTTTAAGCATTTCCACTATGGATAAAATACTGAAATATTTATTAAGACAGTGAGTGAGACAATGAATACCCTGTGGCCTGGTGAATACCCTGTGGCCTGGAGACGAGATAACTCACCTGGGTCCTAATCTCTGTTTCTGTCAATTAATGATTATGCAAAGCAGAATAGTATCAAGGGAATACCATCCACAACAAAATACCCTATAGCCTGATGGTTAAGGCAATCTCTCCTGGCAAGAAGAAGATTTGTGTTCACATCCCCTCCGGCAGGGGAAGGAATTGAATATGGGTCTCCTGAATCCTATATAAGTGAGTAGAAGGGACTGTTTCCTCCACCAACAGTTTTGTGACACTGTCCACAAAATATGTTTTCATTCAAAACTATTCTCAGCAAATTCAATCTATGAATAATTTGGATTCAACTGAAGCTGCATTTTCCAGCAAATAAATTGTTCACCAGAAAAATCTCAGAAGAATGTCTTGCATTTAAAACCTTGTCTAACTTTATCCCAGCCATTCAGTCAGTCCAATAAAAGATATCACCCTAAAATATCCTGGCCTCTTTTTATAAATACTGACATTTCTACTCGGAAATATAAAAATGTGAATGATTGATTTAAACATTGGCCTATTATACAAATACAGACTTCACTCTATGATTTAAATGTTGATCGTTTTTCATTTTTATACCCATTGCATACCTCAGTTATTTATTTTTCCATAAATTATGGTCCTGGTCCTCTTTCTATACTGTTGTGAATCAGAAGCAATGGAAAAGCATGGGGTGGATAACTCAAGCACCTTTACGAATTTTATCCCTGAGAATAAACAGCACGCTTCATACTTTGTGTTTCACAGTTGGACCCTCTATTCTGAGGGCTAAACTCTGAGTTGTACGTTCCTCCATGAATATTTCACTGGGTGCTGTTCCTCAAAAAAAAAAAAAAGAGGGGGAAGCCAAAGCAAAATCTGAGTGAGGACCTTAGGACCTGGCTCAGCATAGCCTATGGGGTTTTGTTTCTCTCTTTCCCCATTGGTGTTAGACCAGGTTCAATAACCCGTGCACACGATGAGTAATACTTAGCACCAAAGATGACCTATTTCCTATTTGGTGCTTCTCACGTTACCATGAAACCTGGTTGCTGAATCTTTGCCATTGTTGCTGTAATAGACATATTGCAAAGATGAAATTCAATCATGTAAATCGTGAAGTAACTAAATAGGATATGGTTATATAAGGAAATATTTCATAATCAAAGAAAGGTTGTAAATAGTCCTTCAGTGTCAACAATACCCATAATGCAGGGGATAAAAAAGCTCACATGGAGTCTTGGGCAGTAGTCTGCTTTATTGAGAGGTGGAATTGCTCTTTTCAAGGAGTGCTGTGGGATCTTTAACTTCCACCTGGACAACTGCTAGAGACTGGCAGAAGGGATGTTTAAATCAGGAGTGCTGCAGTGGACTGGTAATAGTTCAAGGTTTATGGATATTTGTTTAGCAGTCTCACTGTATGTCGCTGTATGTTACCAGAATATGGCAACTCGTCTATGAGAAAAAAGAAAATAGGGAACTGAAGCTCCTGATGATAAACACAGGGTTGCCTCCCTCGCTGCTGGTTGAAACATTTTATATCTATTCACTGGGGCAAAGGAGCTCTGCTACTCTCTCTCCTTCTGCACAAATGTGAATAATTTGTTAAACATTCCCACTGTCTTCTGCAAAGTTCCCATCAAGATTTTTCATTAGATAGTCCATGAACCTGCCTAGTTGTAAATTAAACATGAGAGCAGCTTTGCCAGCAGTATGCAGTGATCTTGGGGGCAGTCATGTTCAAGGCTGTGCCCTGGAATAAAACGCACTGTAATTCCTTTCTGTCAGGACACTTTTGCATTTTTTTTAACCGCTTAAATCACAGGTGAGTGTTTCCTTACTTGGCCTTTTAAAATTCTCAGCCATTTGCTGATTTGCATTTTAACTTTTATTTTAACTGAGGCCACATTAAAATAGGACAGAACCTCAGTAGGTGTAAATGCTCCATAGCTCCGCTGGCATCAATAGTGCTGTGACACTTAGCATCGAGTGACTAATTTCCCTGAGGAGGACAAATATGCCACAAGTATACATTTCATCATTTTAAACAAGTAAAACTTGTTTAAGAAAAAAAAACAAAGGCCAAAATGTAGAGCCTGATTCTCAGCTGCTATAAACTGTCATGGTTCATTTGACCTCAGTGGAGCTCCATCTATTTACATACCTAAGGATTAGCCCCTGGGCCTAATTCATGATTCCATTATACCAGTTCTGTACTGGTGTGTCTCCACGCCATGAGTGAATTGGCATGGAATCGGTCCATCTAACAGAATTGTGAATCCAGTTCTCTGCAAGGAGTTTAATGGCCTGTGACTTCCCATAGCAGCATAGGAGGAAGCTGTCCTTATTTGTGGTGATATGCAATGCCTTACATGCAGCAGCCTAGTAATACAATGTGTATGTCCGGGGTGAGGGGGTTGTTGTTGGGTTTTTTTGAATGGATCCTGTTGTCCATACTAAATTGTGACATCTGCTTTTGAGTGGTCCAAAAGCAGGGGCATTCTCTGCAAAAATGCTCTGTGAAAAATGCGTTTGGCAAAAATGTTTGAAACTTGAAATGTTTTAATCAGCTGTAATTTGGACACTGCTGCTAGGCTTAATGTATAAAATGATGCCTTGCAAACAGGAAGGATGGCTGCACTTCAAGATGTGAAATATTGGCTGGGAAGGAATATTGTTTTATTAAGCTGCCTTGTAGCAAAACACTTTCAACTGGCAAAGTAATGAGTAAATTTCTTTAAAAATATAGTGTATTTAAGTGCTGAGGAGGGTAGAAAACTGGCTTCATGTCAAAGGACACCAGATATTCAAGGGAATAATTAATTCATGAAATCATAACAATCCAAATCAGTGTTAAGGACATTAGAAAACTTTGGAAATCAGGCTAGATAAAAACAATGGCCATTAAATTTCCCTTGCAATACTTTAAATTTAGGAGGTTTGCGTGGATTTGATGTGTCATTTACAGAATCCAGTCTTAAATTTCAAAGTGCAAGTACTGGTACAGCAAAGCAGAAACACACTGTAAGTGTTGTTAACTAATGAACATAAATAACATTTTATAATATAATACATCTTGAAACTTTCCTTTAAAAACTAGTTTTTTAAACCGTGTTTTGGTGTTAATGTAGAGTTACACAAGGAGTTTCTCTGTCATGTCTTAATCTGCAATACTGCATCTTGTCAAGAAAACAAATCCCTCTGTTATTTCAAGCTATACATGTTAAAAAATATCAAAACTTCATAAAACATCTGGTTCCCCCTACCTTTCAAGATTCCTATTTGGTGACTGACTGAACTCTTATGGTACAATTAATTAAATGAATGGCCATCTCGTAAATTTAAAAAATATATATCCCCTGCCCCTAAATCTCTGAATCCCAGCTGGGAACCTGAAAGGCGTGAAATACACAGTAATCATCTCACATCAACAGAAACTGATCTTAAAGCTGTAATTACATGATAAATGTCTCTCTGACACATACCCACTATTTGGCCATGCCCTGGAGACAAATGCTAAGAGCCAAAAGGGGCAGAGGGGAGAAAAAAGTAGTAGATGATATCCAGTCCCTTCAGTGTTGTTTGCAGTTTCATTGGCTTTCTTTCAATGATCTCTGAGACTTCTAAGAGCATGGTAGATATTTCCTAAATATTTTACATTCAAAAATACAGTAGTATATGGATTTGCTAGTCAGCTTAGAGGAAACCAATTAATTGCTGCAAATCATGCTGTACGAGATGAGCTTCCAGCAGACAGACACACTGTTCAGATGGAGGAAGTTCACTTCTTAATAAAACAGGCAACAGCAGAGCTTACACAGTATGACTGAAGTGGTTCTCATGCAAGTTAAAAACATTGACTGCAAACTGCTAACCCCTACAGCCCTTAGTAAGGCAAAGCTCTCATTTATTAGGAGTTTTGCTTGAGTAAAGATAGTAGGCTCACATCTTAAATGTTAGCAGTGCAGTTGAGCACATGAGCTTTAGGTCAGTCATTATTTGGGCTGATGTTATGAGTAATTGTTACTGTATTTTAGGCTTTCCAGGGTGTTTTTAGTTCCTAAACCCTATGTTAATGTGTGCTTTAAAAACACCTATTTAGGTAGATTTGAAGGCACATTGCCAACTGTGTGCCATCTACATTACACAAGTGAGCTGTAATTGGGGACCTACCTAACTCGCAGCAAGAAGAAGCAATTTTGCAGCTTGGTTGTGCCCCAAAGAGCCAATTTTGCAACGATTTCATGATGGCCCTATCCCTCAGTGCTGATTGGTGGAGAGGTCCTGCCCCTCAGCACTGATTGGCAGAAAGGCTCTGGGGGCAGAAGAGACAAGAGGGTGGCCCCCGTCTTGACTGCTGGCTACCCCACCAGCTAGTGCCTTCCCTTCCCAGGCCAGCTGCTAGGCAGAACTGTAGTGGCACTGAGGAGTGCTGGCTCCCCTGAGAGAGCCAGCATTTTATTTTTATTAAGTGTGGTTTTGGTTGATTTCCTGGAAAATTGTGGCCAATGCCATTTTTCATGATGATCATGGCGCTCTTGCGAAAATCAGAAAAATGCCATTTAAGTAGATCTGTAATATTGATCCTCTCTTCTAGGTAAAGCCAGTGTTGGGAAAAGCTCTCATCAGTTTAGTGTCAGAGGAGGCCCTAGTACAGGGGCAGAAAGGAGGTGTGGGGCTGCTTTATGGTGGCAGAAAATATTGTTGCAGCATGAAGTGTTTCAGCAATCTCTAACACTAGCATATAGTCCCTGTAGACCATACTCAGCAGATGCAATTTCATAAGCTAGGTAGGCAGGGGATCCAGGAATTTAGGCCTACCCCTGTTTTTTACAGATAGGGCATATCTACACATGCATTTACACTGGCTTAAATTTGCTGTGTAGTAAATGGGAATAGGCTAGTATCTACACGTGCAAGCATTAAAGCATATTAATGCTGTGGGTGGACTGACTTGGAACTAAAATTAGTCCCAAGTCAGTCCACACACACACACACACACACACACACACACACAGAGTGTTACTGCTCAGTAAGGCATCTACACATGCATTACTGCTCAGTAACCAATCAGGTGTAAATTTAATACAGGAAGGTTTTTAAAAAAAGCAGCTATGCATGTAGCAGTGGCCACTTCACAGAAAGTGAAGAAAACAAATTGGTTACATGAATCTCCTCAATCAAGGTTACTTCTGCCCCATCCATATTCAATAATGGGGGCAACGTGGGAGGGAATAAAGAGTGGATTCATATAGAAGAAGAGATGTCTTGTGCCAGAGGTTAGTTTAGAATTTGGAATGGGCGCTGTTGGAGGATCATGGACTTCACCACTGAAAGTCAGTCTGGCTGGTTGAAACTTGTTTGTTTGTAACCGTGGATGGAATATTTCCTGGATTCAGATCTTAAGTTCTAATTTTAGATGGCTAACCTAACACTATGGCTAGGGACAGACATTCGAAAAGTCGGAGCCTGAATTGATTCAATCTTTGCAGGTTAGTCTAGCTTGTAAAAACTGAACTGATTTGCAAATGAACAGACATTCACATTTAATTCTGGAAATGCAGGCACATGCCTGCAGTGGCTCAGGCTAGAAGCTGGAGAGTGCTAGAGCAACCTTCCCTTTTGCAATAGCCGCAAGGCTGGAGGGAAGCTGATGTGGGGGTGCTAGGTCCCACAGGAGCTAAGTATGATTGTGGAAGGGTTTAAACTCCCACCATGGCCTGTAGAGACCCCAGCCAGGCTATGCCTGGAGGGGTAGAGGGTAGCAGTCCTTGCCATGCTTGTCCCCAAGGCCAGACAAAGCCCACTGGGAATGGCAGACAGAGCCTGCTGGGAAGTTATGATTTCATGAATCACTAGGAAGGACCCAAACCTAGTGGCCCAGCTCAGGCTGGCCCATCTGCCTCTGCCCTCAGCCACACTCATTGGCCAGGCTGATTTGACTCAGCCCTGTAACACCAGCTGCTGGTAAGGCAGGTGATGGCAGGAGCCATGCCAGCCAGCTTTGACCATTCTCCCTCCCCTGCACTGGAGTGAGGAGGGGGAAATGACTAACAGGGGCTCCAGTGCCCCGGTTGGTGACAGGAGGGAATAAACCCCCTCCCTCCTTCCTCTGCCTCAGCAGGCCATGCATCTGGCCATGCCCCTGCCCCTGATTGGGCTAGAAAATAAAGGGGAAGGGCCAGCTCTGTACTGTGGAGCAGAGAACACAGGCCTGTCCAGGGCTGCAAAGTACATTGGGATACTGTGGGACTCTGATTTAACTTAAACTGTGAAGGGGTCTGGGACAGAAGTTACATAAACTGGCTGGACCCAAATAATTTACATCTGATAATACATTCAACCAGGTTTATCTTAAACCAGTTTCAGCCATTTTTAGACTGGTTTATGTGTACTGAACATATGTTCTGTTACAGGTTTAAACCAGTTTCTGATCATTTAAACCAGTTTGTGTGTAACTTCCATCCCTAGACTATGAGATGAACTGAAAATGTCCTGGGGGGTAATGAATGATGTCAACTAAGACGGAAACTGAAAATGGAACCTACTAGAATTGGGACCTAAGAACTACTTTTAGTATTTGCCTTTACAAAGAAATAAACATTTGTGTAGCTCAGCTAAGACTGAATGAAATGAGGACGTGATAAGAGCCTGCAAATAGTAGGATGTAAATACAGGAGTGAGAGATGATGCAGGATATAATGAGAAATGGGGTGAAATTAAGACAGGAAAAATAGGCTGAATTTTAGTAAAGGCTTCAACAGTGTAAAATATATTTGGCTGTGAAATAGTTTCACAAATGAAGCTATGGAACACTAATGTTTAGGATTTTTAAAAATAGACTAGAAAATATATGGAACAAGGCAACATTGGCAGAAAGATGAACTATAAGGTTTCTCCCATTTCTGACCTCTGTGATTCTGATATCTCAGTCTGTGGTGATGTAAAGGAAGACAGAGACTTATTTAATCCAAAGGAGGCCTTGAGTTGAGTAATTTCACACAGTTCTCTTTGTTAAAAATGCATTATCGTGTATAATATATTGTGAGAAGATTGAAAGAAAGGAGAGTTCTGCTAGTTAAAGATTAAACATGCAAGTCCTTAATGATCCAACGTCTCTGGATGCAGAATTTCTATACCTGACTGCTTTTTACTTTCCAAATTCTCAGGTGAAAAAGATTTAGGGTCAGGTTAAGTGCCATCTGTTAAGTGCCTCAGTAGACTTAGGATCCTAAGTGTGATATGTTCAGCCCCCTGAAAATTCTATTTATGCATCTCATTTTGTAACATGCCTAACATGCCATATTCATCTTAAAACTGAAACACACAAAACTGCAAGGAGAAAGAGGGCCTATATGCACCTTTTTGTGTTTACAGTTTCTCGGGGACTTGAACAGGGTAGAATAAAATCATATTTAGATCCCTTATTCTAATAGAGAAAGTAGGATATGACCCTAGATTGTTTGGGTTTTAAGGCATTGAAGAATGGACTGGTTTAAATAAGCATTCAAAATTCCAGGCCTTATAAAACTTTTCAAAATTTCCTGAGCTGAAAAATTGGGCTAAAACTCTTTTTAAAAACATTATCTCACAAGATTCTTGATACAGCCCTGTCAAACAAAAAATGAGCTCCACTTCTACCTGAAGAACCCAGAAACATTATGGGTAAATTTTTCAAAAGTGTCCAAGGAGCCTAAAGGTATGTTGTAAAAGGGCTGTCTATCCCTTTAAGAGGGAACAGTGAGCCGTGTTGAGAAAGCTCAGATGCAGTGCATTTGAATAGGCAGGCAGTGTCTGCTAGGACCTTTAAAAAGCTCCCAGAAGAGTAAGCAACAGAGAAGAAAGCAAGCTCTGAGTGCAGCTTCTTGCTACAAGAGCACACCAGGCTGCTGTGCTGGTAGCTAGAGCCAAAGAGCATGGCAGAAGGGTTCATTTTTGGTTGTTGATTTTGTTTGCTGCTTGTATTATTTGGGAGGACTGGCTGAGGAGCTCTTTGGGCAGCAAAGCTCACCTGCAGAACCAGCAGGCTAGGTAACCAGCTTTACGTGTGTCTACACTGCAGCATGCAGAGTTGTGTCCAGATACATGAGCTATCTCTAAACAAACCAAAAGGAGTACCAAAAGCAGTTGAGCTGCACTTGAGAGGGCAGATATGGCTATGGTGCTTCCGGTACCTATGAGTAATATCTCATTTACAGCTCACTTGCATATCATAACATCCCACTGCACTGTTCTGTGTCAACATACCCGAAGTTTTGTTGTGAAATAATACAATGTAGTTATTTTTACATTAGTTATGTGTGTAAAACTAGTCTAAATTTAATGCATATACAAATATCCTATACTACCTATCTGTATCTTATTCACGTAAAACAACATTTGTTCCTACTGGAATGCTCATGCTATTTATGTTATTTGAGGTCAGTGATTATCTCTTCACTGTCTTCAGCAGGAGTTGGCTCAGGCGCTTAGAAAGAAATAGAAGAAAGACTCCCAATCACTCCTCTAATCACTCGTGCTGACTCTACACAAGTTAAGAAAGAGAAGATTTATATGCAAAAGGGCAGCAAAGCATTCAGAATGTGGGCTTAACTATCACTGTGCTAGCTTTTCTCTGCAGACCTGAACAAGAATGTCTTACATTTGGATGCTGGTCAGACTGTATCCCAACTATGCAGTTGGCCCAATAAAAGGTATCGGCCAAAGAAATCTTTGCCTCTCACATAATTCCTGAGCTATCATGGCTACAACCTCACTCTAATGCTATTTAACTTAAAGCATTTGAGTAATCCTATTTGAGACCATGCTTATGTTCAGGATTAACCATATGATCAAGTGCTTTGTTGAACTGGGAACTAGAATTCTGACCAGAAACTTCACATGGCAATTAAATTTAAAATTAGGCTCTGAAAAATAAAGAGGTAAGATAGCATATCTATTCAATGCAAAAAAAAAAAAAGTTTATGATCTTGTGTGGTCCATCTGCTTTAGATTTGTATTCTTTGTGGAAGGAAGAGTGCATGGGAAGTGAAACCCACATAATACAATATCAATCTGAAAGGGCTTTACCAATATGGAGTGCATAAATGAGCTATTCCTCACTAACAGGCTTTGGAAATGCTGCAGTTTTAATGCAAATGAGGCCCACAGAGACAAAGGGAAAATAAATATTTGTTTTTATTCAATGATCCTGTTATGTTTTATCTGTTGTGACCCTCCCTTTGCCTTGCCATCAGATATTCATGCAAACACTGCCATTAGGGAAGAACAGCCTCCTTTAAAAATAAACACAGATTTGCCTGAAAATTTCCTTATCTTTCTCCATTTCCATTCCTAACAATACGCATGCATTATTGCTATGCCCACTAGTAAAATTCAAAAAGGTCATTAATAAAGGCTTGTTCACATAATAAAGGATTTTAATGGTGTATTTGGCTAAAGAGGTCTGCTTGTTTAGCATATACAGCACAATTGATTCTTTTGACCATCTGCTGAGTACAGAAAACCTTGAATCCATGACTATATTTTTTCTTTTACAAAGCAGTACCTGCAAATGCTAAATGGAATGCCATTTCACATGGAGCACAAATTATATTATTGTATCTGTTGTGCAAAGCATTTTCTGTGTATAAGCATGTGTGCACTAGATATGTGTACAAGTCAACAAAGTTCTTTTGGTAATGTTTTACCCGTACATCTGACACACACCTACAAAACATTCATACATATATATCTGTTTATACCAATTTCTATGTTTATATACTTACATAGTTCAAATCTACCCTGCACTTTGCAATAGAACAAAGCAAGGTAAGACTTCCTTAGCTTAACTTTATGCCACCCATATCCCATTTCAGGTGCAGGGTCATATCAAGGCACATTAGGGGTGGACCAGGTCAGAGTGGAAATGAATAAATGCCCAGCATTAATCAAACCTCTAAAAGGCCCTAAGCTAAAAAAAAATTCACATGCTTCAGTTTAAGTATATGAATAATCTTGCTGAAATCAATAGACTGACTCATATGCCTAAAAGTAGACATCTACATATAAGTGTTCGCAGGATACATCTTAAATGTTTTTGATACATTAAGAACGAGGTACCATTAAGAATACATAGTAATAATATAAGGTAAACTAAATTACAGTGATATGGTAATGGTTCAAAGTCCAAGTATTATGAATGCAGAAAACTTAGGTTAGGGTTAATCTTAAATGAAATTCGAATAAATAGGAATATTCAAATGTGCAAGCAAACTTAACTCTGCCATGTGATGTGAGAAAGTAATGTGGGTAACAACTATATTTATTGCTTAAAGTCTTTAACTGCTGAGGATTAGATTCAAATTGTTTTGATCTAAGCATGATTTTCAGGACATATCTGATTTTTAATTTTTTTATTTCGCCTCAGGATAGCATTAAGGCTCCCATTTGGAAGAGGAAAGTAGTCTATAAATGTGTTTAAAAGCAAAACCTTTTTTGTTCAAGGTCTCTTGTGAGACATTTATGAAAAGTAATCGGGGGAAAAAATACTATAAGTAAAAAAAAATAAATCCTTGAAAGTATGTACAAGATTTCAGTGATATTTAACTAACCGGAAGTTTGATGAGTTTATTATTTTACTTCATGGAACATTAGGAACACAAAAGATCTGACAAAGTGGGATTTTTTTTGTTGAGGAACTCTTCTCAAATTTAATTTTAAAATCGTGAACTAATTACTCTAAATTTTTCATTTAATGTTATGCTTAGTACGTGCTGTAATTTTGAGACCAGTGCTCTATTTTTTTGTTTAGAAATAGTTGCTGACTCTTCGTTTTATATGAAACTCAACAGAAGGTTATGTAGGAAGCTTCAACCATTCAGTTAATATGTACCCGCACATGCACACGCACATGCACACTAAACATACTGCAAACATTTCTGTTGCTCTGAAAGTGTCTACCACTTTGACAACACTTGCTCATCCAGGACTTGATCCAAATCAGTGATAAGACTGCTCTTTGTTTTAATGGACTTTGGACAAGGCCCAAGATCTAATACATTTTTTTTTCTAAATCAGTAACAACTTTCTAAATGTGTCTGAAGTGAGCATATAGGAGAGGGATGCCCACTGTCCTAGGACTGTTTTCTTTCATGGTTCAAAGCAGTTTATATTAAGCAAAACCTTAAGCACAACCTTACTGTTTAGCATTGGTTTATGTTGCCAAAATGCTAATTGCATTGCTGGATCAAGCCGGCTATAAGCAACGCATGGTTCCATTCTTATATTCCTTTTGAAATTATAAAAAGTTATGCCCTGATCCTGCTCCCGTTGAAGCCAATGGCAAAATTCCCTGACTTAATTGGGAATGTATTCAAGTAATGAATCAGGTGATTTTTGGTGGAAATTTGCAATTCAAAAGCTGCCATTAGAAAAGTAGCATTTGGAACGGCGTAGCTGTGTTGTGCCTCATGTAGATCAGTATCAAATTAAATTTCCCTATTGTACCTCTTATGTTGTTAACACAATGCAGGGAGTGTTGTTTGCTTCATCTCCATCCCCTAACTGCAACATCCTTTTCAGTTTAAATTATACAGAAGTGAATAATTATTGAGGCCTTCTGTTTACCATCTTTAGAAGATTTAATTTATCCCAATAAACATTGTGAAGCAGACCTTTTCGGATTTGCAACGACATATAATTTACTTGGAACAAATGCTTTGGGTTCAGTATAAAGACCATTCATCAGGCAAATCTGAATCGGAGGCAGCTTAGAAAAAGAATCCTTTGTCTAATTGTTTTCCATCACAAACAACATGTGGAAAAGAGATTTAGGCAATATTTTCAAACATTATAAGCTACACAATTATTGTCCTTTGCAAACCTGGTGATAGTTTTGCACTCACAATTACACTTTATCTGTTTAATCACCTATTCACCGTGACCAATTACAAACTTGGCATTGATGAGGAGGCATTTAATAATATTAAATAAAAACCCTAGATTTAAATAAGGGTGAGTTTATGACACAAATGAACAAAAAACAGGAAATTCAAAGGCCAGGCTCATACTCCATCCTTAATTCTTAGCATTCTGCCTAAGCCTGAAAAATGAAAAGGCCCAAGCTGTAAAGAGATCTTTGCAATACTAAGTCACAAAAGAATGAGTTAACAATAAAGTATCAGGATTAATTTTTAATTGGCATACCTTTTTTTGCAGAATCATGGTGTAACACAAACATTGCTATTACATCATTTATGTGTTAAATTCCCTGTACAATCATACCAAATCTACCCCTAGTGAAAAGATAGTAGGTCTGAACTTTGACCTTTCCTATGTCAACTCTTTGCACTCTTGGTAGAAATTGAACAGAGAACTATTTTAATAGTAACTGAAAATTCCCTTTGTCCATCTATGTAGGATGCATTAGTCTTCCCCTGCTAAAATATTTGGAGAATCCTGGATAAAGGAGATGGTAGAGTTGGAGCACAGGAAGCTAGTGCGATTAAAGAAACCTTGCAGTTGCTTTAATTTATACCAGGTACAACTAACTCCTGACTTCAAGAACCAGTGGGATAAAAGGGGGTCATCCTTTCCTGCTTGCTAATCTTGCTCTTGATTTTGATTAGAAAGTATTAATCCAAAAGACAGTGTAATAATACAAAAAATGTAAGATACCTATTTTTGTAAATTTGAAGGCCTCACACATCTTAAACCTGCATATTCTGATGCATAAGGTTTTTTTAATGTGTTTTGATTTTCTCCAAAAGAATATAGTAGTTCTCTAAAAGCTATTTTGGTCTCCAAAGTAAATATGTATTGTGACTGTGTTACTAATTTTGAGAACAGGTGGTATTTACCCAGTAGACTATACCCACAGCCATGGCCACATTTTAAAAATGGGATGTTGACCTGATAAAATTACAGTGGCTCCTAAACAGCTATTGTGGTCTATCATGTAAATCCTTCGTAGTTTAGGGATTATTGACCCAGTGGACTCTAATGGAGTTCTTTGGAGCTGTTCAGTCTATTGTGTCCATCCGGCTGAATCTGATATGCCTGTTATGTGCCCTCTGCAGCACTATAGGGTGTGATGTGAGTCCAGCTGCTGTGCATACATACTAAAAAAAATCTTAAAATAAAATCCATGTAAAGGGAGGCTAATCTTTCATTCTATTAATTCATATATTGGTATATCTCCTCCTATCACATTTGACACATATTTAAAAAATATGCAAAATCAGTTATTCTTGAGAGAAGCATGAAGCAAGCAAGTCCTTCTTCTGATAAAGCTGTTAAAAGATAAAGCAAGTGCATACACAAGGTACATCAGCAAAGAGGAATCTCAGCTAACTTTATTCAGTGGAGACATTGGAGTAAACCAGCTGTGCTATGAGTGGTATGCAGAAGTAGGTAGGTAGGAAGGAAGCATGTGAGAGTGACTCAAATCAGTAGCAGGAGCAAAAGTTATCATCTTCATGTGCTGCATGAGGATTTCAAGCCACTCACGTCCTCCTTAAGTCCTCAAACTGAGGGGTATAGTATTTTTTAGTGTGAAATAGTCTTTGCTGGCACTTGGAGCAGGAGTTGATTTCACTGTCTGATGATATGATGAGGAGGAAAGTATATGAAGCTTAGACATAAGTAAACTTGACTGGCAATACTTAAGCAAGCCATGGTAGGAGCCCTGATATTTAACTGTGGGTAGTAATAAAAAAACCCACTCTTTACATACATATGAAATAATTGGCATTATCTCTTCAAAAACAATTATAAATCCTGTAAAAATAGCAATTGCTCTTTTGATATTCCAAAAAGAAGGTCTTCTGTTTTTAAAGTAACACAATCTAGCCATCGGAAAAGTGGGGATGTTTATGCATTGATTGATATAGCTTATATTTATGCCAAAATATGTTAAAAGAGCATTTATTTCCTGAATATTCTGCTCATTTTAAAGAGAGGCCAAAAAAAAAAAAAAACCCCTAGAGAAATCACAGATTATTTCTCATTCATGAGGCATGATTTACCATGGTTGTAATTCTTGACCTACAATTTCTGCAGACATTTTAGAGCTATTGAACAACAGAAAAAGCAGTCCTGTACCTCTGAATCAGTAGCTATGGGAGAGAATTTAATTTAGCCTATTCAGGGAAGAAAGATTGAAACAGAAATCATCTCATTGCATAAGGAATAAAATTAAATTAACAAATATAATCTATAAGAAAAATACATTCAAACATTTAATTTGCATAGAAACAGGCACTGCTATTCATTTTGATACAAGGAAATCAAAAGTCATAGCTGGCAGCTACTCTTTTAAAGCAGATTTTGAGCACAACCCCCAAGGGCTGTGTCTACCAATTTTCCAATAAATCATGTAATGACTTTTAAAAAAGACAGATATTTAATTCTTGAATTAGAACTATAGAACCATAACCAAAGACTGACAGCCCTCTTATTCTGTCATGCTTTCATACAGTCCCTTTAAACTGATTGGCTAGGAAATGATACATTCATTAGGCAATTAGGTAGTTGGGAGAATGTAGAATGAAGTACAGAGTGCACTGACCTTTGTAAGGATCAAAGTTCAGTGGAAAAAGAAGTGCAGGCTGTTTTGCTTACAACTATTGTTTCAACCTATTCAAATGTATAATTAGGCTTTTTGTGGTTTTTAAATACAGAGATGTGTAGTTGATGTTATATATACAGTTGGAAAGTTAGAATTTGTGTATATAGGAAGTACCAGGTTTTTAATTAATCATGTTTGACTAAGTTGCATATATTGAACAACACGTTGATTTATGTCGAAGGGTTTGTATTGAAAAGAAAGAAGTTAAATATTATATACAAAATGTTCCAAAATAACTTCACACCTACCAGTAAACATTTCCTTTAGGAAGATAACTATGAAAACCAATGGAAAACAAAATCAGCTAGTACCAGTGCTTTCTAGTCTCAGTCTGAGACCACCAGAAGAGAGAAATGTCTCAGCTCCCAAAAAGTTCAGGCTTGGCTTCTCTAATGATGGATAATGTAAAAAAAATCATTGATGTCCAGATAAAAATCGCCAATGGCCAGATTCTGTCCTCAGATCCGCTACCAGGACTAATTCAACTGGAAAAGACCACAAGGATATTACAATATGAAGGGAGAAAAGGGGAACGCTTTAGACAGCTGATAGCTACATGTTGTCATACAGGTAGGAATAGGATTTCTGTTATGAATGTTTCCTTTTCACATGTAGTTGTTGTATTTTGTAGCCGACACACAGCATCTACAAGAAGCCTTTTTTCCATCTTTCATTTATGGCTGGTTTGTTTTTGTTGTTGTGCACTACATGTGATTTCTTAGCTAACGCCCATTTCTTCTCACACTTGCATTACTCTAGCTGTTCTCTCTTCTGTACCTTGCCAGTGGCAAGCTAAATGCAACAGTCCTAGAGGGCACTGGTATTGGCCAGCAGAGGGTGAGAAGAGCTGTATATAAAACAATAGTGGGCCTGGCAGGTCTATCCCTGCTTCCCCTCTTCCCTCGCACTACAGAGGAGGAGGAAGGAGATGGTGGAAGATCATGAAAGCTGCCCACCCCGTGGCAAGATATTTGAGAGTATCAGTAGTATTCTGGGGAGAAGGAACAGGGTGGGGTGCCCTTTACTTACATAAAGGGCAGCAATTTGAATCGTAGGGCTGGGATTCAGTGGAGGGGAAGAGTAAGAAGAAGAATTTAGTAGGAGCTGGATAGATATGTTTTTCCAAATAGTATCTTGTTGTATATGGGGAAGCTGCAGATGGGCTAATGAACAAATACCTTCCCAGAATTCTCCTCTGTGTGATATATCCATGTTAGAGAACAGAAAAGCTATGGAGCAAGTGTTTAGCTAGACAGTCACATTCTGATATACCAACATCAGTCCCATTCAATGCAAGAAAGAGGAGGATTTGTTATGGGACATGCATTTTTACAGGAGCCTGTTTCATGCAGTATTTGGTGTCTGGTTTAGACCTTGCAATAGTTAGGCTGTAACCGAGCTTGGTAGGACCTAGAGTACAGCTTGAGGCCGATGTGGATTTGGGCAGAAAAAGAAGGAAGGACAGTGACATCTGACTGGCATCTGGTGTTGTTGCCTTCCTCCTCGTTCATGGTTGTCAGGTAGATGCCCTTCAGTAGTTTGAAACTAACTGTTTTATAAACCTTTAGTTATTTGGCAATATATTTGCCATCAAAAAACTAGAACAGGTAGGCACAGGGCATTCCCATTGTAAGGATATTCATTTGTACCCAGTGTAAGTGAGAAGTAGGGGGAAAAATGTTGTCATTCTATAAAATTTACGCTGTAATCTTGAACACTTCTAAGGATTACGGAACTGGAAACTGTCACGCTTGGGAGAATTACTTGAACTAAGTAGCACCTTCAGGGCGAGACTTACTTTTTACCACTGTATCTTTAACCATGTTATAATTAAAACAGTTTTGAATTCATGTAATTTACTAATTTTAGGCAGGACATTCCCTCTTTTTGGAGCTGAAATAAAAAATCTGGCACTAAAAGCAAGGAACTAGGGTCATTTCTTTGAACTAGGATCTGATCTAGGATCAGATCTTTGCCTAAGCCAGAGATGAGAGACATCTGGTAGAATCAAAAGCATAATTCTTTAAAACAATAAGGCAGCAACTGCACTACCATTGATTTTCCTCCAGTATGAATACATATTAATTTATATTAAATAAAGTATAATGTTCACTTACTCAAAAAAATGCTACCGGAAGATACTTTCCTTACTGATATGCTTTAGTGTAAGACCTACTGTTTTATAAAGCTGTCCACATACTAGAAGTTTCCGGTACGGTATATTACCGAGAACGGCGTTCTGTAACGTCACCTTCGGATGTATTCTCACGAACACAAACGTACATTGCTTAGTTCCACTGATGCACGCTTTGTGTTGATGCTAGTTCTGCACTTTAGGGGGTGCTCTAGCCTTTTTCTAGCTGTACTCCGGTCCCAGTGAAGCTGCCTAACATGCACTGAGATGGAGTATGTTTGAGGTTGAAAGCGAAAAATGTGAATGTAAACAACCTCACGAAATCAGAGATAGATGGTAAATGAAGCATGTGTGCCTTATTTAGTATCTGAAAACAAATGCTCCGAGATCTGCTCAGATTAGAGCAGATCTGTATATTTATCAATATGCCTTTGTTCAGCTGTCCTGTTCCTTCCAGACATTTTAAAATATGTTTTACATACCTGAGACAGAAGTTTAAGGAAATTAAACATCTTTTTCAGGGACTGATTTTCACTGACGCGTCTGAGTTCTAAAAGTGTAGAGACCATATAAAGTGTAAGGTCATAAAAACCATATAACTTTTAACATTTTAAAATGAAAACATTGCTGTAAATATGCGTGTTATAAATCTGTTTTTTCTAGTTTTTAGCAATTATAGTGGCTATGGTTTCTACCATCAAAATCAAGGCAGTGCTCTTAATTATGTGCCCACATGTCCTATCTTAATGAAGGCTATGTCAGTGTTTCCATCAGATAGGGTCTAAAACCCGTCCAAAAAATAAGCTATGTGCCATAAACTCACATATAAGGAGGTTTTTTTGTTTTTTGAAGGGCAGGGTGGGGGAGTCTTTTAATTGTTTTGGATTTTAAAAAAGGAATCTACAGAGTCTTTGAGTCCTGATTCAAAGTATACTAAACAGATGGACTTCATTTTGGATAAGGCCCTTTAAGACCCAGGACTGAAGCAAAAACTGAAAGGAGCTTTTCTGTGTAACCATAATTAACATGTAAATATAATTTGTGTGTGACCACCCTTCAGAAGGGTGATTGCTGCACACCTGCTTAGATTTGAATTGAACCTTTTATCACTCGGGTGCACCTAGCTCATCTTGAGGTCAACAGGAATTTGGCATGCCCACAGACTGTGACAGTGAGCAGCACATGCTGTGAGTTAGGCTTTTTAAGGGATGTGTGCCCAGCTACTGAACAATTTTTTTAGTCACTTGAACTTATATTAAAGAAGTCCTAAGTAAACACCACAGAAGCAAATACCACAGCAATAGTTTATTATTCAGTCTGGATCAGAGAATCTCCTAGGATCCAAGAGCATTTTTATGATAGGCCAAATCTAAACCATGTTACTGAACTTTGGAGTTGGATCTAAATGAAGATATCTTCACTTGATTGCTTGTTTTATAATTGCTTACTTCTCTATTTATTTGCAATGTTTTCTGTGGCAAAATACTTATGATTTCAAAAATAAGATTACTGTTATTTGCACAAGGGCCTACGTGGTCATGAGTCTACCCTCAGAGGGTAGGGGTGGGTAGGGGTCTTTTTCGACCTGGAGGGAAGTCAGTAGTGGAGTCCCCCAAGGGTTGGTCCTTGGGCTCACACTGTTCAATTTCTTTATTGGTGACTTGGACAATGGGGTGAAAAGCAGCCTGTTTAAATTTACTGATGATACCAAGAATTGGGGTGAGGTGGGAACACTAGAAGGGAAGGACAGATTGCAGCAGGACCTGGACAGGTTACAGGGGTGGGCTAATGAAATAGGATGGGATTCAATACTGACAAGTGCAGGGTGCTGCACCTGGGCAGTAGGAACCAGCAGCACATTTATAAGCTGGGAAACTCCCTACTCGAGAGCACAGTGGCAGAAAGAGATCACGGAGTCATTATTGACTCCGAGGTGAACATGGGCCGACAATGCGAGAACACTGTCAGTAGGGCTAACCGGACCTTGTCGTGCATACACAGGTGCATCTCAAGCAGGGCCAAGGAGGTGATCCTCCCCCTCTGTGAGACACTGGTCAGGCCGCAGCTGGAGTCCTGCGTCCAGTTCTGGGCGCCGCACTTCAGGAGGGATGTGGACAGCATGGAGAGGGTCCAGAGGAGGGCCACCCGCATGATCCGGGGACAGCAGGGCAGACCCTACAAGGAGAGGCTACAGGACCTGAACCTGTTCAGCCTTCACAAGAGAAGGCTGAGGAGGGACCTGGTGGCCGTCTATAAACTCACCGGGGGGACCAGCAGGGTTTGGGAGAGACCTTGTTCCCCCTAGAGCACCCCAGGGTAACAAGGAATAATGGCCACAAGTTATTGGAGAGTAGGTTTAGATTAGACATATGAAGGTACTACTTCACAGTCAGGGCAGCTGACTGGATCTGGAACCAACTTCCAAGGGAAGTGGTGATGGCTCCTACCCTGGGGATTCTTAAAAGGAGGCTTGACGTCTACCTGGCTAGGGTCATTTGAGCCTGGTTTTCACTCCTACCCAGGGCAGGGGGTCAGACCTGATGATCTACAAGGTCCCTTCCAACCCTACTTCTATGAATCTATGATCCAGTAAATGACATGCATTAAAATTCTATTACTAATTCTTTAATCATTGATATAGTTTGCATGAAGCTTGTTTGCATCTTTTAACTATTACAAAATAAAGCCCACAATATAGTTTCATAGTTGGTAGGGTCAGAAGAGAGGTGAGGTGTTCATCCAGCCTCCTCTTAAAGACCCCCAGGGTAGGAGCCAGCACCACTTCTCTTGGAAGTTGGTTCCAGATCCTAGCCGCCCTGACTGTGAAGTAGCGCCTCCTGATCTCTAGCCTGAATCTACCTTCTGCCAGCTTGTGATTGTTATTCCTGGTCACTCCTGGTAGTGCTCGGGGGAACAGGGACTCCCCCAGTGCCTGTTGGTCCCCTCTAACTAGTTTGTAAACGGCCACTAGATCCCCCCTCAGCCTTCTCTTGTGGAGGCTGAACAGGTTCAGGTCCCGTAGCCTCTCCTCGTAGGGCCTGCCCTGCTGCCCCCTGATCATGCCAGTGGCCTCCTCTGGACCCTCTCCATGTTGTCCACATCCCTATTGAAGTGCAGCACCCAGAACTGGACACAGTACTCCAAAAAGCCTTACTCCTAGCAGTGAGAAGTTATTCAAAGGGATAGTTCGATTTCATCAGGAGCCAAAAAGTCATCATTAGATTGCACCACTATTGTCCATTAGCACTGCTGTTTGAAGAAGCTACTTAAACCCAGATCTCAAGAATGTACTGAATGTCTGTATTATTTTTATTAACTATACATGTGACTCAGTTTGCCCAATCAATTTTTGTACTGGCACTACTAGGCCTGAGAGGGGCTTCATTTGTTCTCTAGAACAGGAGCATAAGAGATATCTGTTGGTCACATAAGAATGTCTGGGTTGGTATGAATCAACTATCAAAAACTGTCAACAAATGAATGGAATAATTTTGAACAGACAATGGAAATCAACTCTGAGTTATTAAATTTGGACAATGACTAGCAGCAAAGCAACAATTGAAAACAGAATGATAAGAGTTTGAAACAAAGAAATGATGGGTTAGGATGTAGTGGGTGTGTCTACACAAGATGCTGACTGCGCAGTAGCCTGATACTACCACGTAGTAGTGCCACGTGGCAAAAACCATGCCAAGACGCTACTGTGCAGTAGTATTAGGCTACGGTGCCTAATGCTACTGTGCCTAATACTGTGCCTTTTAAGTAGTCTTAAAAGTAGCTGGTGCTACTGTGCAGAGACTTCAGTTATTGCACAGAATTCTGGGCCTTTTAGGCAAGCAGAAAATATACTACTACTAATACATAAGCTTTTCTATTTTATGTATTAATACACACATACTTTTTTATTCTAAACTTGGCACTAGATCATAGATCATATATTGATTGACTAATTAAAGCCATTCCATTTTGAAAAAGCTATTGTGTTGAAAAGGCTATACTGCCAGGCAATTCTCTACCTCCCAAAAGGACGGGGCCTTCAGTAACTGCAGGTGTTTTAGCACCTGCTGAAAGAACCATGGTGTGAAATATGGCACTGAAGCAAAGCCGTAATTTTGAAGTATGGGACCCATGGGGCCTCCCTCTCCATTGCAAGAGGTGAAAACCAAGAATCTGCTATGAAGAGGGGTATATGACCAGACACACTGTAAAAGTTGGGGGCAAGTTTGCTGTGTGAATGTATGACACACACAGATTTCAAACACATGAAGAGTCCCGTGCATATCTTGGGTATTATTTACATGCCTTAAAATACTTGTGTGCTTAACCACCTTCTTGGATTGGGACCTTGATCTTCAACAGCAGGTGTTCTTCCATAACTAATTCACTACCAAAGGCATGTCAAAATGGGACATAGCTATTCCACAAAAGTTATTCTGAGCTAGCTTTGAACACTTATTCTGCACTAAGGTCTGGTGTGCACTACAAAATTTTGCTGGCACAGCTTGCTTGGTTAGAAATAAATCACACCCTTAATCAATGTAGCTCTCCCAATAAAATCCAACAAGCAGACTTAATTTAAACCAGTTAGAGAGTGTTCTCATAATATAGCTGATCATTTGCAGAAGTGGTTTAACCATATGAACAGAGTAACACTCTTTGATCACCCCCTCCTGCACTGCCCCCTACCTGCCATGTATGAGCTGCATTTGTAGTAGAAAGCTTTGCTCATATATTTCAACTATCAATGCCCCTGTAGAGTTGACTAGTCATGAGAGGTGGTGCAGCTCACTGCTGGGTAGAGGTGGTGCATGCTAGTCATGAGTGGTGGTGCAGCTCTGTGGTGTGGCTCATTGCTGGGTAGAGAAGCTGCTGCATTTCAAAATCTTGCCTTACTCCGTGTTATAATAGCCTCCTAGTGTAGAAAAAGAAACAAAACAAAAAAAGGTCTCTAAAACTAGCCACAAAAGAAGGTACTAACTATCCTCTCTTGTGTATGTCTCACAAATACCATAAGAGGTTTATATGTGCAATTGAGGCGAGAAGCTTTCACAGGCTTTCTACTACAGATCGGCATTTTTGGTTTCTAATCCCAATTACAGTAAAGTATTAAAAATGGATATTTAGAAATTTAAACAATAATGGTTTTAGATGGTGTTTACACAGCCAAAATACCCTTTACTCTAATTCCCAATTAGAATTAGGAAGAGAGCATTATGAAATAAATCAAATGAATAAGGCAGGAGAATGTATGCCCAGTTTAACTTAAACCAGCCATAAAAGCCCTTTTCCAGTATAGTACAAACAGCAAAATTATTGATTAACTTGTGTTACTCCACAAGAAGAACAAATTATTGCTGATTAAAGCCATGCAGGTGATAAAGGAACTTAACCAACAAAAGCTGCCAGCTTTAGGTTAGGAAACAGCTGTGTCCCTAATTATGCAGCCTGATTTATACTCTATTAAATCAGTATATAAGTAACCCATTTCTCTGAAAGCATTTAAACCTCTTATATTCCACCAAACACAGCAATTTTATTTGAAATAAATGTATCCAGCTCTTTTGGGAACATATGGTATATTTCTCTCTTATTAATAATTCAGTTCAAATGAGCAAAAATTAGTTGGTGCAGTTACAGCTGATTTTGTCCTGAAAAGATCTGCATTAATTTTAGACGTTTTGTAAATTGGGCTATTAAATAAAAGCATTATATGTGAATTACCCTTTAAATTTTAAGCAAGTTGGTAGTTTAATGGTATTTTCTAGTCAGATTCATTTTCGATCTTTAAAAAATTATAGTCATTATGGTAAGACAAATTTTTGAAACCTGCTACTTCCATCCAATTACATATTGTGCTAATAAGTAAACTAGAAAACTTTTATCCTTAATTTCTGTATTTTGTCTTTCGCACCATAAGACAAATTTTATTTGCCTTGTCCTCTGCATAACAGAGATCAGAATCTGGCCTCAGATCTTTTCATTCATATTGTTCATCTCAAAATAGCCACACTGCTTCTGCTAGTCATTAATACAACTTTTACTGGTTGTTGTTTGCACATACCATTCTGTGATGTATGTGTGTACAGAGTGGCAGTGCTAAGCTAAGGAAAGTTGGAAGGCAAGAGAATTCATATTTTGTATGAATGAAATTTCAGTATGCTACTGTGTTAGTCTAAGATGATCCTCAACTCTGTGTGATATATTCTCTTCTCAATGTAAGGGCATAATTTCTATTAGCATTAATGGGATTTCTGTTCATGAATCAAGAGGAGAATACATCCCTCTAAGTTTAAGTTCTACCATTATAATGGCCAAGTTTAAAATCTATGAGTAAGGTAGAATATAGTATACTTTAATATATGATGCAATGGTATTTCTAGTTAACTACTTGCTGATTAAGACTTTGAATTCTCTGTAGCCTTTTATGCCTATCTATATGCCTCCAAAACACTACAATGCCTAGAGTACCAGGGCAGACAAGGTCTTTGGGTAAATGTGATATATTTTATTAGACCAACTAAATAGTTGAAAAAATTGTTCTTTGCATGCTTTCGGGCACAAACACCCTTCTTCAGGCATAGGGAGAGTCAGCTGGTGTTTTGTGTGCTCTCCTGGGTGGAATAGAAGCCAACAGAGTACCACGGAAAATTTGCAGTCCCTGACTCCACAGATGCCCTGGTTATCAAAGGGTTAAACAGCTGAACATTATATTCATGTTTTAAATGCAAATCTAAAGCCTATCGGCTTAATTTTATTATTTTCTGACTTGTACCTTTGAACCTGATGGCATTTTCAATATATTGCACAGTATTTCAAAAGTAATGTCTGTTTCCTGTTGCACTGGGTTTGTTTACCTAATGAGCTGCTAACGAGTTGTCAATTACTTGTGCAAATTACAGGGAGCACCCACTGAAGGGGAAGCTACCTCAAAATGTGATAACATAAATCATTCTAATTTCAATAACTTTTGCTCCCATGTCTTCCTTCTTGTCTGTACCTTTTTTTGTTATATTATCTACCATTTTAGAAAGCCATCTAGCTTACATACAAAGTTAAATTCAAATAGTCTAAAGGTTAATGTGAAACACTGGCAAGACATTATGAGAAGGAGCAGTATATTTTAAAGGCACTCGTCTGTTGGAATTACTGTGAGTGTCTGCTCATAGTATTGCCTCACTTAGTTCCACCACATCCAGCAAGCTTACCAGCAAATTTCTTTTGCATAAAAATGAGAGTTTGTATGTCTCATTCTGATGACATTAGAGGTGGGAGGCACAATGTTGCTCTGTTTTGTGCATTAATCTCTTTAATTTTTTGTTTCTTACGATGCCTGATGGATAGTTTGAAAGGACCTTTCCCACAGTTCTTAGATTCATAGATCGTAAGGCAGAAGGGACCTTGGAAGATCATTGGGTCCAGCCCCCTGCACCAAGCAGGAAAGATAAATGGAGGTCAAGTGACCCCAGTAAGGTGACTGTCTAGTCTCCTCTTGAAGATCTGCAGGGTAGGTGATTGCACCACCTCTGGAGGGAGCTTATTCCATAGTTTGGACACCCTGGCTCTGAAGAAGCTTTTCCTGATGTTGAGCCTGAATCACTCTTCCAGGAGTTTGTGGCCATTACTCCTAGATTTCCCCTTGAGTGCCCTGGTGAACAGTTCCTCCCCAAGCCCTTGATGTACTCCCCTACTGTGGGAATAAGCTGCTACCAGGTCCTTTCTCATCCTTCTTTTCTTCAGGCTGAAGAGTCCCAGATCCCTCAGCCTTTTCTTGTATGGCTTGCTGTATAAGACTCTGATCATACGGGTGGCTCTGCTTTGGACTCTCTCAAGCTTGTTCATGTCCTTGTTAAAGTGTGGTGCCCAGAACTGGACACGGTACTTCAGCTGCGGTCTCACCAGGGCTGAGTAGAACAGAAGAATCACCTCCTTAGTTTTGCATGCCAGAGTATTAACTGCCTGGCTAGCTACAGCATCGGACTGCCGGCTCATTTCATACTGTGGTCTATTATTACCCCAGGTCCCTTTCATTTGTAGTGCTTGCCAGTTTGGTGCCGCAAACCCTGTAGGTGTGTTGGGGGTTTCTCGCCCCAAGATGGAGCACTTTACATTTCTCGATATATTGAACTTCATCAGATTCTGATCCGCCCAACTTGCTAACCTGTCTAGGTCCGCCTGTATCTGTAATCTATCTTCAAGTGCGACCCATAACTTAGTGTCATCCATGAACTTGGCCAGTGAGCTCTTCATCCCCACATCCAAATAATTAGTAAATTGTTGAAAAGTACTGGACAAAGCACTGACCCCTGCAGGACACCGCTGCCCAGTTCTCGCCAGGATGACACAGACCCATTCACTATGACTCTCTGGGTCCTATCCTACAACCAGTTTCTCACCCACCTGACTGTCTCAGAGTTAAGTCTTTATAACTCATTTTAACTTTATAAAATGGCTTGTAGGATGTTTTGAAACAAACCAGTTTTGCAATGTTACAGCTCCCTTCAAGAGTTAACCTGGTATAGCATGCCAAACTATTCACTCAGCAAAACCATCCTTAAAAGTGAATATTATAGTAAAAATATATATGACTCAGTCATGGAATGATAACAAAATACAGGTACATCACAATCCAGTCATTTGTAGCCCAACCTCACGGACATGCACATGCACATCCATACAGTGTATTTTACTTACAACCCCCTACAAAGGCCACCCTTTCCCCATCATAGTGCATGCAGCCCCCAATCTGCCTACACTCACAGCATCGAGACCCCACCCTCTCCACAACACAATTAATACAATCCTATTCTCTGCTAATGCCCATATGCACAGTTATTGTTGGCCGGGCTGGGTCAATCTAGCCTGAGGCTCTTACAGCTGCTTCTGCACTTCCTGCTGCCCAGAGCTTGCCAGCTGATCTTGACACTGCACCATAGGTCCCACACCTCTCTAGTGCCATGGTATTCGGAGGCTAAGCCAACCACACAGCAGGATCTAACACAAGTGGTATAGCTGAGTGCTTTGTAAAGACATGCCCATAATGGAGAGAGGTTAAATCAAGCTTTATGAACAGAGGAATCCAAAGAGCAGGAGAGGCACTCATATCATAATCCTTATAATTTCCATTCTTCAAGGCAGAAGCTGATCATCAAATGTGGTCAAGAACAAGTTCTCATGACCGTGGTCATAAAGTTGTCCAAGAAACAATCCCAACTGGAAAACCTTCTACTATCAAAGACTCCAGAAAGTATCCCTAAAGATTTTCAGGGCCTGCTTATGATTGTACACAAATTTTACACAGGCTTCGTTCCACGTACTTTCAAGAAGTTCCTTCTGCTTTTACAGCAGTCTGTGTAAAACAAAAACCCTGGCCTGATTAGTAGATTTCTGCTCTATCATTAGAAGCACTACAATTAAATTAATTAAATATTTCATTTCATTCTTGGTGTAGACATTTAAGATGAGTCACATGATTTTGCAAAATGCGTGAGGTCAGAGTGAATAACAGCTCTTGAATGGCAAGGATTTTTGCAGGTGACATCTTTTGTTGGACCAACTGCATGGTTGAAATGGAGTTAAACAAGCTTTCAAATGCAGTGAATTCTTCTTCATGCCACTTTGAATGAATTCGTTTAACTCTTAAATGAAAGATACATAAATAATTTAAATAAAGGAATGCAGTAAGGTATCAATAGAGTATATGTATCTATATACATGTATGTGCACATATATATGTATATTTACCTTATGCAAAACTTAAAAATCTGTGACCAAAAAGTTTGTCTGGTGTACAATTTTTTTTGCCACAACCAGCTGAATTGGGCATTAAATTATACTGATGGGCACTCAAGGCACCAGATTTTTCTGTTACAAACCTGAAGCTTCTATTAGTACACTGGGCTGAATTCTCCATTTATCTGAGTAATCCTTTCTATCAGTGTAAGTGATGCTAAGTAGGTATAGGCAGCTGTCACATCAGAAAGATCCTATTTTACACCTTATTGACACTTATTTTGCATGAGTGTAGAAGATAATACATGTTACAGGGCCATGAAAAACGAGAGCCACTGTTTCCAATTTTTACTGAAGCTGTTTGTTTTTTGATGGCCATATACAGGTTTTAAGTTTCTACAAGCATTCGCTCTTGCTTTCTTTACTCTGTGCCTACTGCCATTGCTTCTTAGTGTTTCTTGATATTATCTTATCCAACTAGCCCACTCAAACAAAAATCCTAAGGTTAATAATGATTAATACTGATAAGATGAAAAGGCAATAAAGTACAGTCAAAGGAATGTTTTATCTTTCAGCAATATTCTACTTGCAAAGACCTTGAACACTATCAATACTTTCATAATGCATACATAATTGACCAGGAGCAATAGTATGGCATAACTCCATAGAAGCCATCAAAACTATGACAGTTTTCACTACCTGTTCATCTGACCCAAGATAGAGAAAAAACAAAGATATGGTTTTTTGCCCATGCTCTTTCCTGACTCACAGGGTGAGAAATTCATGGTTCTGTTCACCCTTAATTGATTATTTGGTCTTATTCTGATGCTCTTCCTTGCCTTGTGCATTACCTTTACTATGTGAATTGTCCTACTGAAATTACTTTTATGCATTTCATTTTTCCTTCACTCATAATGTATAAGCAAGCAATTTGTGAAAAGATCACACTAGTATATTTAAATAATTAGAATATTATTGGAGAGTCTTTCAATATAGTTTCCATAGCAAACCTTGTAGAAGATCCTTATAAAAATTAATAGGAAACTATGTATCTGCTATATAACTGGATAAATAACTTTAGATCCACATGTGGTAGGACTTTATAGTATAGCTCTTCATTCTTCTGCTTAAAAAGGACTTTGTTCCACCCCCCTCTTAACACTGAGGTCTTCAGGGAGGAAATCCAGAGCAAGCTTGGGAAGAAATAGTGATACTGGAGAAAAGGAGACCCTTCCCATTCTGGTCTTGCATATTTAGTTTGGAAAGTTAATACAACCTGAAGCATTAATTCTTTCTCCAGGGCACCATATGAGCTGCTGTGGAGAAGTAATTGAGCTCAACCTCTGGGCAAGGGGTGGAGGGGAGGAATCTGTCCTAGCTATTTCAATAAAGAAGTTTTCTTTCTGTTTATTGAAGGTCATTAAGTTACCTGTGAATTTCTCTGTAGCCTACAGTGGATATCTTTCTTATTTGCCAAATGTTTTCCGTTGTCCAGGACAGAAGTTTGTTTTTAACACTTATATTTCTACCACATTAAAGGCTACTTGTTTCACAAATAGATGACCCCCACTACCTGCCTTCATTGATTGCTGTTCATATTGCAGATCAAAATGACATGGATGAAAGGTGGCTTTGCACACCTTATTCTGGAGTTTCTTTTAAAAATCTAATATACTTATCTTAAAAAGTAATATACCTCTTTCTCTAGCTACAGAAAAGGCCAAGAAGCATTTATTCAAAATCTGAAATATAATGGATATCTTTCTTTCAAGAAACAAAATCATTTTTAAAAAATCACTCCTTCCTGAGATCTATACAAAGTTAAATCCAATGAACCTTTCTTTTCTTTTTGCATAACTTGATCACAGTACCTTCCCTAGCCCAATATGAATTTGTCAAGGCAACATACCTAATGCAGTGCTACATGATTGCAACAATAGAAAATCCTGTATTTGTGTGATCAGTAGCTGTGGATTTAGGAATACATGAAGAAATTGGAAATGATTTGAGAATAATTACTGTCATTCCTCTATTTACAGGAGACCTTGCTGCAAATTAAAGAATATGGCATATTTTTAGGAAGGTGGTGATTTTTTTTAAAAAAAAGCAAATTATGGATTTTATACATAGTCCATGACCTGGTTAGTGATATTTGACACTTAATGCATTTCCTGAAATACAGTATGATACCTGGGCTGATTAACAATTAAGAATATGAAACACATTTTAGACAAATTTAGATGCAAGTTAGAAAAGTATCAGTAAACAATTAAATTGCAGTTTTACGATGACACAAAATTTAGTAATGAGGCTTCATATTTGTCTCTAACATGCAATAGATTTGAAATAAACCCCATTCCATGTCAGAAAAAAAGCAAAGCCTGAATTGACAGTGCAGCAGAGAATTTATTTTTTTCCCTTTTCTCCTTAGCTGAAGTTATTATCACAACTGCTAGAGAATTTGTGAGATTGGGAGATAAGAATCATAATGATCCATTGGGGACTCGTCAATCACAGCGAACTGCTACCAGAATCGAAATTGCATCTGCATTTGAATTAGCAACATTACTCGCCAATTTAGTTCAGAGTGAACATTTTTCCATTGAAGATGGAATTAAATTAGAAAATGAGTGAGTCTTTAATTTCCAGATTATAAATCACTGAAAATAATTCAACTCCTGTACCTTAAGGCCAATTACATTATCCTAAGCGACATTTTATCTCACAACCTTCCAAGTGATTTCATGATGGGGAACCATCACACAAATCAGTTTTGCTCTAGTAGCAAGAAATATATCTACCCACAAAGTTACACATAAAATACTAGGAACGGTTTTAACGCTGAAGCTTATTTTACATGAAATTTGATTGTCTGTTTGATAGCATATTTTCATGTATTAATGAACTGATGTATAGACCAGAAATGGTCAACCAAAGTGTCCAATTCAGCTACAAGATTTACAAAAGTTAGTATGAAGTAACTTGTCTTATTTAATTTTTGCCATCACCATGTTGCATCTCTGTAAAGTGTTTGTAATGATAGGGGGTTTGTAAATGAAACATAGGTTTAAAATACCAGGGGCAAAGAAAGCCTTTAGATTGCTCTTAATAGCATGTTTCAAAACTCAGGAATTGTAGGAAAGTGAAAGGGAGTTAAATGTTTTGGAATAGAGGTATTTAAATGGAAATATTCCTAGATTTAAGCATTTTCCCTGCATATATGTATGTGTGAGACCAGTAAAGAGAAATAATTCTCACATTCATAACTTTGCTAATGTGTTATTTGCATAAAGGGAGGGATTGAGTCAGAGTAGTTACTGATGGAAATGTTTTGCAGATTAGTGGTCCATTCCTCCAGAGACTTTCCTAGCTGATGGTATTTTGTATTTTAAAAAAAAAATCATAACCCTTAGGAACAGTGTGTGTGTTTGTGGGGGGCGGGGGTGGTGGGGAGCGTGGACCAGGCCTCCTGTGTACTCGCTTTTCAGATGCTCAGACTCGAGCCCTGCCAAATTCAAACAGTCATTTTTCAAAATTCAAGTCCTTCCCAGTTTTTCTGTCTCAGAATATCAAAAGACACTCTTTATGTGGTGGCAGAGTCTTCCTGCCTGATTCCTACATGATCCTGTGCTTCCAATATTACCATTTCTCCACTATGTCACCTCAAACTAGTCCTCATGTATGTGTTTAAATAGGGTTTCCCTACTCAAAGGAAGAACCCACCTAAGACAAAAATGATGCTGTAGGCATTCGTTTATGCTAATAGTTGCTATAGAGTAAGGCATTAATGGCCTGGGCAAGAACTGCCTCCTAACTTTGCTTCTGCCTTCTCCCAGAAGCCTTTTTTTCTATCTATTTAGGACCCTGATCAGAAAAATGGGAGAAAATATTTTGTAAGACCAACTGAAAAGGAGGAGCACGCACCAAACCCAGTACTTCACCTTTTGGCCTATCTGAAACCATGCTCTCAGCCACACAAAGAAGCCAAAGGACTAGCTGTCATGAGCTCATTCTTCTTTCTTTTAGCTATAAGCTAAACTGCCCATAGCCTTATGTGCATTCGTCTTTTCCTGAAAACCAGAACCAACAGGAGTACCCATGCTTACATATACAACTAGTGCCAGGGGTATAAACTAGGCAAACCAAATAATAATGTTGCAATGTAATGTAAAATGTAATGAAGGCAACGTGATGAATCCAAATCAGAGTTGAGAAAGCCCCCTTGTCCTTTACAAAAATCGTGTGTGGGGGGTTGTGGGGAAGATTATGTGTAATCAGGTTTTAGTCCTAGGCAGTAAGTATGTCGTGGGCAGTGCCAATAGCCAATGTTCTCTCCAACGTACATTTTGAAATGACTCATAATTTCTAAATGAAAGAAAAAATATTTTAGATTTTAAAGGTTTTTTGATGTTTCAGCCACAGCAATTTGATAATTCTAAGATACAATAGCTAATTGCTTTGGCTGATTTTTATTTATTTATTTATTTATTTATTTATTTATTTATATATATATATATATATATATATATATATATAAAAAGCAAAAAAGTACCTGAGAAATGTTATCCTTCCTTTCTTTGTAGTAAGTAGGGCCTAAATTCCGAAGCAGAGACATCTAGGCTTATGTACCACCAGTGCCATTTTTTTCTGTAAAATGGAAAATTTGTGGAAGCTGCAAGTATACCTAGGCTGTGTATAGAAGTTTGGGCAGCCTGTCAGGGAGCTGCTCTAACTATGGTGCTTTACATATACCATTGAACCCCACCTGTTGGATGGGGGGCAGTGCTCAGAGCCTGCCTGCATTGGCCCAGGCCAGCAGGAGGGGTGCTCCTGCACCCTCCCAGCTCCATTCCCTCTCCTCTCCCTCCCCACTCCCCACCCCCACCTCCTCCCCTATCCCTGCCCCAGCTCCAAGGCTGCCATTGTCAAGCAGCTGTGGATGGGGGAAGCAACAGAGCTCCAGCCTGGCTACCCCTGCTGGGGTCTTGGGGGCAGCTGGGCCAGGCCCGCAAGGCAGGGGCTCCATTGCCCCTTTCCCCTGCTGCTCCAGCTCTGAGCGCAGCACCCATGGGACTGCCACTGTCAAGGCACTTGAATAGAGGGCAGGGGGGAAAGGGAGCCCCCCACTATGCAAGCCTGGCCCAGCTCCCTCAAGAGCCCAGCACAAGTAGCTGGGGGGTGTGGGGCAAGTGCAGCAGGGAAGACTCCCTTCCCCCACTTCACCCATTTCCCCCATCCTGTGTGTGTGTGTGTGTGTGTGTGTGTGTGAGAGAGAGAGAGACAGACAGACAGACAGACAGACAGACAGACAGACAGACAGAGAGATCAGTTGGGCAATGTTTTATTGATATATTTACCATTTTAAAGCTATTCGGAAACTGACAAGTGCCTCTATCATTATAATAAAATAAATTATGCTTGATGTTTGCTTTTGGTTTTCTTATCCTAAAACAATTAGAGCTCCCCCTGACCCCTTCACTAACTAGGATGTGGGGACAGCTGCCCCCTGCAGCCACAGCTTCTGCCAGCAGGACTCATCCTGTCTGGCAGCTGGGCACACTAGGTGTATGATGGCAGGATGTGAGGTTTGTAGGAGTGGAGTGGAACAGGGTGTAGGTTGGTGTGGGGGGATGTGGAGGGTGTGGTGTGGGTGAGTGTGAGGGAGATGCTGGGGGGCATGGGGTGTGTTGGTGGGTGTGGGGTTATGTGAGGTTTGCAGGAGGGGTGTAAGGTGTTGGGGTAGTGGGAGATGTGTGGGGAGATGCGGGAGTGGTGTGGAGTGTGTGGGGATGTGGGGTTTGTGGGGATGCTGGCACAAGCAGCAGCCTCCCCGTGGGGCTGTGCCCATTGCAGCACTGCTTCACCTGTAGTCTGTGTAGGGAGAACAGGCCCAAACCAACCTGGCCCAGCACAGCCCATTAGTGAGCCTTTGGACAGGACCAGCATTCATGGCTCTGGGACCCAGAGATCCTGTCCAAAGGTATGCACTAGCTGGGTGGGCTGGGCCAGCTAGAGCTGGGCCCATTCTCCGTGAGGGTCAGGTGGCAATGTGCAGCCACAGGGCTGTACCTACAAGCAAGCCATGGCACAGCCCCACAGCAATGCATCAGCACCTGACCCTCATAGAAAATGGATTTGGCTTGGCCTGTCCAGCTAGTGCATGCCTTTGGACAGGTGCTGCAGATCCCAGAGACAGTGTCCTGGTCCTATCCAAAGGCACGCTAGTGGGCTGTGCCAGACTGGGTTGGGTTGGGTCAGGCTGGACCTGTTCTCCCCACACAGACCATAGGTTAAGTGGCACTGCAGCGGGCACAGCCTGGCTGGCTGCTGCAGCCAGTGCCAGGGGCTGTGCACCTCAGTGGAGGTGGGCATGTGGCAACCATCCCACAAACCCCACATTCACCCCACATACTCACTACCATTCCCCACACACCCACCCACATACCCCACACCTACAACCTCCCCCCCCCCCGGGACAGTGCCTGAGGCTGGGTCCCGCCGCAGCCTGCCCCCTCTTCTGTTTGCCCTGCACAATAAGGGTGCACCTGAAAGCACCAGAGAGATGCTGTGGCTGGATATCAGAGTGTCTCTGGTGGGCCTACCTCTGGGTTGCATCAGGGCATGGTCCTGGACCATGGCTTGCCCTACTTTCATTCCTAGAGGTTTTTCTTGATACTTGGAAATCCAGGTATCAAATTTAGAGTCTGCACTGCAAATATGCAGTGCAGAGAACATTTTTTTCTTCTCAACGTGCCTCTTGCATTGTCTCAGACTGGTTTGAGACACCACAGTAGGCACATGCACACTCATCTGGACATACCCAGAAAGTCCATGCACACACTTACAGAGACACCATATAAAATAACAGTGTGACTATTACCTAACTGTGTGTACTTAAACTATATGAATGCACATTCTCATTCCTGTTCCCTCCTGTTCTGACTATTCATCAACTCGTTGCATTTTAATATTGAGATTGAAAGCTGTTTTTAGGGTATTTTAGGCAGAGGCTGTCTTTAAGTGTTTTTTAAAGACCCTAAAGTAACAGGTGAACAATCCTGACTTGGGGCTCATAGATGCTTTTGTAAAATATTTGATAAGCCAACATGTAACCAATTAATGCTATTGGCTTTAGATACATTCATGTAGCCAGGTATATAATGATAAATCACCTTTCTGTGGACTGAGACCTTGTAGAGGTGAAGAGGTTTGTGTGTCTCACGTTCCAAACAAACTGTGATGCAACTCCAAATCTTCAATGGCAGATCAGGCAGAAGATGTCAGGATTTCAGCAACTATAAAGATGGAAGAAGGCTGCAGCAAAATAGAGGTCTTCTGACATACAGGGTTCTTTCTTGCCACTGGGCTCAGATCTCCACCTTGTCATGATCCTGTGGTTGTTGTTTCTGTGCACCAGCTTCCTCACATTAAACTAAGTCATGCACAGACTTCGACTACAGGGCAATGATCAATCACAACAAAGCTGTACAAATATTTTTATATTATCCATTGCATTTATTATAATAGTATAGATCTTGTATTTGTTGGCCATGTTCTGGAATGAGTAGACAATGGAGACTTAGTTTTCAAAACAGTATGCCTAAGGCTGGTGCTTTAAACTATATTTATACAGATGTACCTTTATTTTCAGAGGCACCTCTAACTATTCTTTCATTGCCTGAAATTGATATTTAGGCATCCAAGTGTGACAGTTGATTGTGAGTCTCATACTAGGGAACAGAACTACCTTCTTGATTTAGAGTAGGTAATGTCGGTATCAGACTCTTTGGAATTGAACAAATGGATGCTCCTGTTTCCCTGAATAAGGTTAGCTAAGACTGTTGGGACTACAGTTAAAGTAGGGAGTGTTGGGACTGAATTGTCTAAGTCTCCATTTGGGTGCCTAGTCATTTATTGAAATCCAAAGTTCCAGATCGGGCATCTTGGTTCCATATTCAATGCACAGGGAGGGTCTGACATCTAAGAATGGGATCCACAAAACCAGCATACTGAGTGGGAAGCTGCCTACACCAACCTGTAAGATATGTTGAGAAGAATGGGCTTTCAGAAATATGAATACCTCCCTACACCTGGAATTCATGGCCATGAACTCTTTCCTGGACTTGTGTCTAAATCAACCCTTTCTCACGAAGTTTGGAGGGACAGCCGTCCAGTTGCTCTGTGGTTAAAACGCTCACCATTCTTCATCTCCCATACTAGGTACTTCTTGAAAGAATTCCCTATGCAGATTTTATGGTATTCTGGGATGAGGCACTCAGTCCTTTTTCTCATAGCTCTTCCATTTTTCAGAAAATACTTAAATATTTATTGTATCAGAGAAAAAAAATGCAAGCATGACTCTGTAACCAAGTGGCAAGAATACTTTCATGAAAAATGCGATATGCAGGTTCAAGGCTCTTCAGTATAGAGTATAGATTTTAACCTAGAACTCCTCTATCCTGTGTGAGACCCCTCATCAATGTGGATTGAATAAAGCAGGCATGGACAAAACACGATTGATTGTATCTGGCCCGCAGGCATGCCTCACACACTCCTACCCAGGGCAGCCCACCCCATGTCCTGGCCTACACCTGCCCCTCAACCACTGACAGCACAGCCCGCTTCACAGCCCAGCCCTGGGCAGCGTGCACAGCTTCCTGGTGGGGCTGCTCCCACTGCTGCTGCGGCCTCCAAGGTCCTGCTGGGCTCCCCATACCGCCAGCGACTCATCCCCCTCCTGTCCTGCTCTACATACCCCCATGCCTCCCCCCACACAATGTACAAGAGTAATACTTTATTTTGAGCACTCTCCTCTATACACACACGCTCCTCTATATACATACTCACTCCACAAAGCATAAATCAAGAGAAAAAAATAATTTTTGAAATAAAATTAAGATATGCTATAGTAAATGTTTTATTTTTAATAGATTTTTTTTTTATCTCTAATGCATTAAAATTATTATCTTCTGAAAAATTTTGTGTGTGTGACCCACAACAGCTTACCAAAGATCATTAAGTGGCCTGCCAAGCAAAATAATTGACCACCCTTGGCATAAAGAGAGTCTGGGCATCCCTTCTCCAGCTGTGCTTTTTGCAAAAAATTATTCAGTATACATGCTTGAAGCATAGAGATACAACTGAGCCATGTACATGAGACAAGTGGAGAAATGTCTAGTGTGTCAATCTTACTGCTGGTTTGATGCAGGCTACCCAAGCAACCCAACCACTGTCAGTTAACATGCTCAGATTTCAGATATATTGAAATTTAACTGGCAAAAACATAGGTGCTGGGTATTTTAGAACCATGTAGTGTTAAGAAGAAGTTTTGCCGGGGGTGAGCATTCACGCTTTGGACATGGGCACCTGTGCTGGCAACAAGCAGCAGGTAGGTGCCTATGGCTTTTTGTGAATCTATCTGTTGGTTGTTAATGGACCATGACAAAAACACTTTAAACTACAAGGAATGTGGTACCCTCCAGTGTTATTTCAGGTCTGACACCTGCACTGGAAATGTACCCCTTCATATACCCAGTCCTATGGAAATCAGGGAGACCATGAGAAATTTAGTACAGAATTAGCCTATTATTTTTTAGCTATCATATCTTGAACAGGTCATTTCCTGGAACCCCATTCAAATTAAATATGAACTGCAGCTTCCTTTCTATTATATTTAGCCTCCAATTCCTCACAACCACACATCTGGAACATTTTGTTCCTTTTGTTTTTTATGCTTGGGAAACTGTACTCAAAAGTCAGCAATACTAAGACAATTGGAAACTGAAAAAAATATCCCAGTTGGCTTTACTTGATTTTTTTTATGTAGTACAACACCATTATTCTATTAATTTAATTTCTATAAGCTAACAAAATAACAATAAATATGGGATTGTTACATTTAATTGAACGTATAACACAAACTTGATGTTTCTCAAGGTATTTTGTCCCCTTTGCTTCCAGCACATTTAATTATGTATAAACTCTTAAAGAAAAAACCCTCAAATAATGTGAGACGTCTACTAGGAGAGGAGATGTAAAGATGATAAACGTTATTTAGAATCACCGTGATATGATTCATATTGTGATGTGATTGGAAACAATATTAAAACCCACCAAGGCTATTATACCTAAATTTTTGTTTCAATTCATGCAATATTGCTGCTGCTTAATATGATTTCTATTTACTTCTTTCCATTGTTAGTGTTTTATTGAGGTTGTGTCGGTTTTATCAAGCTAATCTCTACTGGAAATGGAGGTCAGGAGATCCAAAGCACTGGCAAAAAGCCTGTCTCCATTATATCTACTTGGTATGAATTCACTTGAAAACCTTCACTCTAATATAAACTCTTTCTTCACCATTCTTCAGTTACAATATTTCTACCTGCACAAATCTGACAGCTTGATATTTAAAAGCTATATAAACTCTCATAATCTAATTTCATATTCTCTTTATATAAAGAAGTATTGGATCTAGTTTAAAGCCGTAAGGAATGTGTTTTTCAAAAGATTTCAAATCAAGTTCTCTCTGCCATTAATAAAAGATTGAATTTGAAAAGTCATTTTAATTATAACTTAAACACATGCACTACTACTCTTAATGACAGTAACAGCATGTCATTAATTTGTGTTCTTCTCATGTCAACAGTGAGGTAAGCAATCCCACTATGCCTCTCCTGGAATACAATTTAGCCAAACAGGATATTGTAAAAGGTTTATAAATCTTATATCTCTATTTCTTCTTTTACTGGTCTGGGGAGTAATGAAAAGGAGTGACACATAAATTTACCTACCAAATGGGGTATGCTCGCTCTCTTGAATGCTCACACGCAACTCCTATTAACATTAGTATTAAGTGCACATGCACGTCAAGGGGAAGAATAGACTACCAAATATCCAAAGGTCTAGTATATGAACAGAATTGTGCTTGCTTTAATAGCTGCCAATCCTTCCTAGATCATATTTATAGACAGTTAAGTTGATCCTGGAACCAACAATATTTATATAACAAATAACTAGAGCTAAACTACAGGTTAAGAAACTAGAGCTCAGAAATACTTCTTCTTAAATCTTTACATTTCAGGCAGGTACAGTCCTATTAGCAGTTTTAAAAAAATAACCATTATTTCAGTACTCTTCTTTGTAAGTTTTTAAACATGTTATTGGATACGTGATTGAAATCTGACAAAAAAACCACAACGTTTTATAATAATGTCCTGCAGCACAAGTATGGCACCAATAACTAAACAATACTTTATCACCTTTGCCACTCTCAACAGCTCCCATTAATACTGAGATCATAGTGTTAGGCCTTCTATTCCCCAGCTGACCGCGTTGGTGACAGCCAGGGCTTAGGCAATGACATTGAAAAATATTTGCAGTGACACAGCTACAAATCACTACGAGACAAGTTTAAAACTCAATATTCACTAAACTTGAATCTGTTCTTTTCTTGTTAGAACATCTACAACACAATTATTAGAGGCTGAATTCCTGAAAGTATCAAAACACTGACTGCAAGTGATACAAAATATTGGTTGATAAAAGCCAAAAGCTCCTAGGGGCCTCTGTAAAGTCATTTATACATAAAAGCTATCAGCTAAGAAGTAACATAATCAAGTGGAAGTTTTGGTGATGAAATATTTACTAACATTAGTCTTAGTCATACAGAGTGCATGCATTAGTAGAACTCAAATACCTGTGAATCACATTTTCTTTGGGGTTGGCTCAGCAGTCTAATCTTTAACACTATTGATTTTTATTTTTATCTCTCCCCAGGAATGCAAGCAGGTGTTTGACTGCTTAGCAATGGGCACGAATCACTATCAGTCAAAAGTGGTTGGTATCTACTCAAAAAGAGATGTTTCTACATCCAAGTTGTATGCAATTAAGGACCATATTTTGCCTTGCATTGCCACATGTACATTAAATATATCCAAGATGCATCTGTTTTAAAATGTTCCTGTATACAGCCAAAAGAAGGGACAGTTAAAATGTGAAAGGTTTTAAATATCAGACATCATGGTGAGTCTAGGAAAATTAAAAGGTGTAGTGTAGATAGGTGGTGATTTTGTAAATAAGGAGCAATATGCAGTTGGCCTTGTATGTTTGTACATAGATAATAAACATGGTTATTTGGCATCCAGCTGCGCCCATGCGGTTTCTTCATATACTTTATGTTGTGTAAAGAGCAAAGACTCAACAGGGAGCCTCTCACATAAATTACCCAACAAAACACGGGACCTTGGTACTTGGTACCTTTCCTTTCTAGATTAAACTTAATCCAAGTCAAAAGGAACTAAAGTCACATTTGAAATATGGCAAGCAACATATTAAGATTTCCACAAATGTTTATTTTGATTGTAAATCAATTTTCTTCTGACCAGTCTATGCAAATTCAAGCAGAGGTGAAATGTTTTCAGAAATATCAGGTTTTAGGGGCAACTGTTCATGGAAAAGAAAAATTCTGAATAGCAAGTTTTTTTCAGTGAACATCTGATTTGGGGGTCACACTCATTCAGCCAAACATAAATATACCAGGGGAGGATTTGTATTCCTAAGCGAGTGTGATGTGAGAGAGGGACGAACCGGCCATTCTGTTGCCTACTTCCAGCTCTGTCTCTGATAACAACTACAGATAGACGCAATGCTGAAGAACGCAAATTATACTTGACATTATTTCTCCATATTTGGTTCACTAAATATGCCTGTTATTTGTGCTATTTGGCACATTTAATACATGCCTTCCAGGTCCCTTGGCACTTTGCTACATTGGCTACCAGTTGAATTTCAGCAAGATACCTTAAGAAGGCAATGTGATGAGCAAAGGAAAGTTCTGACCCTTTCACTAATGGCAAAACCTTTCAAACTTGGTTGTCTTTTCAAGGGCGGTGAAATCAAATATAGAAGTTAGACTAAAATAGCAAGTTATATCAGTAAAGAGAGCAATAGCAATATGCATACCTACTGGTAAAAAGGTCAGGAGCACTTGCAATGTCTTCTTTTTACTAACCAGCACATTTTTAGCTAATTTCTCCATTTTCCAAAAAAAAGATGTTTCTCATTGCACTGTTCCCAGAATGTACTGCGTGGTGTTCTTGGTTAGTTCATTAGTTAGCTGGTTAGTCATGTAGTTCATTGTCTATAAGAAGTCTGAGCTGAACATAAATCAGCAGTTAAATTAGAGGTTATTAACAGTCACTTCTTTCTTAGGGTAAACCAGTTCAATGAATCTGATCACTTGACTAATTTCAGCTTCCTGAAACTGATGCAAATATTATTACTGCTAGAAACATAAAGAATGGACTTTTGGACTTGAATTTAGTGAAGGGTGACTCTCAAAAGGTCATATATTTGCCTGCACATTATCCAGACTGGGTTGGTCTTGAAATCTCAGGAGGTCAGGCTTTTTTCCATGACTTTTAATATTTCCCATGATTGTCTGGAGTAGAGATTCCTAATAACATGTAGCCTTTGTGCTTTATTTCTACATTACTTAATCCTGACAAGACTTCTAGGAAATGGATGTGTAGAGACATTATTTCAGCCCTTTTATGGATTAAAAAAACAGAGGCAAAGAAATTAGTCTTGTGCCCAGCAAAAATGTAGAACTGGTTTTAAAATGAAGGATTTGTTGGTTTCCAGGTGCTATGCTTGGACCAGTTCAATAAATCTGCTAGAAAACAGCCTCTACAATGTAGTCTTTCCCAATGAACCTCAATATTATAACACCTTCTTCCCTGTCCTTATCATCCTCTTCCTTTTTTATGTTCCCCTCCCTGCTCTGTCTTGTCATAAGCCTAAATTGTGAGTGCTGTGAGGTGGAGAGAGACCATCTTTTTGTTTTATTTATACAGTGCCTAGCATGCAGAAACTTTGACTAGGACTTCAACTGATTTCCCTCCTGGATAAAACCAATGAGTAAAAATAAATGTGCAACAATAAGTTTAATGTTAATCAATGAAATATTTTTTGCACATGGTTCAGATTTAGTTTTTATTTTATTTAGCCCAGTTCCCAGTTCGTAACTGGGCAAGACTGGCCCACAGCAATAGCAAAGCTGCCACTAGTATAGCCCACATAGTTGGCAACGATAGCAAGGAAAGGGGACACAGCTCAAGTGACTGGGGGGTCTGATCATACCATTGAGAGTATCAGGAATGAATGCAACTGCCTGACTTAGCATATTTAGCTTATGAGCAAAGGATAAAAATTCAGGCAAGTATTCCCCACTCACAACACTTCTATAGATTTGCTGATGGGTGTTCCAGGCTAGAGCTATAATCCAGTACCTGCTACATTACAACTTGCCACCTTTTGAACCTGGACCTGGATCTTGAACAACGAATCAAAAGAGCATTGCCAAAAGCACTCGCCAACCCATACAATGGGGAGCTATAAATTCAAAATGTTTGTTTTTTTAATAAGAAAATAAATTAATCTACGTACAATAGTTTATTTTTTTATTGCTTTCAAAGTAATTTCCCTTCTTCTCATCCTCTTCACTAAGATCAAATGCAGTATCAGTTTAATATCCGATACATCCTCTATCTGGGGACTATATCCTGCTCTGGCGGTGGGGGTGGACTCAGCGATCTAATTGGCCTTTTCACCTTCTAATTTCTCTAATCCCTTAAGCCTTCATGAAAGTTGTGGTTGAAAAGAAAACCCTGCAAGGCTGAGATGTCAGCAGGCTTTGCAGTAAAATATTGAGAATATTTTCAAGAGATATTTTTTTCTTTGAAAAACATACGTGGTTTTCTCAACCCATGTATAAAGTATTTTATCCTTTACTCATAACCTAAAAATCAAGACAAAAGATACATTTTTACAGAATGAGACTGCAATGAATGAATGTTAAAAAAAGTATTCTTTAGTCCTAGACATGCTTTGTTATGACTGAATAAACTAAATATGCTTAATATTAAAGGTAATGATGCGACTGATTGAATAGTTTGACATTACTGCACATGAAATATCATTAACAGGTTCAAGATGGTTTTATATCAATACCATATCACAGAATAAAGCAAATGGAAATGTGGGAGCATGATGATGTGCCATTAAAGCTTTGCAGTGTCATTTAAAAAAATATGTTCCGTTACTCGGTGTTAGCTGAAATATAGAAGTGACTACGGCATTGTTTGTTAGTGGGAATTCAGTAATCTGACTTGCTGCACAATGCTGATCTCTGTTCAGAGACAAGGCAAGCCAGGGTGAGTCAAGGCAATCCCTTTTTTCTTCACTAGTGGTCAGAATCAGGGCATCTACATTGACGACACTGACCAAATGATGAACCAGGGCCATTCCTGAGGGTAGTCAAGGCCACAAGCACTTCAGCCATTTAGGATCCATTTAGTAGACTGGTGATATTCACACTAGACTATTATACTCAGATTTCATTGCAACAGCCAGGTCCAGAGCCCCTTCTTTTTACTTCCAAAGTCATATTCAAACCTGGGGCCTCACCTCAGTTTTCCTATAGAACAAATTGTTTTAGAGAACACAAAGTAGCATTGTGGCTTAATCTCCAGTAGTCTCACTTGACTCAACTATATTTGGGCCTGAAAGTCCCACACTAGAAGCCTACACAGTGTATGGTGTGTCAGGATTGATAGATCTATGTTGCATCAAACTCCTCTCCCAAGGTATCAGACACAGACTGTTCATTCAGTTATTCCCAGGGCTTTCCAATATGGCTCCTCTGTACTAAAGCCCAGTATGTTTCAGATGGGGGAAAAAGGGGCTATTCATAATAGAGCAACGGGGGAACAAGGGCTACCCCACATTTCTTCTAATGAGTAATATGAAAGCACAAAGAGAGAGAATAATGTAAGGCTTGAGAGCATTGTTTTATACTTATTTGGGAGAAAAACCTAAACCATGGTGGGTGCTGGACACAGAGCACTGGACCATCACAGCATCCAGTCAGAGCAGAATATGGCCCTTGCCCAGGGATATGCCAGGGTGCTCTCTAGAGAAGATCTGACAACCTTCAGATACCAGGTCCAGAAACATACTGGCTGCATGGAAAGGTGTCTGGTTGTAATAATGCTGAGTCTCACATGATCCCAGCCCATTCAGCAGTGCCACTGCTCATACATAGTACTGGTAGTCATACCACAATTTCAAGTTCACCAGCTTCATGGCAGGCATACCTCTTATAAGAGTGGGACCCTGCACCTCAGATTCTCTAACCGGAATCAGTGCTGTGTGTCCTTTCCCACTATCCCGCAGCCATCTTGTTTGCTGATGGCCAATATAGGGATAACTTGTACCAGCGGTGTTAACATCTCCCCTGCAATTTGATTTCTGCAACGTTGTCATAAAAGGAATTAAAGTATCTAATTTCCTCTCTGCCTAGGAATAAATCAGTTCTTCTAACTAGACATCCTGAAGATTCCTTACATGTCCTGAAGGAAGATGGGAGGCAACAATTCAAAATACTTTCATTCAGTAAACTTTAGTCGTCTTCCTCTTCTCTTAGTTATGGCAAGGACTGGACCACAGAAATTGTACTCAGCTAACGGTGACACAGGAGAGCATTATTCACTGAGCATTTAGCCTGTAAGGTTGAACTGATCTTTTGGATAAAAATGTTAAATCAGGGTCCCATCTTCTTATTTGCAGGATTAAAATAAAGAGGTACAGGCAGTCCTTGGACTTACAACACAATTGGTTCCTCAAAACTGTGTTAAGTTGAAACATTGTAACTTGGAAACAATTTTCCCATAGGAAACAATGTTCCTATGGGAACATATAACGATAACTGGGGGATTGGTTCCTGAACCTAGCCCCTGTGACAGGGGCAAGCTTTCAGTCCCAGTGCAAGCACCAGCCTGCCCCCCATCTATGGGTCAGCCACCTGCCTCACTCTCCTGCCATGCCTTGATGTAATAATATTGAAGTAAGAATTAGGCAGGAGGCTGCCCATTATACACCCTGAGCTTGGGGGGGTTATCTGTGGCTCTGTTCCAGCCCTACACTGGAGCCTGAGCCTCACAGATGGCATCTCAACCATCCCCTTCACCTATTAGCTGTGGGCCCTTCCCTGGGACCTTTGGCTTTCCTTTAAGCCCTGGCCCTGTCTCAGACCAGTCAGGATCCAGAACTTCTTTGCTTTATATGGGTATCCCTCACAGTGGGACCCTGGTCCTTTTGACCCCTATCTGGGTCCTGGCCCCAGCATTGACCAGTCGGGTACCTTGGTTATGTCTAAGCCACCTGCCTGCACTCAGGGATTGGGGTCCCTCATTCACAGCTAAGGTGCTTCACAAAGCATGCCTGGCCCCACAGGGTCACTCACCCCAGCAGGCTCAGGTGCTTCAAGAAGCTTACCTGTCCTTCCCTGGATTAGATGCATCATATAACCCACCCAAAGGTGAGGGCTGAGGTTAAGGCATTCCTACTTGCCTTTCACCGTGGTGGTAACTGGCGTGGCATTTTCCTGGGGTTTCCGCACCACTGGGAGCCTCACCAGATCACCCACTCCCAACAGGGTACAGTTTTCGGTAATGTCCAGGACCAGATCCTCCTGCTCCTACCTGCAAGATGTTCCCATGCAGCAGCTCAGCCAGGTGCTGTTTCTTGCCTGACCGCCAGCAGCAAACTTCTCTTATTTATATAGGCGGCCAGAGTTCTAAAATGACCACCATAATCAAACATCTGCTGACTATTTGATCCAGCCTTTAAAGTGGCTGGCACCACTGGTGCCCTTCCACAGGCCCAATACCCTATTTTCACCAAAAATAACCCAGAATTTTGTACTCAATCAAGTACAGATGAGTACTTACATTAATGTATTTATATTGTAAATAGCTACCATATTGACTTGGAAGGACTTCTTTGAGGTGACTTTGCTGGACTTTTTGAAGGGCTCTTGGTTGGAGTCTTTGAAGGGTTCTTGGCTAGAGTCTTCTCAAGAGACTTGGCTGCAGGGTTTTCTGGAGTCTTGTCTGCTTTCTCGAAGAAAGTGTCCAAGGAAGTTTGGACAGATGTTCTCCAGGGAGATGGGTGATGCAGCAAACTTGTTTGCTGGTATGGTGCATCAGATCAAGCATTGTAAACACAAAACTGACACCAGAAAGTTGAAACAGGGTGTCAATTTATAAATGTTGTAAGTGTAAAACATTGTAACTTTAAATGTTATAAGTCGAAGACTGACTGTAGAAGCTCTAGCACTTTCCAGAATGAATAAAAAGATCTATCCAGTATCCCAAAGACCATTTTCTTTCTCAGTAAGGCACATGGTATTCCAGGCTCCAGGAGGGTTAAGCATATACGTCCCCAGTTACCTACCCATATGTAAGCACAGAGACACTGTGCTACGTAAAATTCCACTAGGTTCTATCTGCCTGTGTCTCTGCAAAGTTTCAACATTTACTAGTTGTTGTTTTATTATTGCCTTATTTCAAAGTTTGAAAACTTGACCCCAATCAGTATACTGGATATAATATATTTTGCTTGATAAAACTGCAAAAAAAAAGTGAAAAAAAGGTTCTACCATGAAATTGTCCTTCCAATCATTCTACTTGTAATGATGCTGTTGATACAACTACAAACATAAACAAAGGGCAGAAACCTACTAAGGACATACAAGTTATGCACATTAATCAGAGAAAAAAAGTAATGGACAGTCTTTGACAAACCTTGTTATGCCCAGATAGAAGTATAATGTGCATACTGAGAAATAGTCTGAATTTGGCAGAAGGCTTGGCCAACCAAAGACATCATATGGGCACCAGAACAAGCACATAGGTGGGTCATATAAGTCAACCTCCTCCAAAAAGTCAGGATTCCTAAACCACCTCTGACAGCTACTGCTTGAAAATTTCTCAGGAAGTTGATTCTATGATTCCATGGCAACTTGTTCCATTGTGTTACCGTTCCTATAGCTGGGAAGGTTTTTTTGTCCCCCATTCTCCACAGCTGCCTCTGAGATTTGATCTAAATCTGCTTGGGTACTGTTTAAGTCCATTGCCTCTACTGTGCCAAGGGAGAACAATATCTCTCCATCTTCTCTATGGCAGCTGTTCAAATATTTCAAAACTATCATACCCCCCTTTAATCCTTTAATTGATGTGGTTGCTGATGGCTACACAACAGAGGTCTGTAAACTAACCCCTCCCTATCCATGGAAACGAGCAATGGCACAAGGGATGGTACAAAACCATACACATGTACCTAATCATAGTTTAAATCAACTTGATTGTAGACGATGTGTTAGTGATGGTAGTTGTTTGGCCATTCAATTCTCCACAACAATGCAATGGAGGTCGTGATGACTGCTTATCATAGGGATGTGCAGTCAGATGTCTGGTAGTGACACTTCCCATCTGTCTGCTATAAAGGGAATGCCTTTCAATAGAGCTGTGTAGCAACTGGTGTGTATCTGCATCTCTTTTGTCCTGCTTACAGGCTCTTTTTCCTCTCTGTGTCCCAGCTACAACTCTGTTCTTTGGGTTCCCAGTTGCTCCTCTGCAGGGACCTCCTGTTACTGCCTCTGTCAGTCAAATGTATGCTAAAAGCCCTCAGGTTGTGTATAGCTAATCTCTTCTTAACCACACAAGGGCTGACCTTGTTTCCCATCGACTTCCATTATGGAAAGTGTCAGTGCTTTGTTTGGATTCTCTCCATAACCACTTTCTTTGTAGCTTCTATCCATTATAGACAAACCACCATGTCTCTGGTGGTCAGGCTGGGAGCAGTCCCACTGCTCTTGGAATGGTGCAGGTACCTTCACAGCAGAGGAGGAAGATGAGCATAAACACAAAAGCAAAAACTAAAATTAATAAACTCAAACAACTGGAACTAAAATAATAGTTTGCTTTGCACAAAATATGCACCCTATATCCCTGACCTCACCACTTCTATCCTCAGCCCAGAACTGAACTGTCAAACATCTTATCCTCAGCTATGGCTAGAATTGGCTATTTGCCTGTGGCCATCTTTGTTATCTTTTTCTTCAGAATTTGTACTGGTAGCAGATTGTTGAGTCAATTTATCCATTTCATTAAAAACTAAAATGTAACAACGTTTTAAAACATTTTACATCAGGAAACTGCTGACAAAATCCCAGGCAGACATGAAACAGATAAAATAACCTCTCCAAAGCTGTCATGTTTTAATTGGGGAGACTGGATATTGCTATTATGTTTATGTATGAGTGGAATTATTTGATTTGACCTTTTGAGTAACTGATGGATATTTTTATTTGAACATGTATGGCCAAAAGCCTGTAAAGGATTCTGAAATCATTAGGTGACTACCCATTCATTGTATAGCAGTTCAAATTAAAAATATAAAAAATTATACCACACTATAAAATAAACTGAAATTACCAAAAGGTATCTCCATTCAGGTTGCTATATAAATATGGATTATACATAACAGTAAGGAGGGACGTCAACTGTCGTCTAATCTAACACCCAGCACAAATTTAGGATGCATTATTGTTATACTCCCACAA